>NC_090324.1:41710164-42310164 GCF_040869045.1 Eurosta solidaginis
CCAGTATGTATGTATGTATGTAAGTATATATGTATATATGTATAAATCTGAAATTTATTTTATTAAATTTTTCCTGTAGTTTAGCTTGATTTGGATTTTACTGACTTCATCTCCACTATAATTTACTTCTTATTTAATTTAATTTTCATTTATTTTTCTTTTCGTTCAATTTGACTTTTATTCTATCTAATTTTATCTTGGGTTTTTTTTATACTCACAGAGTATATTAATATTGTTCGAATAACGGTAATCGTAACGGCATAAACTAATCGAGATAGATATAGACTTTTATATATCAAAATGATCTGGGCCAAAAACGAAATTCATTTAGCCATGCCCGTCCGTCCGTTAACACGATAACTTGAGTAAATTTTGAGGTATCTTGATGAAATTTTGTATGTAGTTTCCTGGGCACTCATCTCATATCGATATTTAAAATGAACGAAATCGGACCGTAACCACGGCCACTTTTTCGATATCGAAAATTTCGAAAAACCGAAAAAGTGCGATAACTCATTACCAAAGACGGATAAAGCGATGAAGCTTGAATGAAGCTCGATATGTCTTTACTAAACTTAGTTCACACACTTATCTGAACTCACTTTATCTTGGTATAAAAAATAGCCGAAATCTGACTATGCCCACGCCCACTTTTTCGATATCGAATTACGAAAAATAAAAAAAAATGCCATAATTCTATACCAAATACGAAAAAAGGGATGAAACATGGTGATTAGATTGGTTTTTTGATGCAAAATTCAACTTTAGAAAAAACTTTGTAAAATGGGTGTGGAACTTACATATTAAGAGAACAAAATGAAAAAGTTCTGCTGGGCGAAATCAAAAGCCCTTGGAGTCATTGCAGGAATACTGTTTGTGGTATTACATATATAAATAAATTAGCGGTACGACAGATGATGTTCTGGGTCACCCTGGTCCACATTTTTGGTCGATATCTCAAAAATGCCTTCACATATACAAGTAAGGACCACGCCCTTTTAAAACCCTCTTTAATACCTTTAATTTGATACCCATACTGTACAAACACACTATAGAGTCAACCCTGGTCCACCTTTATGGCGATATCTCGAAAAGGCGCCCACCTATAGAACTAGGGCCCACTTGCTTTTAAAATACCCCTTAACAAACCCCTTAAAAAGCTCTTTACATATCTCTTGTTCGAAGCAGACTAGAGTATTGTTCTCTAATATGGTGCCCATACTATGAAACCCACTCAAACAAAATCGAAAGAGTTCAAAAAGTTTTCACGAAATTTGCTCTAAGAAAGTTACCGTGGCAAGGTAATCTTCCTTCTTATATTGGTAGACGGAAACTAATGGGCTTGCAGTCCCTATATGATAGGAGAATATACTTCTCAATACTTTTTATTTATAATGTCATTAATAATAACATACACTGTGACGACTTATCTAATTTGGTCAATTTATATGACCCGCCTCGTAACTTAAGAAATAATCGCTTATTGGTAGACACATTCCACTCTACTAATTACGCCATGAACGAGCCGATTGCTAGGAGCGTTAGATTATGCAATACCTATGCAAGCGTTATTGAGTTTAATGATAGTATAAAGTATATTTAAATTAAAATTATACACTATTTTTAATTGAAACTGCGTATTATATCTAGTCTGTAAGAATTAAATTCTGTAGACTGAACTTAAATAAATAAATAAATAAATAAATAAATAAATAAATAAATAAACACCTTACATTTAATACCCATATCGTACAAACATATTATAGAGGCACCCTTAGTCCACCTTTATGGCGATATCTCGAAAATGCCTCCACCTATAGAGCGAAGGCCCACTCCCTTTGAAAATACTCATCACATTATATAGTCAACTCGGGTCCACCTTTATGGCGATATCTCGAAAAGGCGTCCACCTATAGAACTAAGGCCCACTCCCTTTTAAATAATTATTAACACCTTTCATTTGATATCCATATCGTACAAACGCATTCTAGAGTCACCACTGGTCCACCTTTATGGAGATATCTCGAAAAGGCTTCCGCCTATAGAACTAAGGCCCACTCCCTTTTAATATACTCATTAAAACCTTTCATTTGTAAACCATATCGTACAAACACATTCTAGAGTCACCACTGGTCCACCTTTATGGCGACATCTCGAAAAGGCGTCCACCTATAGAACTAAGGCCCACTCCCTTTTTAAATACTCATTAACATCTTTTATTTGATACCCATATCGTACAAACACATTCTAGAGCCACCCCTTGTCCACCTTTATGGAGATATCTCGAAAAGACGCACACCTTTTAAAATACTCATTAACACCTTTCATTTGATACCCATATCGTACAAACAAATTCTAGAGTCACCCCTGGTCCACCTTTATGGCGATATCTCGAAAAGGCGTCCACCTATAGAACTAAGGCCCACTCCCTTTTAAAATCTATATATTAATACGCTAACAAAATTTCCATACAATCAATTGACTGGCTGTTTCGAATACTTAGCATACGTAAAATCATATAAAAGTTATATGAATCGATTCGCATTGATCAGCCGCAGTGCATAGGCCTATTTTCGTTAACAAATATTACTCTATTTGTTTATGATTAATAGAAAAAGTTTTTTGTAAATTCGAACAATTCAAACAAATATCGTAATTCATTTTCGTGCACAAGCGCGCCATCTTTGGGAACAATTATCTAAGTGTTCTAATGCGAATTTCAAAGACCTAAACTTTTATGCACAAGCGCGCCGGCCGTGGGAACAATTATCTAAGTGTTCTAATGTGAATTTCAAATTATATGTATCCCCGCTAAACTCGAAAGCACATACATACAAATATGGTTTCCCATTGTTGCCACTTACCTATAATAGCCTCTACCAAAATCCTAAAAAATTGTTCCAAAATAATTTGTAGCGAACCAAAAAATCTTAAATAGAATTAATTTTTGACCGGCCCATTTTTTGTGGCAAATTTCACTTACACGTAAATACATAGGTCTTTATTTTACAGATTCTTTGTTTTTTATTTTAGTTGTTTTCAAAAAAACATGAAATCACAAATAATGAGTTAACTTTTGTTGAAACTAACTAATTTATTTATAACAATTAATGGCAAATTTGGGCGAAAATGTTTTTGCATTTGCAGTTTTAATCCTCATTTTAGATAAAGTACGTCTTATACTGAACCAAAAAAAAAAAAGGTACGAAAATATAACATTACATTTTTTATATTTGCCGTCTTCCAGTGAGTTTACAGCTCCGGCTCACGCTCAATTCTCACGAAAATGCTCTGGATCATTGAGAGACTTGAGAAGCAGATGTCGTGAAATTTTCGCACACATGAAATGTGATAGGCAGATGTCGCCGCCGTTTTTCATTTAACTCATACGGCGAAAGGTTAAGCAGCGACATCTATTTTTGAAAAATTAGGTTTATTAAGGGCAGCATTGCCAAACTAAAAAGAAGTAATTAACAAATTATCTGGCTCTCAAATTGAACCAGACTTCTATCTGGATTTACCTGGCTCAAATCGTTGTTGTTGCATATACATGCAAAATTATTTATCTGGCTCAGGATTTTGCCACCGGATGATGGCAATTGCCTTTTATGCTAATTACGAAACAACCCACCCAACCGTCCCAAAAACGTTTTTGAATTTAGGTCAAAGCGGCAACCGGCATCATAGCGGCCGTATTGCATAGGCAGTATATTACCCGCTATATTTATTATTAGGCTAACTTTGTTGGATTATATATCCATTAACCGGATGCTTACATCCCATAACCCTAATTTGTTTATGTCGCTTGAAGTTATGAAATTAATTTTATTTTAGTAAATATGTTTGCGTGAATAATTTCAATATTTTTGTTTGTTTTTCTTTTCTTCCTAATTTATTCTGCTTTGTTATGTCTTAGTATTATATTGTTCACAGACGATATTTTATGGTAGATATGGTCATATATATTAATGAAATGGAGTGTTTACAAATTTAATACAAATTAATTACGTACATAGATCTCAATGGGAAACCCAACATTAAATATCCGAACATTAGAATCTTCATATTTCCACAATGATCGCATTAAAACCCGGAAAAAAACCTAAGTGCACTTATTGAGTTTTTATATGGAGCTGTTTGTTCACTTCACTTAATTTTTTCGCAATTTAAGTACTTTATTTTTTTTTCTTTAATTAAACATTTTTTTAGCAAACTCTGCCGTCTTTCTCATTACATAATTTTTTTATATTTTTATTTTATTTTTTATGAAGGTATCCTCTATTCTACTCAAAATTTTTGTTTTGTGTCACACTTACATATTAGATATGTATTTATACAAAATTAAACGGGTGGTGTGAAATAAGTTAAATTCCTTTAGCAAATTTCTTCGTTTTTAACTAATAGTTCATGTTTTTTGAATTATGACACTATTGAAGTAAATGGGCGATATATGTATATGGGTGATATAGGCCTACTGGAGAACCGAGCTCTCAAAACTAACTTCGGTAGCGCGCCAACGGGGACCTTCCGGGTGTGGAAAGACCTATTTTTCAATTCAATTTCAAGTAATTTCACCATAATTCTACGTCAATTTCATTTTATTTTACATAATTTTTATATTTTAGTTTAAGGAGCTCCATACCAAAACGTTATAATTACGTGTGAAAAGTTTGTAGAAAATATAAGAACATACAATCAAAGAGTACAAAGTCTTAGATCAAATTCAAAATTTTTAAGAAAAAGTTAAGAAAGTTAGACCAGTTTGCTATATTTCCAACACTTAATGCATAGACTGAGTTGAAAACAATACACGTTGGTCGAAGTTCGACCCACTAATACCTTTCATTTGATACCCATATCTTACAAACATATTCTAGAGTCACCCTGGTCCACCTTTATGGCGATATCTCGAAAAGGCGTCCACCTACAGAACTAAGGCCCACTCCCTTTTAAAATACTCATTAACATTTTTCATTTGATACCCATATCGTACAAACACATTCTAGAGTCACCCCTGGTCCACCTTTATGGCGATATCTCGAAAAGGCGTCAACCTAAAGAAATAAAGCTCACTCCTTTTTAAAATACTCAATAACACCTTTCATTTGATACCCATATCGTACAAACAAATTCTAGAGTCACCCCTGGTCCACCGTTATGGCGATATCTTGAAAAGGAGTCCACCTATAGAACTAAGGCCCACTTCCTTTTAAAATACTCATTAACACCTTTCATTTAATACCCATATCGTACAAACAAATTCTAGAGTCACCCCTGGTCCACCGTTATGGCGATATCTCGAAAAGGCGTCCACCTATAGAACTAAGGCCCACTCCCTTTTAAAATACTAATTACCACTTTTCATTTGATACCCATATCGTACAAACACATTCTAGAGTAACCCTTGGTCCACCTTTATGGCGATATCTCGAAAAGGCGTCCACCTATAGAACTAAGGCCCAATTCCTTATAAAGTACTCATTAAGACCTTTTATTTGATTCCCATATCGTACAAACATATTCTAGAGGCAACCCATGTCCACCTTTATGGCGATATCTCGAAAAGGCGTTCACCTACAGAACTAAGGCCCACTCCCTTTTAAAATACTCATTAGCATCTTTCATTTGATACCGATATCGTTCAAACACATTCTATTGACACCCCTGGTCCACCCTTACGGTGATATCTCGAAAAGGTGTCCACATATAGAACTAAGGCCCACTCCCTTTTAAAATACTCATCACCACTTTTCATTTGATACCCATATCGTACAAACACATCCTAGAGTCACCCTTGGTCCAACTTTAAGGCGCAATCTCGAAGAAGCGTTCACTTATAGAACTAAGTCCTACTCCCTTTTAAAATACTAATTTGATTCCCATATCGTACAAACAATTCTAGAGTCACCCCTGGTCCACCTTTATGGCGATATCTCGAAAAAGCGTCCACCTATAGAACTAAGGCCCACTCCCTTTTAAATAATCATTAACACCTTTCATTTGATACCCATATCGTACAAACGCATTCTAGAGTCACCCCTGGTCCACCTTTATGGCGATATCCCGAAATGGCGTCGACCTATAGAACTATGGCCCACCCCTTTTAAAATACTTTTTAATACCTTCCATTTGATACCCATGTCATACAAACACATTCCAGGGTTACCCTAGGTTCATTTTCCTACATGGTGACTTTCCCTTATTTTGTCTCCAAAGCTCACAGCTGAGTAAGTAATGTTCGGTTACACCCGAACTCAGCCTTCCTTACTTGTTTTCATTTTCATTTAATTTTGTCTTCATTTTACTTCGCGTTTAATTTATTTTCTTTAATTTAATCTGGTTGGCGGCCACCGTGGTGTGATGGTAGCGTGCTCCGCCTACCACACCGTATGCCCTGGGTTCGCACCCCGGGCAAAGCAACATCAAAATTTTAGAAATAAGGTTTTTAAATTAGAAGAAAATTTTTCTAAGCGGGGTCGCCCCTCGGCACTGTTTGGCAAGCGCTCCGGGTGTATTTCTGCCATGAAAAGCTCTCAGTGAAAACACATCTGCCTTGCAGATGCCGTTCGGAGTCGGCTTAAAACATGTAGGTCCCGTTCGGCCAATTTGTAGGGAAAATCAAGAGGAGTACGACGCAAATTGGAAGAGAAGCTCGGCCTTAGATCTCTTCGGAGGTTATCGCGCCTTACATTTATTTATTTTTTTTATACTCAGTTGAGAAGAGCTCACAGAGTATATTAAGTTTGATTGGATAACGGTTGGTTGTACATATATAAAGGAATCGAGATAGATATAGACTTCCATATATGAAAATAATCAGGATCGAAAAAAAATTTGATTGAGCCATGTCCGTCCGTCCGTTAACACGATAACTTGAGTAAATTTTGAGGTATCTTGATGAAATTCGGTATGTAGGTTCCTGAGCACTCATCTCAGATCGCTATTTAAAATGAACGATATCGGACTATAACCACGCCCACTTTTTCGATATCGAAAATTTCGAAAAACCGAAAAAGTGCGATAATTCATTACAAAAGACCGATAAAGCGACGAAACTTGGTAGATGAGTTGAACTTATGACGCAAAATAGAAAATTAGTAAAATTTTGGACAATGGGCGTGGCACCGCCCACTTTTAAAAGAAGGTTATTTAAAATTTTGCAAGCTGTAATTTAGCAGTCGTTGAAGATATCATGATGAAATTTGGCAGGAACGTTACTCTTATTACTATATGTACGCTTAATAAAAATTAGCAAAATCGGAGAAGGACCACGCCCACTTTAAAAAAAAAATTTTTTTTAAAGTAAAATTTTAACAAAAAATTTAATATCTTTACAGCATATAAGTAAATTATGTCAAGATTCAACTCCAGTAATGATATGGTGCAACAAAATACAAAAATAAAAGAAAATTTAAAAATGGGCGTGGCTCCGCCCTTTTTCATTTAATTTGTCTAGGATACTTTTAACGCCATAAGTCGAACAAAAATTAACCAATCCTTTTGAAATTTGGTAGGGGCATAGATTTTATGGCGTTAACTGTTTTCTGTGAAAATGGGCGAAATCGGTTGATGCCACGCCCAGTTTTTATACACAGTCGTCCGTCTGTCCTTCCGCATGGCCGTTAACACGATAACTTGAGCAAAAATCGATATATCTTTACTAAACTCAGTTCACGTACTTATCTGAACTCACTTTATCTTGGTATGAAAAATTAACGAAATCCGACTATGACCACGCCCACTTTTTCGATATCGAAATTTACGAAAAATGAAAAAAATTCATTAATTATATACCAAATACGAAAAAAGGGATGAAATATGGTAAGGTAATTGGATTGTTTGATTGACGCGAAATATAACTTTAGAAAAAACTTTATAAAATGATTGTGACACCTACCATATTAAGTAGAAGAAAATGAAAAAGTTCTGCAGGGCGAAATAAAAAACCCTTAAAATCTTGGCAGGTATTACATATATAAATAAATTAGCGGTATCCAACAGATGATGTTCTGGGTCACCTTGGTCCACATTTTGATCGATATCTGGAAAACGCCTTCACATATACAACTACCACCACTCCCTTTTAAAACTCTCATTAATACCTTTAATTTGATACCCATATCGTACAAACTCATTTTAGAGTCACCCCTGGTCCACCTTTATGGCGATATTTCGAAAAGGCGAACACCTATAGAACGAAGGCTCACTCCCTTTTAAAAATACTCATTAACACCTTTCATTTGATACCCATATCGTACAGACGCATTCTAGAGTCACACCTGGTCCAGAAAGGCCCACTCCCTCTTAAAATACTCATTAACTCCTTTCGTTTGATACCCATATTGCACAAACGAATTCTAGGGTCACCCCTAGTCCACCTTTATGGCGATATCTCGAAACGGCGTCCACCTATGGAACTAAGGATTACTCCCTTTTAAAATACTCATTAACACCTTTCATGTGATACCCATATCGTACAGACGCATTCTAGAGTCACACCTGGTCCATCTTTATGGCGATATCTCGAAAAGGCGTCCACTTATAGAACTAAGGCCCACTCCCTCTTAAAATACTCATTAGCTCCTTTCGTTTGATACCCATATTGCACAAACGAATTCTAGAGTCACCCCTGGTCCACCTTTATGGCGATATCTCGAAAAGGGGTCCACCTATAGAACTAAGCCCCACGCCCTTTTAAAATAATCATTAGCACCTTTCATTTGATACCCATATCATACAAACAAATTCTAAAGTCACCCCTGGTCCACCTTTATGGCGATATCTCGAAAAGGCGAACACCTATAAAACGAAGGCCCACTCCCTTTTAAAAATACTCATTAACACCTTTCATTTGATACCCATATCGTACAAACAAAGTCTAGAGTCACCCCTGGTCCACCTTTATTGCGATACCTCGACAATGCGTCCACCTATAGAACTAAGGCCCACTCCCTCTTAAAATACTCATTAACACCTTTCGTTTGAAGCCCATATTGTGCAAACAAATTCTAGGGTCACCCCTGGTCCACCTTTATGGCGATATCTCGAAACGGCGTCCACCTATGGAACTAGGGATTACTCCCTTTTAAAATGCTCATTAACACCTTTCATTTGATACCCATATCGTACAAACGCATTCTAGAGTCACCCCTGGTCCATCTTTACGGCGATATCTCGAAAAGGCGTCCATCTATAGTACTTAGGTCCACGCCCTTTTAAAATACTCATTAATACCTTTTATTTGATACCCATATCGTACAAACGCATTCTAGAGTCAACCCTGATCCACCTTTATGGCTATATCCCTAAATGGCGTCCACCTATAGAACTATGGCCCGCTCCCTTATAAAATACTCTTTAATGCCTTTCATTTGATACACATGTCATACAAACACATTCCAGGGTTTCCCTCGGTTCATTTTCCTACATGGTTATTTTCCCTTATGTTGTCACCATAGCTCTCAACTGAGTATGTAATGTTCGGTTACACCCGAACTTAACCTTCCTTACTTGTTTTAATTTAATCTGGTTTTCATTTCATTTGGCTTTTATTTTATTTGATTTTTCTTAATTTAATTTTTATTCGATTTAATTTTTATTTTATTTCGTTTAATTTTAATTTAGTTTTAATTTAATATTTTTGTTGTTTTTTTGGCCTTTAGTTTGTTAAAAATATTTGTAAATTTTCGAGCTCGATGCCATAAAATATTAAATAACACACAAAAGTTTTTTATTTATATCGGTTATATATTGTCGTTTTATTTATCGATATTTCGACTTCAATTAGAAGTCATCTTCAGGACTAGAAATACAAAATGACAAGTATTATAATAAAACACACAAAAGTACATGTATATATAGACATTGACTTACATCGTTGGATGTACCAGGTCGACTAATTTAATATTTGATTTAGTGACAAAAGAACTGCAAAAAAACTGGACACTCTCCGGATTTCGATGAAGTTGAAATTCTACAAGAAAAACATTATACGAAACGCTATATCTTGGAGATGCTACATAATCAGCAAACCCAACGATAAACGAATGAATTTTAAGTCAGACACAGAACAATGCGCTTACGCATGCAGACAATTGATTATGAGAAATTGCAAAAATTAATGCTGAGAGTGTTATACAACAACATTTACCTGGGTGGGAATAAAATACATACTTATGCTATGGGTGTCTCTCACATCTTAACTTTTTATACTATATTGTTGTTAGTAAAAATATGTTTGTAATTATGGTTCCTTATTTGTTTACATTTTTTGTGTTTATTTTCTTCTTTTGTCACTAAATCAAATATTAAATTAGTCGAACTGGTACATCCAACGATGTAAGTCAATGTCTATATATACATGTACTTTTGTGTGCTTTATTATAATACATGTCATTTTATATTTCTAGTCCTGAATATGACTTCTAATTGAAGTCGAAATATCGATAAATAAGACGACAATATATAACGCATATAAATAAAAAAACTTTTGTGTGTTATTTAATATTGTATGGCCTCGAGCTCGAGAATTTTAATTTAATCTAATTTTTCTTTAATTTAGTTTTTATTTCTTTAAATTTGTATCTAATTTAATTTTCATTTATTTTAGTTTTTATTTATTTTAATATTTGTTTAATTTTAGCTTTATCTAATTTAATGTAATTTTCATTTAAGTTAGTTTTTATTTATTTTAATTTTTATTCAATTTAAGTTTTAAATAAATTTTATGACCTTCGCCTTTTTTCACTAATTTCATTTCATAATACATATATATATGTATATGTACTTACCTGTAGCAGGACTCACAGCGGCTTCCATCCAGTTGCTTGGGTTTTGCGGTTCATAAACTGCCCACCACGGAACTTTTATTAATTTTTCTTTTTGTTTCACTGATAGCGCGCACTTTTTTGATTTTAATTTGGCGAGACTTAAACTCACGACCTCACACTTCAAGTACTATTTCTGCTGTGAATTTTGGATTCTAGTTAGATAATGATCGTGCCCCGAGTTCGTATCCAAACCGCATTTCCCTACAACCTTCACGCACACAGATGCATCTGGCCTCGTTTGCATCCACACACACAGTCAAACCGTAGGTACATCTATATACCCTTTCACTAATGTTGCGCAGCTCGAGTGTACTTACCTGTAGCAGGACTCACAGCGGCTTCCTTCCAGTTGCCTGGTCTTACCGGTTCATAAACTGCCCACCACGGTAAAAGAACTTTATTAATTTTTCTTTTTGTTTCACCTATAGCGCGCACTTTTTTTGATTTTAATTAGGCGAGACTTAGACTCAACTACTATTTCTGCTGTGAATTTTGGATTCTAGTTAGATAATGATCGTGCCCTGAGTTCGTATCCAAACGGCATTTCCCTACAACCTTCTTACGAATTTACAGGCACACAGATTCATCTGGCCTCGTTTGAATCCACACACACCGTGGGTAGATGTATATACCCTTTCACCAATGTTGCGCACCTCGAGTGTATACCCGGCTGCGATACATTTTCAAAAAAAGGACTGTTGCCGGCGTACTTGCAGCATAAAGGCTGGCGTAAAAAACTTGAGGACAACTTGAAAACATGTTCGACTTGGGTCATTTTATTTAAATTCATTGTTCTTTATAAATTTTTTGAAAAAAATTATTCGAAGTGAGCATCTATATGTTAATACGCTAACAAAATTTCCATACAATCAACTGACAGGCTGTTTCACATAGCATATACGTAAAATCATATAATAGTTATATAAATCGATTCGTATGGATCAGCCGCAGTGCATAGACCTATTTTTGTTGATAAATATTACTCTGTTTGTTTATAATTAATAGAAAAAGTTTTTTTGTAAATTCGAACAACCTCTGCAAATATCAAAATTTACTTTCGTGCCCAAAAGTGCGCCATCTGTAGGACCAATTATGTTAGTGCTCTAAGACACAAACCAACATATGTAACCCCGCTGAATTCTTATTTTTAAGGCTGTCTAACTCTGTAATATATTTTGCTTTTTGAAATATGAAAAAATAAGTTGGCTGAAAATGGCGGCATAACAGCTTAAGTTAAATCAACAATTGAAAATCTCAACCAAGCGATTTGTAAGAAAAGCTAATTTGTATATTTGCTTCTCATTTGCTCGATATAGACAACCGGCATCATAGGGGCTGTATTGCATAGGCCGTATATTACCTACAATATTTATTATTAGGCTAACTTTGCTGGATTATATATCCATTAACCGGATGCTTTGATCCCATAACTCTAATTTGTTTATGTCGCTTAAAATTATAAAATTTATTTTATTTTAGTAGATATCTTTGCGTGAGTAATAACCGTGTTTTTTACAAGCGTATACGTTTACGTTTGCGCGTAAAAAAATCACTTATCACCATTAGATATTGCTTAGGGGGCCCATCTAGCGGCATTGGTTAAATAACTAGCTACAGAACAGGGTGTACCTAAAATCAAAGACACAAACCTCTGGTGGCCATAATGTATAACATATAGCAGAATCAGTTGCGATGAATAGTGGACACGCATAGAACACATAGAATTAGTGTAGAGGGTGAAACATAGACACATATTTCAGTTACATCTGAGTATAATGCGTATTGAAATTTAGTAGCACGAATTTTATGCGCAGCAATTTCAGATGTGTATTTAAAGTTTGACGCTTAGTTCCATAAATAGTTTAAGCGTAAACGTCTATAGATGTAAAAAAAAACACGGCTAATATCTATGTTTTTGTTTGTTTTTCTTTTCTTTCTATTTATTCTGCTTTGTAGTATCTTAGTATTATATCGTTCAGAGACGATATTTTATGGTAGGTATGGTCATATATATTCATGAAATGGAGTGTTTACAAAATTTAATATACATTAATTGCGCACATAGATCTTAATGGTAATCACAACATTAAATATCCGAACATTAGAATCTTCATATTATTGTTTATTCACTTTACTTAATTTTTCGCACTTTAAGTATTACATTTTTTTTTTCATTTAATTTTTTTTTAGTAAACTCTACCTTCTTTCTCATTACATAATTTTTTTATATTTTTATTTAACTTTTATGAAGGAATCCTCTATTCTATTCGAAATTTACATATTACATATGTATTTATACAAAATTAAACTCGGTAAAGCGTCAATTGCATACCTAATGGGTGGGGTGAAATTGGCTAAATTCCTTTAGCACATTTCTTCGTTTTTAACTAAAAGTTCGTGTTTTTTTAATTATGACACTATTGAAGTAAATGGGCGATATATGTAAATGGGTGACATGGGCCTACTGGGGAACCGAGCACCCAAAACTTATTTCGGTAGCGCGCCAACGGGGACCTTCCGGGTGGTGTGGAAAAAGTTATTTTTCAATTCAATTTCAAGTAATTTCGCCATAATTCTATATCAATTTCATTTTATTTTACATATTTTTGACAATTGTTTTTTTTTATTTTTGTTTAAGGAGCTCCATACCAAAACGTTATAATTACATTTGAAAAGTTTGTAGAAAATCTAAGAATATACAGTCAAAAATTACAACGTCTTAGATCGCATTCATAATTTTAATGAAAAATGTAAGCAAGTTAGACCAGTTTGCTATATTTCCAACACTCGATGCATAGACTGAGTTGAAAAAAATACAAGTTGGTCGAATTTCGACCACAGGCGATACTAGTTTAAATTGATTATATATTATTTCTTTCAGTATTTTGTTTTAATATCTTAGTGAATTCGGTTATACGAAATCCATGTTAAGCTGACATTGGACGCGCCTGTTTTCTCAAATAACTTTTGAAGAAAGTGTTAAATTTCGCAATGGGGTTTTTATAACTGGCAGTGATGCACATTCCCTGATACCCCTTTCGACCATATCGGACCAATTTTCGAATTTAACAATAAATGGCCTAGACAGTCTTAAAAGAGTAGAAAATATAGAGTTTTTGACATTCGCCGGCGTTGGAAAAATCCGCAAATGGCGGGCCAATTATTGGTTTTATTTAGTCAATAAATCCAAGGTAACCCAAAAGAAGAGTTGGAAGTATAAATAGGATTTTTGATAAAAATACAAAAAATCAAAATTCTTACATTGTTTTACAATAAAATAATTTAAAAAATGTTTTAAGTTAAAAGGTTTTATTGAAAATAATACATTAGATAATAATAATACTAAAAGTAGAAAATAATTAGGTAGGTCCTAGGTACTAGTCATCACTTACTTACTTACTTACTTAATTGGCGCTTAAACGTCTAAACGGTTATGGCCGTCCAACAAGGTGCGCCAGTCGCTCCTTCGCTCCGCCAACCGGCGCCAATTGGTCACACCAAGGGAGCTTAAATCGTTTTCCACCTGGTCCTTCCAACGGAATGGGGGCCACCCTCGACCTCTGCTTCCATAGGCGGGGTCCGATAGAAACACTTTCTTGGCGGGAGCGTCATCTTTCATTCCCATAACATGGCCTAGCCAGCGCAGCCGCTGCGTTTTGATTCGCTGGATTATGTTGATGTCAGCGTATAGCTCGTACAGCTCATCATTAAATCTTCTTCGGTACTCGCCATCGCCAACGCGTAGAGGTCCATAATTCTTTCGAAGAACTTTTCTATCGACCATTCCCAAAGCCGCTTCAGCTGCCGTTGTCATGGTCCATGCTTCTGCCCCATATAGCAGGACGGGTACGATAAGTGACTTCTAGAGTATGATTTTCGTTCGCCGAGAGAGGACTTTACTTTTCAATTGCCTACCTAGTCCAAAGTAGCATTTATTGGCGAGATTGATTCTTCGCTGGATTTCAGTGCTGATATTGTTGCTAGTGTTTATGCTGGTTCCCAAATAAACGAAGTATTTTACTATTTCGAAATTATGGCTACCAAAAGTAGCATGGTTGCCAAGGCGCGTAATGCGCTGACGCTTTGCTCGATGACAGCAGGTACTTCCCTTTGTCCTCATTCACCATCAAACCCATCTTTACCGCTTCTTTTTCCAGTTTGGAGTAAGCAGAACTAACAGCGCGGGTGTTTAGGCCGATGAAATCAATGTCATCAGCATATGCCAGTAATTGCACGCTATTGTAGAATATTGCTCCAGTGCGGTTAAGTTCTGCAGCTAGCATAATTTTCTCAAGCATCAAATTAAAGAAATCGCACAATAGGGGGTCACCCTGTCTGAAACCTCGTTTAGTTTCGAACGGCTCGGACAGGTCCTTCCCAATTCTGACTGAGCTGATGGTGTTGCTCAACTTCATTTTGCACAGCCGTATCAGTTTTGCGGGGAAACCAAATTCAGACATAGCGGCATATAGGCAGCTCCTTTTCGTGCTGTCGAAGGCGCCTTCAAATTCGACGAAAAGAAGATGTGTGTCGATTCGCTTTTCACGGGGTTTTTCCAAGATTTGGCGCGTTATGAAAATCTGGTCGATGGTAGATTTACTAGGTCTGAAGCCACACTGATAAGGTCCAATCAGCCGGTTCACGGTGGGCTTCAATCTTTTGCACAATACACTTGAAAGGACCTTATATGCGATATTAAGAAGGCAGATTCCACGATAGTTGGTGCATTTTGCAGTATCCCCTTCTTGTGGGCTGAGCAAAGAACACTTAGATTCCAGTCGCGGGCATGCCTTCTTCCGCCAATATTTTGCGAAGAAGCTGCTGCATGCGCCTTACCAACTCCTCGCTGCCGTACTTGAATAGCTCCGCAGGCAATCCATCAGCGCCTTCGGCCTTGTTGTTTTTCAATCTGGTTATTGCTTTCTAACTTCGTCATAATCGGGCGGGGGGACATATATTCCATCAACGTCGATTGTGGGATCGGGTTCGTCATCTCTGCGCGGTGAATCGCTGCCTCCATTTAGGAGTGCAGAGAATAGTTCCCTCCATAATCTAAGCACTCTTTGGACATCAGTTGCAAGGTCGCCGTTTTCGTTCCTACAGGAGTTTGCCCCGATCTCAAAACCTTCCGTCTGTCGCCGTATTTTTTGTTAAAATTTTCGGGTGTTATTCCTGGTGGCTAGCAGCTGAAGCTCCTCACACTCACGCTTTCTGCTTCTGCTTATTTCTTCCAGAAAAGGCGTCTCGCTTCCGTTTTCAACTCACGATAGCGTTCACACACTTCTCTTGTCTTGTCTTCTTCATCGTACCAGTTGTTATTTCGTGGCCGCCAGTAACCAATTTTTTCCTCGGCGGCAGTGCGAAGTGCTTTGGAGATCTTCTCCCACTTCTCCTGTATTCCTTCAGGCTGAGTTGTGCTCTCAGAGAGCAGGCGTGAGAGTCGAGTTGCGAAATCATTGGCAGTCTGTTGTGATTGAAGCTTTTCGATGTCTAGCTTTCCTTGTGTTTTTTGTTCCTTGGTTTTAGCACGCTGAGCCGTGTGCGTATTTTGGCTGCAACGAGATAATGGTCCAAGTCGATGTTAGGTCCTCGGATCGTGCGCACATCTAAAACACTGGAGGCCAATGTCCGTCTATCACAACGTGATCGATCTGATTAGAGAGTATTTCGATCAGGAGAAAGCCATGCAGCTTGATGTATCTTTTTATGCATGAACCTGGTGCTGGATATGACCATGTTTCGAGCAGCCAATCAGCCTCAGTACGTAAGGAGAAGTTTCATTGTGTAGGCTGAACTTTCCGACTGTAGGGCCAAAAACACCTTCTCTGCCCACCCTGGAGTTGAAGCCGCCAAGCACGACTTTTATATCATGACGGGGGCGGCGCTCATATGTGCGTTTCTAATTGTGTCTTTCACGTCATCGTCTTTCTCCTCTGCCGGCGCATGGGCGCAAATGAATGATATATTAAAAAATTTTGCTTTTATTCGGATAGCGGCGTGACGCTCGACCACAGGCGTGAACGCAAAAACTTGGCGACATAGTCTCACTCCCACCACGAATCCGACGCCGAAACTGCGCCTATAGGTATGGCCACTCCAATAGATGTCTCAATTTTTGATTTTCTTTCTTCCTTGCTTCGTCCACCGCATTTCTTGGATGGCGGTGATGTCATATTTTACTTTGACGAGGACACCAACCAGCCGGGCATCTGCACCAATCCCATTTAGGGAGCGGACGTTCCAGGTGCATGCCCTCAATTCATTGTCCTTCAAACGTTTGCCATGGTCGTCATCAATAGAGAGTGTATTTATCCGAGGCTTTTTGGTATGTTTCATTGGAGTATAGTTTTACGTGGCGGGTCCCATCCCAGCGCACAACCCCTCAGCGGGTGTGAAAATATTACTTGCACGTTTATATAGCGAGCCGCTTGCTCCAAGACAGACGCATGCTTGCAGCCGCACCTAGAGGTGTACAGGCGCTGCCGATGAGATCTCCCCGGCTAGCCCTTAAACCGATTATGTCAGAGTGGCTTAGCCAGGTTGTCGCCTTCTCAAATTATCTCACCGCCAAACGGATGTTTAGCGGCTACCCAGAGGATACTTGGCCGCAAGCGACCGGAAGTAGTGAGCTGCTTGAACCGCTTGCAAAAGAATCGCTCTGGCCATTCCCAGGTGAATGGCGGTTAGAAGCTTTCCCCACTTTCGTGGACTTCTACACACGGCTCCACCCTCCAGTCATCACACTCCTCATCAATCTAGGGTGTTGATCAGAAAAATAACTAAAAGCGTTGGCTGCGTGAAATGTCTATACACGTGAGGTGTAGCATAACCTAATTAAGGTTCAGTTGATCGTAATTATGCATATATGAAAATATCATTTATAAAGATGTAAGCGGTTGACTATCAATAGAAATTTGAAACGGCCCACGCTTTTATTTATTTTTCTGATCAACGCCCTAGATTGATGAGGCGTGCCATGACCTATCTAATTACTTACTTAATGTAAGTATTGTTTTCAGTAAAACAGTTTAATATAAATTTTTTTTTAATTATTTTATTTTCTATCTTTTAGTATTACTATTACTTAACTTAAGTATTGCTTTCAATAAAACCGTTTAACTTAATTTTTTTTTTATTTATTTTATTTACTAACAATATTTCACTAACAAAATTTTTACTTGTGTGCTGCAAAGTATTTTGACGTCTCTTCTACAGGGAAATTAATTTTTTTTACTGAAATTTCTTTTATAAAATTTGAAGTTATGTGCTCCAAAGTATTTTGACGTCACTTCTACCGGAACTTGTATTTTTACTTAAATTTCTCTTACACAATTTGAACGTATGTACTCCAAAGTATTTTGATGTCACTTCTAACGGACTGTATATAATATTTGTTGAATGATCTAAATCGGACAGACAAGTACGAGTTTTTTGAACCTCTCAATTCTTGCGTTGCAGGGCTGCCAAGTTTCCCACATAGAACTGCCACGGAATATCTTCTTAAGACGTCTGAGCACCAAGGCATCCCAAAAGACAATTGATTGATGTAGTTGCACCTCCAAGGTAGATAAGAAGAAATCTGCATAAGCCCTATGACGAAATCTGGTGTAGTATGATCCAGAGCAACACGAACGCAGAATCTGTGATTTCCTTCAAACTCAGGCTCCCGCCTTGGCAGACATCGTCGAAGAAGAATGCACACTTCCGAAGGACATGCGCATTACTCTTCCCCAACTTCGATCTCTATGCATGGCCCCAGCCTGGTGCATAGCACAAATCATGTATTCGTCTGTAATGTGGAACAAAAATCTATATCTATAAATCAACTTTTTTTTTGTTAAACCATATTGAAACTGCTCGATTCCTTTGACCTCCGTTAGAGGAATTTATTTAAATTTCTTGAGTGTTCGAGCCTATTAACGTAGGCGAGGGATTTGTACAACAAAAATAAGAACAATACATGGACGGACGGGAAAAAGACTACGCCGCCTAGTTCTGTCGACGATAAACAGGAAAATGTATATGTGCTCTGCTCTCTGCATGTCATCAAAACAAAATCCGGATTTCTCACTTAACGGCAAAGTGGGGAAAAAGGTGTCGGAAAATTTCAACTTCGACAAATTAATATTCCCCAGTTGGACTAGGTGAATCGTCCAGCTGCGAAGACCTGCAACATCTCTAATGATGGAAGTAAGCTGAATGCTGGTATGAGCAAATTATGAACTTTCATAGTTAAATCGGACAAATTAAGAAAAAAAGAACTATAAAACCGAACTAAAAAGAAGTCATACCAAATTTTCGCTCTATTTTATTTTTATTTTTTATCGGGAAATTATAAAGTCAAATATACTAAATTTTTTATTTGTTTCCTTTGGTTTGGCGTGTCCACAAAGTTTCTGAGAGATATTAAATTTTTATTAAAATCAAAAAATCATTACGGCCGCCGAGAAGAGAAAATGGGTTTACCTTCCTATATTTTTATCATGGGCTGAAGAGATCATCTATAAGTAGACTCAATTACATATTTAATAATAACATGATTAGAATACATTAGTAATAATATACATAAGTAGTACTGAGATAGTCAAGTTTGGAAAAACATTTGCTCCATACGAGATTATAAAAGTAAGTAATTCTAACGGAGTTTTAGGTTAACTTTCTTTTCTGCTTCGAAGTAATATTTTGCAAACACATATTTCAATAAAAAGTTCTGTTCCATCAAAATCTGTATTATAAAATTCACCCAAGGCCTTACAATTTCGTCGTTAACAAATTTCCAACTTCTAAGAAAAATCCAAATATAAAATTAAGGTAATTTAGTCGTGGAAGTCTTGTACGTATTTTTTGTTGGAGACGTTCGAGTACACTTTTCACTTCTAAGAAAAATCCAAATATAAAATTAAGGTAATGTAGTCGTGGAAGTCTTGTACGTATTTTTTGTTGGAGACGATCGAGTACACTTTTCATGTCGCGAGAAATTTAAATTCTGTGGAAAGGTCAATATCTCTAATTGATTTTGCGGCGCCTCCTTTCACGTCTTACTATATAAATATCCCATTTTTCACAAACAGACTTCGCTTTTTCTATTGCTTCTTCACAGGATTCACGTTTGATAGTTTTTGTTAAAGCACTTTTTAACAATTCCCATCGTAACGTTGAACATGAGAAAAAAAGATATATGCTTTCAATTATTCCACAACCTGTCCCAAGTGTACTGGATTTATGCATTAATTTTTTAGTAAGGAAAATTTTTTCCAGAAATCTGTTATAATAAAAATACAAACTATCCAGGAAGTTCTGCTTTGCGGACCATTTGGCGCCCCCCCTGTGATTAGCGCCCGGGCAAAATGCTCCCCCCCCCCCAAGTACGCCACTGGTTCCAAATATGGGCCATATCGGACCCCAAATACGATTTTTTTACTATATAGACCTTTGCTCCACCTGGCGGCAATTTTTTTCACATATGTCGCTTTCTATTCATGTATGTAATGCCTATGTGTTCCAAATATGACTAAAATCGGGCCACAAATACGATTTTTTTAATATCTCGTCCTTGCGCAACCTGGCGGCGATTTGTTTTTATTCATATGCCGCTTTCAATTCTTGTTTATTTGTTTATTTGTTCCAAATATGAGCTAAAGCGGACCACAAACACGATTTTTTGAAATATTTCGATCCATGCGCCATCTATCGAAATTTTTTTCTTATCATTGCATTGTCATCGGGCTCTGAACTATATATTCCAAGTATGATGCTTGTAGCTTATCGGGAAGTTACTTAAATTTTAATTACAAAATTCGTGTCCCCCGGCCGGCCTATCAAGTCAAGCTAAATAAAACCGTTTAAAAAGAAGGCGTTGATACCTATGTGATTTTAATGAATATTTTACATGTGACACCCCTTGCGATTGTTGTTCTGATTTTGGGGTAGCCAGAGATTCTTTCAGAAGCAACAGCTCCTTTTTTGAAATTTCAAATGCAATAAAATCTTTAAAAATAGTAATTATTCCGGTCATGATGGCATCTCTAACGTTCTGTTAAATAAAATATCATACAATATTGCTGATGTTTTAAAACATATCTAACTAAAACATATCTAGCTAACTATAGGCCGATTTCGCTTTTGTCATCAATTTCTAAAATTTTTGAAAATATTGTAAAGGTAAGGATGTAATCCTACTTTAAAAATAAACTTTTTTAGTCCATTGCAATTTGGTTTTAGGGATGGTCTCTCTACGGAAGGTGCTCTTTTGAGGTTCAAAAAAAGATTGTGCTGGACTTTTTGTTGACGTTACAAAAGCATTCCAAATTGTTGACCGTGGCCGTCTTTTAAATAAGCTTTATAATTTGTGAATTCGTGGGTTCTTATATAATTGGTTTGTATCTTATTTAGGAATCGAATCCCAAGAGTTAAAATAGGCAACAGTCTTAGTGAAACCAAAGTCATAAATTCTGGTGTACCACAAGGATCGGTTCTTGGCCCCATATTATTCCTTATCAATGTGAACTCACTATTTATCTAATCCTTCAAGGGAAAAGTCAAAGCATTTGCGGATGACCTAGTAATTGAATATAATTCAACGGATCCTTTAAATTTGAAAGAGGTTCTTAAACACGATATACACATATTTCGATCAGAGAACGGATAAGTTCGAACACAACATAGTTCACTTGCATTCTGCAACATGATCAAGTTCAACAGTACAGCTTGCTCAAACGAACATACTCGCCATTGATTTAAAATCAACCAAATTACTTACTGCTTCGTGCATTTGCGAATTTATTCATTTTTCGCCAAATTTAATCAACTCAGGCGTTTGTTCGTTTGATCCAATAACGATTAAATTGATGAGAAGGAATTGGAAAAAGGAAAAACTCAATGTGCATGAATATATGCAACCGTGACTGGACAATGTAAGAAAAGTAGAAAAGTAAAATAAAAAGCGAAGTTAACGTAACAAAATAATATTTATTTTCAGATTTCAGTCTTTAAATAAAATTAATGCATATGTTGTAACACACGATTTTATTATGAATATATTCATTATCAACAATGCAAACATAAATTTCGTTTCGAGGAATTGTTTATAAAAGAAAATAAAATGTTTGTATTTTTTAAATGTTGATTGCTAAAACTGTAAGCTATCAACAACAAAGCTGAATTAAACCATAATCATATTTGGGCACAATGCATTAGATTAATATTTCCACTACCACTACATTTTAAGTGGTAACGAAAACGATTTCCACTACCACTAAATTTTCAATTTGAGGATAACAACGAAAGAATATTTGTTTTTATATTTCAGTCTTTGATTGAAAATAATGCATAAATAAATAAAAATGGTCTTGTTATGAATATTGGCAAAGAGAAAGAAAATTTATGTTTATAAATAATACTGTAAAACACTAAAAAAAACCTGACCCATTTGGTGATATTTTTTTAAGGGCTCGATCTTCTGCAGCATTTATGACGGCTAAAATTTGACGATTGCTTTGGCAAATATTCAATTAGTTTTGAGCACGTTCGGTAGTATACATACCTCTCCAAAATAGTTCCGTCGTCTTTAATAATTTCAGATAATATATTCCATATCACACTTCTGCCCTTGCGTCGCGGCGACAAGATGTAAATACCTACTTTTATTAAATTGTTCTAACACAAACACTTGGTTGTCTGATATTGCTTAAATAATTGATTGTATGTTTTCGAGCGGGGATAAATGAAGCCGGAATTCCTCGTGAATTCCGGAAACGGGGAAATTTGGTGGAGCCGGTTCTTGAAACGCACTATAATGAAAAAGAAATCTTACCAGCTGTGCCTAGCTGTCCAACAACAAGCAGATAAATTAAATATGCAAAGATGTAGGTATATATATAGGAAAGCCTGTCGCTCAGGCCGTTATTCAAATATAAAATGATGAAATAAAACTGTATTGGCAAACACTCACCTGGTGGATCGCTGATAAAAGAATAAGAAGGATTATGCCGCTGTTCGATCCTTTTATAGGCCCCCCTGGAGGTGACTCCATTTAACGGATCCGTATAATGGAACAAAGTCCAAGAAAGGAAGAAAAGACGCAACGAGTGCTTGCAGCGAATCTTCTACCAGCGACCCCTCCAGGTGAGATTTGTAGTTGATAATGCAGACTTTTACATGCCGCACGCCTTGCTGCATCACTGCAATATGAATTCAATATTAATATATAAACTTCATTGTAAATTCAATTACGTATAAACTTCATTATAAATTCATTTTTCTTAACGCTAAAGGTTTTTTCTTGCCAGCTAAGTATGGGGTTACTCCGAATATGACCCATCCAAAAACGGTGTTCTGAGCAGACGGTCGCGTCGGGGTTGCAGGCCTAAGTCCAGGACGGAGTATGGCTCCACACGCGTCTACTCCCAGAATCAGAGACACTGCGCTTGAGCGGTAGAATTTGGGGTCTGCAAGGCGCAGGTAGTCGAAATCATCGGCGACACGCGCATCAATAGTATGCTCAGGGGTGCTCCTTAAGAGGCTCCCAAGGAACTTTGCCTGGATTTGCACCCTCTCATTCAGACCCTTCAAGGAAAGGCCGCAGTGTTCTCTTTCATTCCGTGGCAGCAGATGGAGTCGTTGTGCAAAGCCCCGAGATATGGTGGATATGGGTTGTCCAAGGTCGAGGATCGCGCGAGTTATGTATAATGCCAATAACCCCACAATTACCAATAAATCTTCAACTTATGTAAGTGCAGACTCAGCACAAGACGATATCGACAAATTCATATTAAGCATAACAAAATAAATAAAATTAGCTTCCGGCCCAATTCAAAATTATAGTGAACTATTCGAAGTAAATGAAAAGAATGTTTGACTTTTGGAAGTCTTATAATAATTCAATTTATTAAAGAAATTCTTTCTCTTTTATAGCTAATTTCTTAACCTACACATTCATAAATATCCTAATACTAACAAACTAAAAATATGTAAATTTGTATTATTATGCATACATGTAGATTTGTATTACTACTATGCATATAATATATATTGTTTGTATCTTTTAAATGTTATTTTTATATTTTCGATAATTTCCCTATTTTCCAGCAACATCCTTGATCTTATGTGTCATGCGATTTCTGCGGCGACCACCCAGACAGAATCGTCATGACTTTTATGAAGAATTATTTTTATTTCTATACCGGGATTGTCACATGCACAACCTCTTTGGTTAGTGCAATTATTTGATCTTTGAGAACTTGGGTACCAATTATCATTTTATAAATTCGCCTACTGCAGTAAATAATCAATTATTTTCACCAATTTGTCCCTAAGGACAACTGTGTTTTCCTTATAAATTTCAAGTCCTGGATTGCCGGCATTTCTTTTATGCCTGGTCGAATATTGTCCTAAGTCAAAAACTTCCTCAACAATCTGGTTGCTTGAAAATTTTTTACGCTACCATTTTTCTATCCTAAGATGAAAACGAGCGCGACTAGTCTTTTATTGCAAATTTATATAGCGCTTTAATATATACATATATATATATATAGGTTCTCGTTGTGACTTTTTCTTCATGCTTGTTGTTATGGGCTGGTTGTAAAATATTTGTTTCTTAGGGTTTACTTATTTCCACTGTCCTAGAATTTTCTATTGCTTTATGACTATTCTTGTCAGGAGCATTCAGAGGTGTTATGCAAATTTTTGATTTGCTGTTCGCTTTAGGCAGGGCTGCCTTTACTGTCGATTGTGACATTTTTAGGTTTACTATTTGAGGTTTACTTGAATTGTTTATTGCTCTTCCTCAGCTTTGAGTTTGGAATTTGGGTAGAAGAAAAAAAAAATTTTAGACGCGTTGTTGCACGTTATTCATTTGCCTATATTTGATTTTCATATATTTTCTTAGTATTGTGGCCATTGCAATTATCAATAGTCCGACTACGCAAATCAATGCGCCTAGCCAAACATCTGGAATGTTCGGAGTATTTTCTGTACCTACCTCAGTTGATGGCTCATACTTGATTATCTTGTTCTCTGTTGTTTCAGAGCTTTCTTTCCCTAGTTCCTATCCGGCTATCACTATCATGATGCCTTGCGCAATTTTTGTCCACCAAGCCATGCTGAAAACTTTCTATAATAAACTTTCTGAGAAATGAACTAAATTTAATTTTTAATAAAATTTTTGATTTTATTCTTTATCCTATGCATTCCATTTTACTTTTATTATTTTTCCTTATTTAGTTGACATAAAAGTTTACGAAAAATTGTGTTGGATATATTTGTTTAATTTTAGCATTTTAATGTAATTTTTTTTCAATTTACACAATACTTTTTGTGAAAAGAAATTTGTTCATCCTACTGTATTAAAAAAAATCCCACTTAGAGAGAGAGAAAAAAAATCCTTAACAAAAGCTTTCGTTTTTGCTCATAGTTTATCGTCCATAAAGGCCGCCCAATTTGTTTCTAAATTTTATACTTATATCGTTGCCTCAAGCGGTACGCCGGTAAAGGTATCTTCTGGTCCCATTTTGCTGCTAAATACTTAATTTTCTGCTTTTATTGCTTTACCGAATCCTTGCCTCCGTCTGCATAATACTGATCTTTTTTATGGTAGTAATTAATTTGCCCTTTGGTGATTCTTCCTCATTTTGCGATTTGCCAAAAAAATCCGAATGAAAAAGCCTCACTTGTTCAAATTCCAATCTTTACAGGTACCATATAGTAGTACCGTTTGTGTTCCTTTTATTGTCCTTTATTCTCCTTTTTAACAAAAATTGTTAACTGTTTAAAATTGTCAGGATTCCTGTGCAGTCAGATCTTTTTTTAGCAGTTGTGCCAATTTTGATCTGGACATGAAGTGTGGTGTATCCTGCTCCTTGTTATTAATGCGACAGGCTCTTCTGACCAGCTAGATCTTTAGCAGTTGTGCTAATTCCTCATCAAGCTGGCAGGATCGCCATGAAGTTTTCGAAGTAAATTATGCAAGGATGTTTGACTTTTGGAAGTCTGATAATAATTCCATTTATTAAAGAAATCCTTTCTCTTTTATAGGTAATTTCTTAACCTACACATTCATAAATATCCTAATACTAACAAATTAAAAATATGTACATTTGTATTACTATGGATACATGTAGATTTGTATTACTACTATGCATACATATAGATTTGTATTAGTACTATGCATACATGTAGATTTGTATCAAAGTCAGCAGATTGATATTCATGTAACATGTTTGTATGTGAATATTTGGTTAATTCTCATTATTGGTTGTATGTAAATATTTTGGTGACAAACTAATATATGTGAATATTTGGTTAATTCACATTATTGGTTGTATGTAAATATTTTGGTGACAAACTAATATTGACTATCGTCAGTGTATTGATCGGAGTGTGTGACTAGGCAGAATTTGTTAGGTGTGAACTGACAAAGGTTTCATATTCGGCATTCCATTGATGTTAGCGAACCGCTGTGTTAGGTCAATGTAATTTATGTCGCATAATATTGTAATATGATTATGCTATTACTAAAATGTATTGGCATAGAAGTTCATGGTGCGTAATGCCGCAAATGTATTGCATGGGTGGGCATGACGCATAATGCTACAATAGTCATTGCAAAATTTAAGTAAACAATTCCAGTTAATTAGTAGTAAGCATTTTCACCATTGTTTTAAATAAACAATTCAGGCTAATTAGTAGTAAGCATTTTCGCCATTGTACATTTACGCTTTCTTTTAATTTGGAAGAAAGAAAGGAATTCAGTTTTGGTTTTGAAGTCTTCCGAGTTAAAGTCTAGTTCTCGGTTGTTATTTTATTTAAGCCGTTACTTTGACAATTTTTAAAAAATCCGCAACTACGACGAAATTGGCCCAGTCGGTAATCCTTTATATATATATAAAAGGATCGTGATACGAACAACTAAAAAGTGGCAGTGCAGTTGCATACAGTAGTATAGTGACCATCCACAAAAGAACACAATTAAAAAGTGGCAGCGCAGTTACATACAGTAGTATAGTGACCACCCACAAAAGAACACAAAAAAAAAAAGTGGCAGTGTAGTGACATACAGTCGTATAGTGACCACCTACAAAAGAATACAACTAAAAAGTGGCAGTGCAGTGACATACAGTCGTATAGTGACCACCCACGAAAGAACACAACAAAAAAAGAGGTAGTGTAGTGTGCTTATAAGTAAATATAGCCACCACCCACAGCTAAATAGTAACAAAAAATAAAACAAAAAGTGGTAGTGCAGTGTGCATATAATACATATAGCCACCACCCACAAATCAGCAGCAAAGCGGCAACCAATTGGCTTCAGGAAGATAAAGAGAACACGACGAACGAAGGAATATGACGGAAAATCAGGCTCAAATGGCACCAGTAGATCTGGTCGAGGAACTGGCCAGACGGGAACAACAGTTGGAGGCGCTGAGGGCAGCATACCTGGAGCTGCAACACAGAGCGGACCATACGAGGACGGACCGGGTGTCGAAAAACATCGCCCAGATACCAATTTTCACCGGGCGAGGCGATGTATCGATAAACTCTTTCTTCTAGAGCACAGAATACCAGCTGTCAACAATAGACAACGAAAACGAGAAGAAGGAGGCGACGAGGATGATCTTCTACCGGACCATACAGGACAAAGCGAAAAACGTAGTGTAACGAATGTTAGCAGCAATGAGCGATGCTATCGTCTCAAAGCCAGTATCGTCTCAAAGCAGTGACGTGAATTCAAATCCATAGATCAATCATTATGTATCTACATAAACGAAACAATAATTGCACCTACGCATATGTACCATGTACGTATACGAACAGCGGAGAGTCAATGCACAAACACATGCATATATCTGAGATACTCCTATAACTATGCAATGAGAAAAACTATAAAATTTTGCAATTGTAGTTACAGCTGAGAAGTTCGAGTGCTGCTGGACTAGTAGATTCTGGAAGCGCTTAGAAGATGCTGTTTAAGCCGCCTGCAATAAGATCCAGACGGCGGCGAAATTCTTATGCGCAGCCGTGCGCGGCGAGTGGAAAGGCGCAAATTCACAAGCACTGCCATCGTCAGCAACGATCCTTTTTTCAACGAATTAGTCTAGCACTCTCAATCGGCAATCGCGGACGCGCTCCTATTTTAACGTGCCATAAGCATATATATATATACAATTATAATATATATTTTTTATATGATCAGCCAAAGTTGTTTTTTAAAGTTTAAAGTTAATTTACTCAACCAAGTTTTCTGTGCAAAATGAATTTTGTAAAATCATGAACAAATTCACCGGGTCTTCCTTCGCTACACTCTTCACTTCGCTAAATAAAAAGCTGTTGGGTTTTTCTTAAAACGTTATAAATTTTAAATTTTTAATTTCTTCTTTGGTTGTCCATTATTTTACAAAATTCACTTTGCACAGAAAACTTTGTTGAGAAATTAACTTTAAACTTTAAAAAACAACTTTGGCTGATCATATAAAAAATATATATTATAATTGTATATATATATATGCTTATGGCACGTTAAAATAGGAGCGCGTCCGCGATTGCCGATTGATAGTGCTAGACTAAAGGATCGTTGCTGACGATGGCAGTGCTTGTGAATTTGTGCCTTTCCACTCGCCGCGCACGGCTGCGCATAAGAATTTCGCCGCCGTCTGGATCTTATTGGAGGCGGCTTAGACAGATGCGAAGGTTGAAATCAAAGAGTATAAAAGGCGACAATTTTAGAGGCGCTGGAATTCAGTTTGATTTGAGATTTCGATTAAGACGTTATCTAGCGAGCAAGAGCAGTATTATTTTGAATAGAAGACTTTCATTTGAGCTATCAATCAGCAAGCTATTCGTTGCACAGTTTGAGTGTCATTGTGAAGTACTTTAATAAAGGCCATTTTTCCATTATTCAATATTGGAGTTATTTATTCAACAGTTTAGTGATTCGAACTTAGCGGAAGGGCAAATAAGAGGATTTGGAAGTAAAATTCGTTACAATTGGTGTCAGAAGTGGGATTGTTGAATAAATTCCGGCGGACAACAAGCGACATTACAAAGTTCAGTGAATTGAAGATCCAGCAACTGAAGAAGGAGTTGGAGAGCCGTGGATTGAATACAACCGGCATTAAACTCGAACTTCCCTCGCGAAGGGCAGACATCTTGCCGCGATGCGAGGGCTTAGTCGCTGACCACGGGACTATGCCACCCAGTAGGATGCAGGTTCACATGGATCTCCATGGCTGCGGCGGCCTAGTCCTGGGGTGAGCGATGACCAAGATCTGTCCCCTCCCAATCCAGGGTATTATGCGGCACCGTGCCCATTGGATGGTTTGCAGCCGGGAGGTTAATCTGGCTGTATTTGTACGGAGCCTCTCTGACACCGGGCCGCCTCAGAGAGTAAAAATGGTCTTACCGCGGTAAGGGGCTCTGCCGCGGCGGACGACACTTTTCCCCTTTCAATAAGGTGACCCTAAGCTGGCCTCGTCTAGCAAGGGGTCGTACGAACAAGAAGAACAACAAAAATAAAAAAAACAAAGCAAATGATAATCCGTTCTCCTCCACAGGGAGAAGGACAACAGCATTGGCATCCATACGCCCTAGTGAACGAGGGAGGGCTACCAATGCTACCAACGCTAAAGTGAAGAGCGACTTGGTGGGTGGCGGCAATAGTATGGCGGCGAAGGGAGTTGCGCTGGTAACGGCGAACCCTGACGCGCCTGCTGTTGTCGGACACCGACCAAGCGCCGGAACGGCAACCTTTTTTCCCACGGCTATGGCAGGGGTCTCTGGACTTGGCCACTCCGAGCCAAGGGAAAACGGGGCCGCAACAGCTACTTTAACCGGGGGAGCGACTGCGTTGGAAACGACGGGTCGGCTCCCCATGGACGACAAGAGGGCAACCTCAGTCAACACAGTCTTAGGTGATCTGACGGGGGCAAGCACCAGTATGGCGGCGAAGGTAGTTGCGCTGGTAACGGCGAACACTGACGCGCCTGCTGATGCTGGGCGCCCGTCTGACGCCGGTATGGCGACTGTTCTCCCCACGGCTGTGACAGGGGTCCCACGATCTGGTCACACTGAGCCAAAGGAGAAAGGAGCCATAATGAAGACATCATGCGGAGGTACGACCGCGAGGGCAACTACGGGTCGGACCCTTCTCAAGAAGAGTCCCAAAAGGGATCGTTCCACAGGAACAAAAGAAGGGCTGCAAAAGTCCTGTCAAGGTATGAGGGTGTTCCGCTGGAAACGCTGTCAGAGAACGCCAGGAATTCGGTGGAAAGGGCGCGAGCTCTACTGCCGAATTTTCGGGGTTCTCTGCCAACAAGCGCAACCCCATATAAACGTCAAAGGTCCGATGAGGATATCAAACCACCGCCGAAAAGGCACCAGAATCACCCCGCGGTAGCCAAACCCAGCTTTGCCGAGGTAGCTAAGGGCCGGATCCTTATAGGAATCCTGGACCGAGGGAATGACCGTGGTGCAATCCCTAAAGACCAGTGGCCGTACGTCCGGAATGAAATCGGCACCGCCGTTCTCGACGTGCTGATGGAGTCTCCGGGTAGTCCGCCGCGAGGTTCTGATGCAGGATGGTACCAGGGCCAAATCAAGGTACTCGCTTGCGAGGACGCAAGGTCTGTTGCGCTGTACAAGGCAGCAGCCGCAAAGCTGGGACAAATCTATCCCGGGGCTATTATCGAGGTCGTTGACTGGAAGGACATTCCGGCTCGGCCAAGGGCCATGGCATGGGTTCCAGCGGTTCCAGCAGAACCTGAGAGAATTCTCAGGATGCTGCAACTGATGAACCCGGCTCTCCCAACGCAGGGCTGGAGTGTCATCCAAGTCGAGGACGCTGTAGGACCTAGGAGACAGGTCGTGTTGGCCCTGAATAAGGAAGCTCTCGAGCCCCTTAGACGGAGCAAAGGAAGAGTGTTTTACGGCCTCGGGGAGGTCGTAATTCACGTATACCGTGGGGACGCACAGCGCGCATCCCTTTCGAGTGCCTCTTTGGACACGGACATTGAAGCACCCGAAGTGGAAGCGGAAATCTCCGACGCCGAAAGCCTGGTTTCCGCCACGTCAAATTGTGCAGGGGCTCTGGGCAATTTGTCGATGGAGGATGCTCTACTGGATAGCGACGGAGAGGATCCCAACATCACGGTGATGGAGGCAGGGGAGTCTGAGCAAGCTCATGCTGAGGTTGCTCCAGACAAACCTGCACAAAAGTAAGGCAGCCTCGGCTGCTCTCATCAGTCGCCTTTCTAAAGGCGACGTGAAAGTGGTCCTTATCCAAGAACCCTGGGTGAACAACTCAAGGATTTGCGGATTGGGGCCACTGGGTTTAAGCTCATCCGAGCTGCAGATGAAGGTAAAGTGAGAACATGCATTTTAGTAAAGTCTGAGCTAAATATCTTTCTCTTGCCTAATTATAGCAATGGTGACGTCACAGCGGCCAGTTTGGCAAGCGGAGGCACCCAATTAACGCTAGCCTCCGTTTATATGTCGTACGACGCAGAGGAACCTCCTCCGCAAAAGACGGTAAAGGATCTGGTGCCGACTCAAGCAAAGGCCATCTGTTAATTGGGACAGACGCAAACGCCCACCACGTGCACTGGGGTAGTTCCGACATAAACACTCGGGGTGAGTCACTTTTTGAGTACCTTTTAGCAACTAACCTTGTAGTTTGCAATGTAGGTAATGAACCAACTTTTATTACTAAAAACCGTAGAGAGTTGACCTCACTATTTGTAGCGAAAGCGTTTATGGGTGGGTTAAAAATTACGTGTTCTTGAGGAACATTCCTTTTCAGATCACCGCTATATTGAAGTAATGTTAGAGTTCTTCGTCGATCAGCCCATTGCGAGACGTAACCCACGTAATACAAACTGGGAACTACATAATGAGCTGTTAGCAAGAGAACTACCAGAACTGCCCCCACAAAGCCTCTCATCAACGATGGAGCTAGAGGGTCTGCTAGAAACCTTCACATCGGCTTTCTCAAAAGCCTTAGAACAGGCCTGTCCATTGCCAAAACCGCGCGGTAAGCGTAAACCTCACTGGTGGTCCCATGATCTGGACCTACTTCGTAAATCCTGTAGAGAACAGTTTAACAAAGCCAAATACTTTGATAACGGGTCACAATGGCTAGAATACAAGGAAAAACTAAGAACCTACAAAAAAAGTCCTGAGACAAGCGAAGAGAACTTCATGGAGAAACTTCTGCACTGGAGTCGAAAGTGTCGTGGACACATCCAGGCTACGGTGCGTGCTTTCTAAGACGCAAACAGCTATTAGCTTTCTGCGGAGACCGAATGGTACCTGGACCAGCACAGAAGGGGAAACTCTAGAGCTGCTCCTGGACACACATTTCCCGGGAAATATGATAAACGCACCGGAATTACCTGCAGCAAACCAAGCTGTGAATATACCCATCACTGAGGAGAGAGTGAGGTGGGCAGTCAAAAGCTTTAAACCTTTTAAGGCTGCTGGACCAGACGGGATTGTACCCGCTCAACTTATCTACTCTTTGGAGGTATCAGCCAACTGGCTGCGGCACATATATACCGCTTGTTTGGCTATGAACTATATTCCGTGTGCACGGAGGAGCGCCACGGTCATATTCATTCCTAAGGCAGGCAAAGCCTCTCATTACGAGCCGAAGGACTATAGACCTATCAGTCTTTCATCCTTCGTACTCAAGACCCTAGAGAGAATAGTTAGCGATTTTCTCACTACAAGCATTGATAGGAATCCCATTTCGGACTATCAACACGCGTACACCAAAGGTAAATCTACGGAGACTCCGCTACACAGCCTAGTCTCTACTATAGAAACATCCTTGTTCGAAAAGGATTATTATCTTGTGGCCTTCCTAGACATTGAAGAAGCATTCAACAACATAAGTCCAGACGCCGTTAACATTGCTTTAACTGATCTGGACGTAAATAGACCCCTAGTGGGACTAATTGATCAACTACTCAGGGGAAGGAAAGTGATCTCCTCACTGGGGAAGGTTGAGGTAACACGATTTGTCGCAAGGGGCACGCCCCAGGGTGGTGTCCTTTCCCCTTTACTATGGAACCTAACGGTAAACTCGCTATTAAGAGATACTAGTTGGGGGAGCGGGAAGGTCGTGGCATATGCTGATGACCTAGCGATTATCTACAGAGGCAAGTTTCCTCAAACTTTGTGCGACTTGATGCAGGTAGCATTGCGAGAGGTTTTCTTGTGGGCTTCCCGATGTGGACTCAGCGTCAACTCCGATAAAGTAGAGCTTGTCTTATATACCAAACGATACAAAATACCATCGTTGAACCTACCTGAACTAAATGGGGTGCGCCTAAGCCTGGCAAATAAAGCCAAATTTTTAGGCGTAGTTTTAGACAAAAAGCTGAACTGGAAGGGCAACGTTCTCCAGCGACAAAAGAAAGCGTACATTGCATTATATACGTGTAAAAGAGTCATTGGAAAAAAATTGGGACTCACCCCCAACATATGCAGATGGATTTATACCGCGATTATCAGACCCATACTGCTGTATGGGGTAGTCGTATGGTGGCCAGCCTTGAGCAAGGCGTCAAACCTAAACTTGTTGGGTAAAGTCCACAGATCCAGCATGATAAGCATAAGCGGGGCTCTAAGAACAACGCCTAGCGAAGCTCTTCAGGTCATTCTTGACATCTTTCCACTGGATCTGGCTGGTCATCGAGCAGCGGCAACGTCAGCCCTGCGTATAAGGGAGTTGTCGTGCTGGAACAACAGGACCACAGGACACTCAAGTATACTAAACAAATACAGTTTTCTCCCTCCTAGCACGGGTCGCTGTGCGACCACAACAGTTGCGGAAACCAACTTTAAGATAAACATACCCAGCAGGGATGACTGGACGGAGTCGGACAAGTGCCTTGCTATGGGCAACAGCATTTCCATATACACGGACGGCTCCAAGCTAAACGGGAGGGTTGGGGGTGGAGTATACTCAAGGGACCTTGACCTCCAGCTCTCATTCAGACTACCCGACCACTGCAGTGTATTCCAAGCAGAAGTTGCAGCCATAATGGAAGCCGCAGCTAGGATAGGGACATACATTGTCGGCAAAGAAATTTTTATCTTCAGCGACAGCCAAGCTGCCATAAAATCTCTGGGCTCCCACTCGTTCAATTCTGAACTAGCACTAAACTGTCGCCGATCTCTTCAAGAGATGGCTCAACAGAACCGTGTACACCTCACATGGGTCCCTGGACATAGGGATATCGAGGGAAAATGTATTGCAGATGAACTCGCTGGGCAGGTTACAATCAAGCAGGTTCTTCCTGGACAAGAACGCTTAGGTATGCCCCTGTCCACATGCAAGCTAATGCTAAAAGAGCACATCTACCGTCAAGCCGACGAAAGATGGCTACAAACACCGGGATGTCGAACGTCGAAAGAAACCTGGCCTAAATGGGATCCTAAAAGGTCCCGTCACGTTTACAACCTAAGAAGGGATACAATTTCCACACTTGTAGGGGCACTAACGGGTCATTGCCTCATAGGTAGGCATGCAGAAAGGCTAGGAGCGCCTTATCGTCGTTGCTGTAGGAGTTGTAAAGAAGATGAGGAGGAGGACACGGTGGTTCACCTCATTTGCAACTGCCCAGCGCTAAGCGGAGCACGGCAGCGCTTTCTGGGAGCTCCATTTCTTGATACTATGTCAGGTTGTGGAGCATGACGTCAAGGACCTGGTAGATTTCATCAGGTCCTCAAAATGGTTCGAAGAGGAGAGGTAACGGTGTTTTTCGTGGTATCACAACGGGCCTAGTACTACTGGCCTAAGTGTGCCCTCGGGCAGCCACACCAACCTAACCTAACCTAAACTCGAACTTCAGGCACGACTACGAGAGGCAATGGAATTAGAAGGAATTGACGTGGAAGAGTATGACTTTCATCTTGAAGGCGAGGAAACAACAAAAATGGAAGAGACAATTACGCAGACAGGTACGAGCACAGACTTGAACATGATTTTGGCTGCAATATCTGCTCAACCATCGACAGTGGCTTCCCAACTGGAATCGCAAAAAACAGATATAACATCTCAACTAGAAGAACAGAAAACTTATATGTCATCTCAACTAGAAGAACAGAAAACGTATATGTCATCTCAACTAGAAGAACAGAAAACGTATATGTCATCTCAACTAGAAGAACAGAAAACATATATATGTGTCATCACAGATGGAATCCCAAGAGACACGAATAACATCAAAGATGGAAACACAACTGAAAGAACAAGAGGCGCAGGAGGCGCGTATATCATCAAAACTCGAATCGCGTATGGACGAGAAAATAACGCAGTTTGTGGAAAAAATCGAAGCCGAGGTGGATGCTTTGAGAGGTCGTATACAGGAGTTGCAATTATATCGCCCAGCTGTTTCAGCAAGCAATCCAAAGGTAAAAACACCATTCTTTGACGGTTGTGTTTCTTTCCAGGTATTTAAGCTTCAGTTTGAGAAGACCGCAGCAGTGAACAACTGGAATGCCGAAGATAAAGTTGCAGCATTGTTCGTGGCTTTAAAAGGACCAGCTGCTGAGATACTACAGATAATCCCAGAGTACGAACGTAACAGTTACGAAGTATTGATGGCTGCTGTAGAACGAAGATACGGAAGCGAACACACAGATCTACCAAATAGAATTGCAAAACCGCTACCAAAAAGCTAACGAGACTTTGCAGGAGTTTCCTTCGGACATTGAAAGATAGGCTCATCTTGCAAATGCGGACGCACCCGTGGAATACACTGAACGGGTAAAGATTCAGAGCTTTATAAATGGCATACGGGACGTCGGAATAAAGCGAGCTACATACGCAAACCCAAAGCCAACATTCGCAGAAACGGTGTCACAAGCTCTGATTCAGGAAACAGCGTCGCTTCTGTGTAAGCCAGTTTTCAAAGCACGCCGTTTGGAAGTAGAAAGGCCAGAGTGGGTAGACGCAATATTGGAGGCGCTGATAGGATCGCAAAAGCTGAGTGAAAAAGTTACCAAATGCTTCAAATGCGGGAAGTCCGGTCACATTGGACGTCATTGCGTTTTTGGTCTTAATAGTTCCAACAATGGGGGTGGCCGTAAACGCAAAGCTGGAGGAAATGAGCAAGAGAGTGTCGGATGTAAAGAACGAAAACTTGCCCCGGCTATTGAATGTCCTGTGATATCTGTGTCACAAATTGGAAGGAAATCAAGCAGTCTTACCGTCAGAGGGAATGTGGATGGCAAGGAGAGTGTACTGACTGTAGATACGGGCGCATCTCATTCCTTGATCCGATCTGACTTGGTCGACAGGAGAGTAAGCACCTAGAAAATGTGAAGGTTGAAGTCAAAGAGTATAAAAGGCGGCAATTGTAGAGGAGCTGGATTTCAGTTTGATTTGAGATTTCGATTAAGACGCTATCTAGCGAGCAAGAGCAGTATTATTTTGAATAGAAGAGTTTCATTTGAGCTATCTATCAATTTGGTTATTAAGCAAGCTACTCGTTGCACAGTTTGAGTGTCATTGTGAAGTACTTTAATAAAGGCCATTTTTCCATTATTCAATATTGGAGTTATTTATTCAACAGTTTAGTGATTCGAACTTAGCAGAAGGGCAAATAAGAGGATTTGCAAGTAAAATTCGTTACAGTAGTAATAAATATCCCTCGCCCAGACGATTGGCAACTGATAAAAGAAGTGTTAAAGATGATATACAAGCCCGACACGGAGCCTCACGAGATCTATAAACGGATTGCAGCCCTTAAGGTGAAATCGGTAAGTGAACTGGCTGTTGAAATTCAAAATATTAAGTATAAAGCCGATGAGCTTATAGTATATTATAGGTGAGGACAGGGAATAGATCTCACTAACATAGATAGTCTCTTAATAAACACAACGAAGGAGATGACACAGGGCACGTTGCTAGACGAAATATATGAATGTAGGGAATTAGGCCAAATTATATCGATAATGAATCAAGGAAGATTCGAGGATACGAATATAGAAAAATATATAGAAGGGAAGAAAGGTATAGAGAGTTGCCGAAGAAAAACTATAACCAAACGCCACAAGTTCCAAATAAAACAAAGGCCAAGGCGAGAGAAGCTTAAACTATTTGAGACCTTATCTCTACGGAAAAAAGTTTAAAATTTTTACAGATCAAAACCAATTAAATTCCTTCACACCAAATACAAAGGTAAGGACATGTCACCTAGACATCAGAGATGGCTTCTCAAACTAGGAGAATATGATTTCAATATAGAATATTTAAAAGGAAAGGAAAACCAGGTAGCAGACTTTCTGAGTAGATTGGAAAATAGTGCAGATGATGCGGAAGAGGAAAAAGTAGATAAAGATGTTAACGAAAGTAGTGGATTGGATTGTGATTTACAGTCAAGCCAATATGAAGCAAATAATATAGAAGATAATGAAACTTTAGCAACAATGCCCTCAGCAGAAGAAAATTTGCAGGACCATTTCTTTATTAAGGAAGAAATAGTAAATAAGTATAAAATGCAAATACATTTGACTAACATTAAAGTTGAAGAAGCAAAATTTTTGCATGAGAAAACAATAATTTTCATAGCAGAAAGTGATTTTGATGTAATGGGCGAAATATTTCGGAAATACATTACAAAAGGCAATGTAGGTATATACTCAGAGCTATCAGACTCAAGTTATAACATAGTTCCACAAAAATTGAGAGAATTGTTTTCTAATAATAGGCGGTTAAAATTTACAAAATGTACAATAAGGGCACAAGACATAGAAACCGAAGTCGAGGCAATAAAAAAATGTCCCTTTACCATGTAAGGGAAAGCATGCAGTCGGGCATGGGGGAAACATACAACAAAATAAAAATTAAAATATATTACCCAAAGCTAATGGAATTAATGCAAATAGTAATCAATCAATGCGATATATGTAAAGGAGTAAAATATGACCGGTGTCCTATTAAAAACCAATTTCATTACACCGAGACACCAACGGGCATAAATGAAATAATACACATAGGTACATACGTTATGAAAAGGTTTCATTTTTTAAAGGTAATAGACAAGTTCTCTAAATTTGGGGCAGCGTATTCCCTGAATGACAGAAACCACATATCGATAATTGACCAATTAGAAAACCATTTTTCGAAAATAGGAAAACCAGACAAAATAATTGCGGATAATGAATTCAGGACAACACATTTAAAGAATTTTTAGACCAAGAAGGAGTCCAAATTCATCTAACCAAACCAAACAGTCATACAGGTAATGCAGATATAGAAAGAATGCATAACTCTATCGCGAAAATTTTTAGAGTTTTATATTCTTCAAATAAAAATGTGCCAATCAAACAAATAATGCAAAGAGCTGTTAGAAGTTACAATAATAGGTATCACTCTACTAATAAAAGTACGCCCATAGATGTACAAGGTGAAAAGTTAGTAAAATAAAAATTAAAGAAAATATGGAGCAAAATAAAAAAAGACTTAAAGAAAAACTAAATATAAAAGGGAGATTTATACCGAAAACAGGAAAGAAGGATTTACAAAGAATTACAAGGCAGTGAGGCATAAGGAGCAGCCAAAATATAGAAGGAAGAACTTAGACGGCATACACCCATGCAATATTAAAAGACCGCTTAAATTTTCAGATAATGATGATACTGTTATTGATAATACAATGGACATGCCAAATTAACGGACAAATTACTGTAACACAAATAAGGGATGAAGCAAGATTCGCAGATATACAAATTAGAGACCAATAAATAGTTAAGGACACAGAAATAATTCTTCAGATGATTAACATTAGCAAAATAGAGGACGTTTTAGACAAAATAACGAACAATGTAGTGCTAATGAAAGCAAAATTCAAGGAATTACTTCATTTAGAAATAATATATACGAGAAATAAACTATTAACACTACGACCAAAGGTCATGAGACACAAACGGGGACTAGTTAATGGCGTTGGTAGCCTATCGAAATGGATATTCGGCACCATGGATGATGAAGGTAGACAGGACATTAAAAACCATCTCTTACAGACAGGAGAAAAAATCAATAAACAGGTAGAAGTAAATAATTATTACGAAATAGCATCAGAACAGTTAAATAATGTTATTAACAACGACAGGATAATATTAGAAAAAGAATTTAATACCATACAAAAAATTATGGATGAGGAATATGAGCGAAATTTATATTTAGAACAATTAACAAAGATACAATTGTTAAAGGCTAGAATCGAGCAAATACTAGATAGCGTAGTAGCATCAAATATAATATTATGCATCCCAGCATATTAACAAGCGATGAGATAGTTAGATATGATATTGATTACAATAAATTAAAATATTTACAATCACGAACATCATATTTCAATAACACATATTTAGTTCTTAGTATAAAAATTCCCACTACTTTTGTAAATGTTAAAATTAGATATCTCATACCAATACCTAACAAAGATTATAACGTATGAGATATATGCTATATGTACCACCGGTCTCTATGATTTTTTCAGACAACAATACATGCTATACACGTAAGCATTTGGTGAAATTTGAAGCTTCTAGCTGTTAAAATGGGGAAGAAATTGCGCAAAGTTTCTTATCTGAACAATCGGTTGTATGAGATATATGCTATATATACCTCCGGTCTCTATGATTTTTTCAGACAACAATATATGCTATACACGCAAGCATTTGGTGAAATTTGAACATATCTAAACGATTTTTAAGATAAATATAAAATAAAAAATAGGTAGGTACTTTGTGTGAGGATGCAAAGTTTCAGGTTTATTGTGGTCTACGTGTAAAAACTATGACTACGAATCACGCATTTCAACAATATATGACGCAAACGAAATTATTTGATGAAATTTGATGAATTTTGAAGCTTCTAGCCGTAAAAAGGGGCAAAAATTACAGTTTATATGAAGTATATAATATATATAACACCGATCTCTATGATTTTTTCAGACAACAATATATGGTATATACGTAAGCATCTGGTGAAATTTGAAGCTTCTAGCTGTTAAAACGGGGCAGAAATTGCGCAATGTTTCTTATCTGAACAATCGGTTGTATGAGATATATACCATACGTATACCACCGATCTCAACGATTTTTTCAGACATCAATATATGCTATGCACGTAAGCGTTTGGTGAAATTTGAACCCTCTAGCTCTTAAAATAAGGCAGTAATTACGAAAAGTTTCTTATCTGAAAAACCGGTTGTGGGGATATATACTATATATACAACCGATCTCATAAATTTTTTCAGGCAACAATATGTACAATATACGAAAGTATATGGTGAAGGTTGAAGCTTCAATCTTTTAAATTGAGTAAGATTTCAACAATATATGTCGTAAGCGTAACTATTTGACGAAATTTGATGAATTTTGAAGCTTCTAGCCGTAAAAAAGGGGCAAAAAATACAGTTTATATGGGGTATATAATATATATACCACCGATATCTATGATTTTTTCAGAGAACAATATATGTTATATATGTAAGCATTTGGTGAAATTTGAAGCTTCTAGCTGTTAAAATGGGGCAGAAATTGCGCAAAGTTTCTTATCTGTACAATCGGTTGTATGAGATATATGCTATATATACCACCGGTCTCTATGATTTTTTCAGACAACAATATATGCTATACACGTAAGCATTTGGTGAAATTTGAAGCTTCTAGCTGTTAAAATGGGGAAGAAATTGCGCAAAGTTTCTTATCTGAACAATCGGTTGTATGAGATATATGCTATATATACCACCGGTCTCTATGATTTTTTCAGACAACAATATATACTATACACGTAAGCATTTAGTGAAATTTGAACATATCTAAACGATTTTTAAGATAAATATAAAATAAAAAATAGGTAGGTACTTTGTGTGAGGATGCAAATGTTCGGGTTTTTTGTGGTCTGCGTGTAAAAACTATGACTACGAATCACGTATTTCAACAACATATGACGTAAACGTAACTATTTGATGAAATTTGATGAATTTTGAAGCTTCTAGCCGTAAAAAAGGGGCAAAAATGACAGTTTATATGAAGTATATAATATATATTCTTGCTGTTAAAAATGGGCCGAAATCGCAAAAAAATATATATCTATACTATATATATATACTATATATACCATCATATATATATTACTAGCCTTTACCCGCGGCCCCGTCCGCAAGGAGAAATTTAAATATATGGGCTATTTGCGTTAGCCTGCTTTTCAAGTTATCTGTTTAAAATTTTGTTTTCTGTCTAATGCATTTTATTTTTGTAATTGAGTAAAAAAAAAGAACTAAATGAGCTGATAACCTGATAGGATCCCAAATGATCCCGAAATTATCCAGAAAAAGTTACGAAATGACCCCCACGCTATCGCGGACGGATCCCGAAACCCATTCAGAAATGCCCCGAGAGGGTCTCCAAAAGTTCCCGGAATAGTCCCAAAAAAACCCGAAATGACAACGACACGATTCTAGACGTATCCAGAGAACCACACATAAATGATCCCTGAAGGTGTTCCAAAATGATCCCGAAAAGGTTCCAAAATGACCCTGAAAGGCTCCCGGGCGGATCTCAAAAACCATCCAGAAAATATCCAGGAGGGGTCCCTAAATTATCCCGACATACTCCAGAAAAAGTTCCGAAATGGCTCCGAGGGGATCCACAACGGATCGCGAAAACTATACAGAAATGATTCCGGAAGGATACCAAAATGATCCCGAAATAGACCGGAAATGAGCCAGATGGGATCCCGCACAGATCCAGAAATGATCCCGGAAGGGTCCAAAAACTATCCCGGAAAAGTAACAAAAAATCCCGAAATGGCTCCTACGGCATCCCGGACGTATCCAGAAATGATCTCGGAAGGGTCCCCAAATTATCCCAAAATGGTCCCGAAATGCCCCTGATGGATCCGGCAAACCATCAAGAAATTATGCCGAAAGGGTCCCCAAATGATCCCGAAATAATACAGAAAAAGTCACGAAACGACCCCTAGAGGATCACCAAATGATCCCGAAATAACCCCGACGGGATCCCAGAAAAATCCCGAAAGCCATCAAGAAATGATGCCGGAAGGGATCCCAAATGATTCCGAAAAAGTCCCGCATTGATTCCGACGGGATCCCGAAATGATACCGGAAATCATCCAGAAATGATGCCGGTAGGTACCCCAAATGAAGTACCCGAAATAGTCCCCAAATGACCCCGCCGAGATCCCGGACGGATACCGAAAATCATTCAGAAATGATGCCCGTGGGTACCCCAAATGATCCCGAAATAGTCCCGAAATGACCCCGTCCGGCTCCTGGAGGGACCTCGTAAACTATCCGGAGATGATGTCGGGGGCCCCCAAATGATCCCGTATTAGTCGAGAAAAATTCCCGAAATGACCCCGACGGGATCCCGGACGGAATCCACGACAGATCGCGAAAACCATACAGAAATGATTCCGGAAGAATCCGGAAATGACCCAGATGGGATCCCGCACAGATCCAGAAATGATCCCAGAAGGGTCCAAAAACTATACCGGAAAAGTAACAAAAAATCCCGAAATGGCTCCTGCGGCATCCCGGACGGATCCAGAAATGATCTCGGAAGGGTCCCCAAATGATCCCAAAATGGTCCCGAAATGACCCTGATGGATCCGTAAAACCATCAAGAAATTATGCCGGAAGGGTCCCCAAATGATCCCGAAATAAAACAGAAAAAGTCACGAACGGACCCCTAGAGGATCCCCAAGTGATCCCGTATTAGCCCGAAAAGATCCCGAAATAACCCCGACAAATCCCGAAAACCATCCAGAAATGATGCCGGAAGGGATCCCAAATGATTCCGAAAAAGTCCCGCAATGATTCGACGGGATCCCGAACGGATACCGAAAATCATTCAGAAGTGATGCCGAAAAGGTCCTTATATAATCACCTAATAGTCCCAAAATGACCCTTAAGGGATCCTGGACGGATCCCGTAAACCATTCAGAAAAGATCCCGATATAGTCCCGAAGAAGTCCCGAAATGACCCTGACGGGATCTCGAACGCATCCCTAAATGACCCTGACGGGATCCCGGGCAGATCCCGAAATCCATCCAGAAATGATCTTGGGAGGGACCACAAATGATCCCGAAAAAGTCCCGCAATGATTCCGGCGGGATCCTGAACGTATACCGAAAACCATCCAGAAGTGATGCCGGAAAGGTCCTCATATGATCACTTAATAGTCCCAAAATGACCCTAACGGCATCCCGGACTGATCCCGAAATCCATCCAGAAATGATCTTGGGAAGGTCCCAAAATGATCCCGAAATAATCTTGGAAAAGTCCAGAAATTACCCTGACGGGTTCCCGGTAGAATCCTGAAAGCCATCCTTAAATGATCCCGAAAAAGTCCCGAAATGACCCTGACGGGATCCCGAAAGGATTCCGAAACTATCCAGAAATGATGCCGGAAAGGTCCCCAAATGATCCCCTAATAGTCCCGAAATGACCGTGACGGGATCCCGAACGGATCCCGACAACTATCCAGAAATGATGCCGAAAGGGTCCGCAAATGATCCCGTATTAGTTGAGAAAAAATTCCGAAAAGACCCCGACGGGATCCCGGACGAATCCCAAAAACCATCCAGAAATGATGCCGGTAGGTATCCCAAATAATCCCGAAATAGTGCCGAAATGACCTCGTCGGCATCCCGGACAGATCCCGAAAATTATCCAGAAATGATGCCGGTAAGGTCCTCAAATGATCTCCTAATAGTACCGAAAAGACCCTAACGGGATCCCGAACGGATCCCGACAACTATCTAGAAATTATGCCGAAAGGGCCCGCAAATGATCCCGTATTAGTCGAGAAAAAGTCCCGAAATGACCCCGACGGTATGCCGGACGAATCCCAAAAACCATCCAGAAATGATGCCGGAAGGGACCGCAAATCATCCCGAAAAAGTCCCGACGGGATTCTGAACGGATACCGAAAACCATGCAGAAGTGATGCCGGAAAGGTCCTCAAATGATCACCTAATAGTCCCAAAATGACCCTGACGGCATCCCGGACAGATCCCGAAATCCATCCAGAAATGATCTTGGGAGGGTCCCAAAGTGATCCCGAAATAGTCTCGGAAAAGTCCAGAAATTACCCTGATGGGATCCCGGACGAATCCTGAAAACCAAATTTAAATGTTGCCGAAAAAGTCCCGAAATGACCCTGATGGGACCCCAAAAGGATCCCGAAAACTATCCAGAAATGATGCCGGAAAGGTTCCGAAAAGACCCTGACGGCATCCCGAACGGATCCCGACAACTGTCCATAAATAGTACCGAAAGAGCCCGCAAATTATCCCGTATTAGTCGAGAAAAAGTCCCGAAATCACCTCGACGGGATGCCGGACAAATCCCAAAAACCATCCAGAAATGATGCCGGAAGGAACCCCAAATGATCCCGAAAAAGTCCCGCAATTATTCCGACGGGATCCTGAACGGATACCGAAAACCACCCAAAAGTGATGACGGAAAGGTCTTCAAATTATCACCTAATAGTACCAAAATGACCCTGAGGGGATCCCGGACAGATCCCGAAATCCATCCAGAAATGATCTTATGAAGGTCCCAAAAGGATCCCGAAATAGTCTCGGGAAAGTCCAGAAATTACCCTGACGAGTTCCCGGACGAATCCTGAAAGCCATCCTTAAATGATCCCGAAAAAAGTCCCGAAATGACCCTGACGGGATCCCGAAAGGATTCCGAAACTATCCAGAAATGATGCCGAAAAGGTCCTCAAATGATCCCCTAATAGTCCCGAAATTACTGTGACGGGATCCCGAACGGATCCCGACAACTATCCAGAAATGATGCCGAAAGGGTCCGCAAATGATCCCGTATTAGTTGAGAAAAAATCCCGAAAAGACCCCGACGGGATCCCGGACGAATCCCAAAAAACATCCAGAAATGATGCCGGTAGGTATCCCAAATAATCCCGAAATAGTCCCGAAATGACCTCGTCGTCATCCCGGACAGATCCCGAAAATTATACAGAAATTGTGCCGGAAAGGTCTCCAAATGATCCCCTAATAGTCCCGAAATTACCCTGATGGGATCCCGGACGGATCCCGAAAACCATCCAGAAATGATGCCGAAATGGTTCCCAAATGATCCCGTATTAGTCGCGAAAAAGTCCCGAAGTAACCCCGACGGGATCCCGGACGGATCCCGAAAACCATCCAGAAATGATGCCGAAAGGGTTCCCAAATGATCCCGTATTAGTCGCGAAAAAGTCCCGAAATGACCCCGACGGGATCCCGGACGGATCCCGAAAACCATCCAGAAATGATGCCGGAAGAGCCCACAAATTATCCCGAAAAAGTCCCCAAATGACCCCAACGAGATCCCGGACGGATCCCGAAAACCACCCAGAAATGATGCCGGAAGAGCCCCCAAATGATCCCGAAAAAGTCCCCAAGTTACCCCGACGAGATCCCGGACGGATCCCGAAAACCATCCACAAATGATGCCGAAAGGATCCCCAAACGATCCCGTATTAGTCGCGAAAAAGTCCCGAAATGACCCCGACGGGATGCCGGACGAATCCCGAAGACTATCCAGAAATGATGCCTAAAGTGTCCCAAAATAACCCCGAAAAAGTCCCGTAATGATCCCGGAAACCATCAAGAATTTATCTATCGAAGGTACGCAAATGATCCCGAAAGTACCCCGACGGGATCCCGGACGGATCCCGAAAATCATCCAGAAATGATGCGGAAAGGGTCCCCAAATGATCGCGAAATTGTCCCGAAATGATTCCGGAATAGTCCCGAAAATGTTCCAAAATAACCCCGACGGGATCCCGGACGGATCCCGAAAACTATATAGAAATGATTCCGGAAGGGTCCCAAAATGATCCCGAAATAGTCCCGAAAAAGTCCCGAAATTACCCCGGCGGGATCCCGGACCGATATCGAAAACCATCCAGAAATGATCCCGGAAGGGTCTCGATATGACCCTTACGGGATTACAAATAAGATGAAGCTAATTATAAACTGTATGTACCAGATACCAAAAACTATTGATTTGGGAGAAAATTTATATTGAGTTATAACAATTTATAGATTTTACACCAGAGGGGGAGATAAAAGGGGGCGGAGGGTGTCACTGCTTACTTTGTAAGCCCTGGACTTGTTTGACCCCTTGAGTCTGTGATATTGGTGAAGGACAGTATACGTAAAGTTATAATGTGTAAAAATTATTAAAAAGTAATTGCTCGAAGGGGTCGTGGGACCCCAACCCCTCTTTCCATGTTCGAAAAAATTTCGCTAGTAGACTACTGTCTGTGCCCCAAATTTCATCAAAATACGTGTAGCCATTCTGGCGTGATTCAGTCGCAAAGACGACAAAATATAATAATTAAATTATAACTGTTCCTAGGGGGCGGCGACCACGCCCCTTTTGAAAAATATATAGCTAGTAGATCCTTCTAGACTATTGGCTATATGTGTGCAAAATTTCATCCAAATCGGTCTAACCGTTCTTGCGTGATTGAGTCACAAAGACAAACGTCTGGACAAACATCCAAACATCCAAACATCTAAACATCCAAACATCCAAACTTTCCCATTTATAATATATATTAGATAATATCACCGATCTCTATGATTTTTTGACACAACAATATATACTATATACGTAAGCAAGCGGTGAAATTTGAAACTTATGACTGTTAAAATGGGGTAGAAATTGCGAAAAGTTTCTTATCTGAACAATCGGTTGTGTGAGATATATACTATATATACAACCTATCTCTATGATTTTTTCAGACAACAATATATGCTATATACGTAAGCATTCGTTGAAATTTTAAGCCTCTAGCTCTTAAAATAGGGCAGTATTTACGAAAAGTTTTTTATCTGAACAATCAGTTGTGGGGGATATATACTATATATACGGCCGATCTCATCAATTTTTTCAGGCAACAATATGTACAATATACGAAAGTATATGGTGAAGTTTGAAGCTTCAATCTGTTAAATTGAGTTAGATTGGACAAAAATCCTCTTTAATCGGACACCCAAATACACCCGCTCACCAAATTTTATCAAGATATCTCAAAAATTGAGGGACTAGTTTGCATACAAACAGACAGACGGACATGGCTAAATCAACTCAGCTCTTCATCCTGATTATTTCGGTATACTTAATGATGGGTCTATCTATTTTCCTTTAAGGACTTACAATTTCGGGTTTCGTGACGAAATTAATATACCATTTCATTTTCATGAAAGGTATAAAAAGACATAACTTTACACAAAAAATTAAGCTAAGCGATGTAATAACAAGTAAGGATGGTTAAGTTCGGGTGTAACCGAACATTACATACTCAGTTGAGAGCTATGGTGACAACATAAGGGAAAATAACCATGTAGGAAAATGAACCGAGGGAAACCCTGGAATGTGTTTGTATGACATGTCTATCAAATGAAAGGCACTAAAGAGTATTTTATGAGGGAGTGGGCCATAGTTCTATAGGTGGACGCCATTTAGGGATATCGCCATAAAGGTGGGCCAGGGGTGACTCTAGAATTTGTTTGCACGGTATGGGTATCAAATGAAAGGTGTTAATGAGTATTTTAAAAGGGAGTAATCCTTAGTTCCATAGGTGGATGCCATTCCGAGATATCGCCATAAAGGTGGACAAGGGGTGACTCTAGAATGTCTTTGTACGATATGGGTATAAAATTAGAGGTATTAATGAGGGTTTTAAAAGGGAGTGGTGGTAGTTGTATAGATGGTCGCCTTTTCGAGATATCGCCATAAAGGTGGACCAGGGGTGACTCTAGAATGCGTTTGTACAATATGGGTATCAAAAGAAAGGTGTTAATGAGTATTTTAAAAGGGAGTGGGGCTTAGTTCTACAAGTGGGCGTCTTTTCGAGGTATCGCAACATAGACTTTGTTTGTAAGATATGGGTATCAAATGAAAGGTGTTAATGAGTATTTTAAAAGGGCGTGGGGCTTAGTTCTATAGGTGGCCTTTTCGAGATATCGCCATAAAGGTGGACCAGGGGTGACTCTAGAATGTGTTTGTACGATATTGGTATCAAATTAAAGTTATTAATGAGAGTTTTAAAAGGGAGTGGTGGTAGTTGTATATGTGAAGGCGTTTTCCAGATATCGACGAAAATGTGGGCCAGGGTGACCCAGAACATCATCTGTTGGGTACCGCTAATTTATTTATATATGTAATACCTGCCAAGATTTCGCACTGCAGAACTTTTTTCTTCTACTTAATATGGTAGGTGTCACAACCATTTTACGAAGTTTTTTCTAAAGTTATATTTCGCGTCAATAAACCAATCCAATTACCATGTTTCATCCCTTTTTTCGTATTTGGTATAGAATTATGGCATTTTTTTTCTTTTTTCGTAATTTTCGATATCGAAAAATTGGGCGTGGTCATAGTCGGATTTCGTTCATTTTTTATACCAAGATAAAGTGAGTTCAGATAAGTACGTGAACTACGTTCAGTAAAGATATGTCGATTTTTGCTCAAGTTATCGTATTAAGGGCCATGCGGAAGGACAGACGGACGACTGTGTATAAAAACTGGGCGTGACTTCAACCGATTTCGCCCATTTTCACAGAAAACAGTTAACGTCATAAAATCTATGCCCCTACCAAATTTCAAAAGGATTGGTAAATTTTTTCTAGACTTATGGCATTAAAAGTATCCTAGACAAATTAAATGAAAAAGGGCGGAGACACGCCTATTTTGAAATTTTCTTTTATTTTTGTATTTTGTTGGACCATATCATTACTGGAGTTGAATGTTGACATAATTTACGTATATACTGTAAAGATATTAAATTTTTTGTTAAAATTTTACTTTAAAAATTTTTTTTTTTAAAAGTGAGCGTGGTCCTTCTCCAATTTTTTTAATTTTTATTAAGCGTACATATAGTAATAGGAGTAACGTTCCTGCCAAATTTCATCATGATATCTTCAACGACTGCCAAATTACAGCTTGCAAAACTTTTAAATTACCTTCTTTTAAAAGTGGGCGGTGCCGCGCCCATTGTCCAAAATTTTACTAATTTTCTATTCTAAGTCATAAGTTCAACCCACTTACCAAGTTTCATCGCTATATCTGTCTTTGGTAATGAATTATCGAACTTTTTCGGTTTTTCGAAATTTTCGATATCGAAAAAGTGGGCGTGGTTATAGTCCGATATCGTTCATTTTAAATAGCGATCTGAGATGAGTGCTCAGGAACCTACATACCAAATTTCATCAAGATATCTCAAAATTTACTCAAGTTATCGTGTTAACGGACGGACGGAAGGACATGGCTCAATCAAATTTTTTTTCGATCCTGATGATTTTGATATATGGAAGTCTATATCTATCTCGATTCCTTTATACCTGTACAACCAACCGTTATCCAATCAAACTTAATATACTCTGTAAGCTCTGCTCAACTGAGTATAAAAATAAATAAATCAAATTTGAGTAGTATTGTAAACTAATATTACCATAGTAAAATTTCATACGTATGTATTGCAGTAATAACTTCTTTAATAATATCAATTTTCGTAATTTCAATATAAAAACTAAATAGTAGAATTCAGGAGAATCCTAATCTAAAAGGGGGAGTAGTTATGTATAATGCCAATAACCCCCAATTACCAATAAATCGTCAACTTATGTAAGTACAGACTCAGCACAAAACGATATCGACAAATTCATATTAAGCATAACAAAATAAATAAAAGTAACTTCCGGCCCAATTCAAAATTATAGTCATTGCAAAATTTAAGTAAACAATTCCGGTTAATTAGTGGTAAACATTTTGACCATTGTTTTAAATAAACAATTCAGGCTAATTAGTAGTAAACATTTTCGCCATTGTACCTTTACGCTTTCTTTTAATTTGGAATAAAGAAAAGAATTCAGTTTTGGTTTTGAAGTCTCTCGAGTTAAAGTCTAGTTCTCGGTTGTTATTTTATTTAAGCCGTTGCCTTTGGCATTTTTTAAAAAATTCGCTTACCGCAACTACGACGAAATTCGCGTACTGCATGAGTTCGTCCCCTTGTCATGACTTTGATCACCACGGTAGACATAAGGACAGAAAAACTCGTAGCGTTTCTGGCTGCACATTGGATTCGCTCTCGAGCGTCTCTTAGCCCTCGGGTGGAACTTGTTGTGCGACGCGCCTTCGTTGGTGGCGCTGTGCTCGACGCTGTTTGGGCGAAGAAGGCGGCCGAGAAACTATGGACCGGATACCCGACAGGGGTGGTCTGAGTACCGGGGTTTCGGCGGTGACTGGTACAAGAGCAATTATCTGCTGGAGGTCTTCATCGCTGGTATCAATCTCCAGTATTTCTTCACTTGACTCCGACAGCTCCCGATCTCGGTATGGTCGCGGTCGCTGACTTGGCCGATTTCCCACCTCGTCATGGCCCTGTGATACGTCGTCCTATCGCCGTGGTTTCTCCCATAGGTGGAGAAGGCTGTAATGCTGCTCATGGCATCGGCCACATCGCCCTGTTGACGGACAGTTGCGCGTTAAATGGCGCGGTGACAGGCAATTGGCACAATGGCGGTGGAGGAGAACGGCGCGTAATCTCTCCTCTGGTTTCATACGGCGCAGTTGGCGACAGAAAAGAAGCCGGTGGTTGTGCTGACATAAGGGGCATCGATGGGTGTTATTAGTATTGGCTCGGAGCATTTTGGTTTGAACGACTTTTATCTGAAAGAAGAAAAAAGAAAGAAGAAACAAGAAGAAAGCTGCAAAGAGAGAAATGGATACTTAGGGGTTTCGATAGGTAGTAGGACTAATTTAACTATTGGCCGTGTAATCACGCCACGGGCTGTGCGTATTTCTACCACTCGTACTCGATTATCTTGGTCTGGGAAAACCTTCACCACTCTACCAAGTCGCCATTTATTAGCGGGTAAATTATCCTCTTTGATAATCACTAGATCGTTAACTTCAATATTTCGTTGGGGGTGTTGACACTTAACCCTCTTATGTAGCTCCTTCAAGTACTCTCCCTTCCATCGTTGGCAGAATCCTTGATGAATAGCTTTGAGCTTTTGCATCGGTTGACGAATGACATCGGTGTTCCTTGAACCTCTGGTTCTGCATTCGCGAGTATGGGGCTTCCAATTAGAAAGTGTCCAGGGGTGAGGGGTTCAATGCAGTCGGGGATGTCAGATATCGGACTGATCGGTCTCGAGTTCAGACATGCTTCTATTTTAGCCACTAGAGTGGATAATTCCTCCATTGTGAATTGCATAATTGTTGAAATTTTGCGGAAATGGGTTTTGAAACACTTCACCCCTGCTTCCCATAGTCCTCCCATGTGGGGTGCTCCTGGTGGTATAAAATGCCAGTGGATTTCTTGGTGGACATATGACATAGTGTTCTGCCGAGCAGCTTCAGTCATGAAATTCTGAAAGTCTTGCCTTAATGCCTTGTTTGCTCCTACAAAGTTCGTCCCATTGTCTAAATACACCTGGTGGGGACAGCCTCGCTGAGATATGAACCGCGCAAATGCAGCCAGAAATATGGCTGTCGATAGATCGCTTGTTGTTATATTGCTTTCGTAGCAAAGCAAACAAACACGCAGATATAACCCTTCGTTAATAGGCATGCCCTGCCCGTATAATTTTTGTCCAGTGAAATCGATTTCGGTACTAGTAACGGGCCTGGAGAGCTCCGTTCGTTCTGGCGGTATTGCTGCCATCAACTGCTCACATGACTTTTTCCTGTAGATGAGACAAACTTTGCAATTATTTTTTATCAAATTTTTTAGCTTCACGATCCAACATCCTGATCGCAATAGTCGTAGGATTAGTTGGTTTCCCCCGTGTAGGGAAATGAAATGGGAAAATTTGACTACAAGCCGCGAAAACGCGCAGTCGTATGGGAGAATAATTGGACAACGTTCGTTGTAGGGATCGTCGAAAGCTCCAATCTTCCTCCCACGCGCATTATTCCGTCCGCATTGAGAAAGGGGTTGAGGGTGTGGATGGAGCTCTATGATCTCACGGCATCAGTTGAAGCTAGCATCCGATACTTTTCAGAGTAGCGTCGTTTCTGCGTTAAAAGAATAAGCCGGGCTTTTACCATTTTAATTTCTTCTGGTGAGATATCTGAGGTGCCCTTATGCACAGAATGCGTGTTGCGGTAGAATTGAAAGATCCCTGCGATGACTCTAAACGCTCTAGAAAAGATGGAAAATCACTCCAATTTATCCGGGAGTTCTTGAGCGCTGGTGGTATGAGCTCGGATAGCTCGTTGTTCTAGATCCGTTTCCATAAGCAAGGCACCTGTTTTGCTAGGCCACTCCGATGGGGGCGCCTTCAGCCATCTTGGGCCTTGCCTCCAGAGCGTGCTGCTTGCCAACTCTTGCGGAGTTACGCTGCGACTGCCCAGGTCCGCTGGACTATCGCTAGATTCATCCTCCAATCCGACGAGCTCATCAATTTTTGTGACCCGATTCGCCACAAAGGTTGTCCATCAGCACGGTGGCTTCTTCATCCAAGAAAGCACGATGGTCGAGTCCGTCCATTTGTAGATGGTCGGCAGCGTTACGTCGAATTGAGGGAGCAAATCGTGGATAAGTTCGGCCAGAAGCAATTCTCCACATAATTCCAACCGTGGTAAAGAGACGGTTTTAACTGGGGCCACCTTGGTTTTACCTACAAGTATACTTATTGATTTACTTTATTATTTATAAAAAATTTAATTAATTATATAAATTTTTAACTTTTTTATTTCGTATTTTACTTTTATTTTATCTAAATTTTTTTCATTCTTTTCAAAACTTTAGCTATGAATAGCATTAGATACAATAGACACTCTAATTTTAATGAAGTTGATGCAATAAGCTTTAATAACCATTCTATTAATTGCATATACTTAAATATCAGATCAGTCCGTTCTTAGCAGAGATCAATGAACTAATAGATAGCGTAGATGTAATCGTTTTAGTTGAAACCAACATAAAAGCGTATAACCTAGACTTATTTCACATAAATGGATTTAACACTGAGTACTATAACCGGAAGGAAAGAAGAGGGGGTGGAATAGCTTTATATATCAGAGAGAACTTTATATATGAATGTAATATTATTGAAACAATATATTTTGAGATAAAATAGCCGAAAATAACGTAAATCGGTTAAAATGCACTCTGCATGCTACTTACCGCCCACCTCATACTAATGTACGCATATTTGTTAGTGAGCTTGAAGGTGTTTTACGAAATACGCACAAAGAAGAATGCGAAATATAAATAGGAGACATCAACATAAATACACTCTGTACTAACAACAAAGATAATGTCTCATTATACTTAGATATGCTCTCCTCATTCGGTATGGAAAGTGCAATAAGTGACAGTAATAGATTGGACATAAAAGGGGGGACAAGTACTAGCATAGATCATATATTTATTAAAAGCAGAGCTGCCGACGTAGACGCTGCTACTGTAGAGTGTAATATCACAGATCATTACGCGCTGGTACTTGGCCTCTCTGAAAAAAGACCTAACAATAGTGTATTGAATTGCAATGCACCCCCCTCAAATGCGTTAAACTGCAGAAAAATAAGAGAACATATAAATAAAATAGACTGAAATGATGCTCTTTTATTGACTAATGTAGATGATCTATATGAAAATATACTTTATCGATTTAAAAGCATTTATGAAATCTCAGCTTCCAAGGTCAATAACAAAAAGAAAAGAGCCGCAAATAACTGGACGACGCAAGATTTAAAGATTCTATGTGGTAATAGAGATAAGTTGTATCGAAGATGGAAAGATAAACCTCGTGATAATCTCTTAGAAACTGAGTATAAAAGACATAGAAATTTCGTAAACAAAGAAATCCATAAGACAAGAAATCTGCATAACCAACAGAAGTTTTTTGAAAACAAACACAATATTAGGAAAACTTGGTAAATAATTCATGAAATAATTGGCAAAAATGTTAATAATTTAGATGACGTCATAACAAAAAACTTCAAAAACATTAACTTGAAACTTATCTGTGATTCTCTAGCAAAGATATTTGAGGATGGGGTGAAATGTGCAATACATACCTGTGATATTGGAACTATAAGTGCAATTGACTCTAAGACACCAAATTCAATTTATGTAGACGAGATAAGCGAAGGTGAAATTTACAACATTATACTAAGACTTGACGATCATAAAAGCCCTGGAATTGATTGTATTAGGCCTATAGACCTAAAACAAATTGTATCTGTGATAATACCAGTGATAACTAAACTTGTTAACCTTAGTTTGAGGCAGTCCTATGTACCTGAAGCCTTAAAGATCTCAGTTATCAGACCCATATACAAGTCAGGGCCTAAATCAGATCCGAAAAACTATCGCCCCATTGCAATCCTACCCGTGATAAAAAAAATATTGGAAGAGGTTGTAGCAATGAGACTAAATGATTTTATAGAAAAATATAAAATAATCGACTATAATCAGTATGGCTTCCAAAAAGAAAAAAAATATTAACCAGCTTCTAAGACTTTTTGCGAACAAAGTAAACGAGAATCTTGGAAAAAATATACATAGCCTTGCACTGTTTATAGATTTTTCCCAAGCATTCGACACCTTGTCAAATTCAAAGCTAATCGAAGCCCTAGAAAATGCTGGTATACGAGGAAATTGCCTAGCGTGGTTCCGAAGCTATCTGGAACATAGAGTGTACACGGTCAAAGTCTGCAGCGAATTAAGCGACGAAGTCTCGGTTTCGTATGGTGTTCCCCAAGGTTCAAAACTGGGACCGATTCGGTACCTGATTTATGCAAACAGCTTGATGAGACATTTGAAAATTTGCGAAGTTTTTGCATATGCTGACGACACCACTATCGTAGTGTCGCACAAAAACCTAAAAGAAGCTGCAAATATTATGCAACGTAAACTGGGCATCGTTGTCAAATGGTCGCATGACAATGATTTGCTAATTAATTCTTTGAAAACAAAATTAATGCATTTTAGACCCCCGCATTTACAAACGTCAAACATGAATCTAAAATTTCACAGTATCGAATGTCTGCATAAACCTCAAACAACTGTCCCTGTGATATAACCATTGAAACAGTGCGAACGTATAAATACTTGGGAATCATCCTCAATGACCATTTTAAATGGAACGAGCATATTTCATACCTGCGAAATAAATTACGTAAATCGGCGTACTTTATAAAGCATCTTAGCTATTGCAGCAATTACGCAGTCCTTTTGCAAGCCTACAGAGAATTATCGGAATCGTACATTCGATACGGCATTACAGCATAGGGAATCCCTTCCAGCCTTGAAAAAGTTCAATTGAGCCAGAACTACTGATTGAAAATATTAGCTAGAAAGCTGAATGTATACACAGTTAATACACCGCTGAATAGGGAGCTAGGGATTCTTGACATCAATTCTATTTTTAAAATAACGGCATTACAGCATAGGGAATCCCTTCCAGCCTTAAAAAAGTTCAATTGAGCCAGAACTACTGCTTGAAAATATTAGCTAGAAAGCTGAATGTATACACAGGTAATACACCGCTGAATAGGGAACTAGGGATTCTTGACATCAATTCTATTTTTAAAATAACGATAATCAATGAGTTCTATGACGAACAAAAATTTCAAACAAAGATTAACCATAATCTCTGGACACGAGCTCAGGTGCAAAACAAACTCAGAGTACCAAGGTTTTTGAATAATTACTCAAAACTACACTATCCGTTCTAGTACCCACCCTTTTAAATGAACTACCATCAAACTTGCTCAACCTGCCAAAATCACCTAATAGAAAAAAACTTATTTATAAATACATAAAAAGCTTATTGTAGAAATTTCATGCCCTAGTTTTAAGATTAATTTATAGCTTAAAATTGTTATTTCTGAAAAATTTTTATTTAATATCTAATTCTCTTACTACAAATATTTCGTCCAAATTTAATGCAACTCACTAGCCGCCAAGTGCGAGGAAAATATTTTAGTTTTTATTTCATAGCGCTAATCATAAACTTTGTTAATATCAAATTTTACTGTTTTAGGCTACTAGAATATAATTTTTATTAAATAATTAGCTATAATCTTCCCTCACTAGGGTAGGCACCTTGTCGTTGGTGTGAGGGCTTAGCCGAACTCCATAGCGCCCGACTATGAGGCGGAGCTGTTTAGGACTGACATCTACGCCGTTTCGCCTCATAGGAGGGTGGCGGTGACCAAGAACTGCCAACCCCCTAATCCAGGGTGTTATGCGGACCGTGCCTATTGGACGATTTGCAGCCAGGGGATAAATTCGGCTGTATTCGAACGGAGCCTTCCCGATACCGGGCTATCTCGGGAAGTATTTATGGCCTTACCGCAGTAAGGAGCACTGCTGTGGCGGACGCTTCTTTCCCCGTATATAATACTGGACCGCTGAGCCCGCCTTGTCGGGCAGGTGGTCGTACTACCAAGATGAACAACTCATTACCTGAATGTAATAAGGAGGATGTAAAGAGGAGGACTGAGTCGCAATCCACGGACGACAAATACGAATTAAGCGATGCGTCGGACTCGGGGAGCGAGAGTAGTGCTGATTCAATGAACGCCGTGTTGGAGAAGCACACAAATGAAAACGGAGTAGAAGAGTGGAGAAGGGTACGGAGCAGAGGAAGTAAAAGAGCTCTCTCGCAGTACCATGCAGCACTAAGGATTGTACAACGCTTGGGAGCAGTGGTCGACCCAACAGAAGTGGAGACCGAGCGCTTGGAATTGGCCCATGAAGCGGTAGAAGTAGGTCAAAGGCAGTTCAAAAGGTTTGCTGCGAGAAACCCTCGGTTCTGCAACCGGTACGAGGAGGAAGAAGCGTCGAATGGCAGAATGAAGAGGCAACGTTCGGCAGAAGGCGACAAGCCTGCTTTCAAGAGGCAGAAAGGACCCAGTCCTAGAGCCGCGAGGCAGGGCAGTCGCACAGACAAGACAAGTAGGTCCAAAGCTGTAAGACAGATGGGTTCCAATAACGAGATAGCAACTACCTCGAAAGCTGCCAGTCAGAGGGAAGTTCCAACTACGGATGTAGGAGATAAGCCAAAGGGAGATAACGCTAAGACTCCGGCTTTCTCGGAGGCGCTAAAGGGAGTTAACGCGAAGACTCCGGTGTTCTCGGAGGTACCAAAGGGAGATAACACTAAGACTCCTGCTTTTCCCGAGAAGATGAGTGATGTAGCAAAGCAGTCACTGACTGTGGCGCTGGTTGATCGTAGCAGTCCGTTCGGACAAATGACTAGTGAACGGTGGAGATCTTTGGAAAGGGAGCTTATTAGCTTAATGCTTAACATGATGCGGGAACAACCATGTAAGCCCCTTCCAACCTTTGATTCGGGGGGATGGTATAATGGTGTGAAGATGATAGCGTACGACAACATCGCGAGCTTGCGGTGGCTGGAGGAAGTCGTTCCAAACCTCCAAAGGAAAGGCACGAACGCGCGGGTTGAGGTGGTGGATAAAGCGCAAATCCCCACGGTACCAAAAGTTAAGGTATGGATACCATGCGTGATGACGTCGGAGGATACACTGCGACTTCTGCAGAATCATAATCCGAACATACCGACACAGGATTGGAAGGTACTTACTGTATCTCGACCTACCGAGGATGGCCAGTTCTACATCTTCCAAATAAACAAGCAGGCGGAGGATATTTTGTACACGCAGCTTGGCAAAATGTCCTTTGGCACTGGCAAAATTTACATGCGACTCAGGAAAAGAAGTCCCGAGGATAAAAATCCTAACACGCTGGAAGTGGGCGAAGTCGAAAAGGACCTCAGAAGCCTAAGGGGCAAAAGACAGGTGGAGGTCCCGACGTTACCACGAACGTGCTAGAAGAGGACCAACCGCTAAATGGTGCTGTGACTAACACAGAGGAACACACGGCACAACATTCACGAGGGGCTGAAGGGGGCCTCGAATACTCTAAACCAAAAGGGCAAGAGGAGGACGACGACGTCAAGACGAAGGTGCTGGAGGGGGACAAACAGCCCAATGGTGCTGCGAGTCCTACAGATAAACCTCCAACACAGTAAAGTGGCGTCGAGCGAACTCCTCCTAACCCTTGAGGAGGGTTCGTTTGACGTGGCGCTGATCCAGGAGCCGTGGCTCTCATCGGGAGGAAAGGTTTCTGGACTTAGCGCGCGCGGGTTTGGCGTTTACTACGCACAAACGGAAGGACGGGTGCGAGCTGCAGTAATGGTAAGGAAACAGCTGCATTCATATATGCTGCCTAATTACACCACCGAGGATCTCGTAGCGGTGGCCGTTGAGCAAAAGAATAAGCAGGCATTTATCCTGGCGTCCTGCTACATGGCCCATGCTGTGGAGGTTCCACCGATGGAGTGCAAAAGGCTAGTACAGGAGGAAGGGCGCAAAGGGCGGTTGGTCATAGGCGCAGATGCAAAGGTCGCACCACAATGCGTGGGGAGGAGCAGATGCGAACGAGAGAGGCGAATCTCTATTTTGTTACATCCTTCAAACCAATTTGCAGATAGCCAACAGGGGAAATGTTCCTACATACATTGGTCCAACATCCAGCAATGTTCTGGATATTACGTTGAGCTCCGAGCGTGATATATCAAGGTATGATTGGATGGTTCTTGATAGACCATCCTTCTCCGACCATGCGTATATAAGCTTCAGCATCCCACTAAAGAGGGTAGAGAAGGGAGAACCTTAGAAACCCTAGGGCAACGAATTGGACTAAATTCCAGAAACATGTAGAAACAAAACTGGGACAACCCAAAGAGGTTGCCAATGTAGAGGAACTGGAGGAGTCGAATGAATTCCTAACAAGGACGCTTATGACTGCGTATAACAAAGCTTGCCCTCTAAGAAGATTCAGAGGAAAAGCAAAGCCGCCATGGTGGAGAAATGAACTGAGTTTTCTAAGAAGATAGGTAAAAGAAATGTTTAAACTCGCAAAGACCGCGGAAAGCGAAGCGTGTCGGACGAGTACAGAGATCTACTGAGGATCTACAAGCGTGAAATTACCAGGGCGAAGAGAAACTCATGGAAAAGTCTCTGTACGGACATAGAGTTGCTCCAGTGAAACAGCACGGTTGAAAAAAGTCCTAGCAAAGGGAAACATAGTCCAGGGACTAATAAAGAAAGAGAACGGGGAATGGTCACGTGATAGTGAGGAATCCCATGAGGTGCTTCTCGATACACATTTCCCATCGGGAGACGGTTTAGAAGAACCAGCAGACATCACTCACTCTACGATCACGGAGCTAGTGGTGCCGGGCTTGGTGACCGATACCAAGATCGAGTGGGCAGTGAAGACGTTTTCCAAGTATAAATCGCCGGGCCCAGATGGTATATTCCCGGCCATGCTACAAGTCTCAAGTAGGGCGGTCGTGGAATGGCTTAAAATAATATTCGATGGGTGCATAAGACTGAATCATGTACCGCACTCTTGGAGAACTGCTCGTGTAGCTTTTCTACCAAAGGCGGGGAAGATCGGTCACGTGTATCCCAAAGACTATAGACCCATTAGCTTAACATCATTTCTGCTCAAAACCTTTGAGAGGCTGATAGATGTGTACATAAAGTCCAACGTGGATGAAAATCTGCTCTCCACAACACAGCATGCGTACACCAAAGGCAAGTCGGTAGACACCGCATTGCATAGGGTGATAATAAGCATTGAGAAATCCCTGGAATATAAGGAGTATGCTCTAGGAGTCTTCTTGGACATTGCCGGGGCTTTCAATAATGTTGCAAAATGGGCGATTATGGATGGCCTTAATTACATTAAAGTACATCCTTCCTTAATCAGATGGATCGGCTGCATGTTAAATTGCAGAAAGGTTACATCACAATGGGGATTGTACGAGGCCACGAAATCAGTGGACAGGGGCACGCCGCAGGGAGGGGTGCTATCACCTCTGCTGTGGACGCTGGTCATCAACCAACTGCTTAGGCAATTCGATGAGGGACCCGTAAAACTTACGGCTTACGCAGATGACGTTGCAATTGTCATAAGTGGAAAATGCTATCCAACGATTAGTTCTTTGATGGATCGGGCGCTTCGGGATATTCATACCTGGGCATCTAATGTCGGGCTGAAAGTCAATGCGGAGAAGACAGATATGGTCTTGTTTACAAAGAGGTACAAGGTCCCAAATTGGACCAGGCCTAAGTTAGGAGCGGTGACCTTACAGGAGAAATCTTGCACAAAATATCTAGGAATCATCCAAGACAGTAAGCTGTCATGGAAGCTTAACGTGGAGGAGAGGGTCAAGAAGGCCTCAACGGCACTCTATGCATGTAAAAGAATGCTGGGGTGTACGTAGGGCCTATCGCCCTCTCTTTCTCATTGGGTTTTTACAGCGATTGTAAGCCCTATTCTATACTATGGAGTTCTAGTTTGGTGGAAAGCCACACAAAAAACAACATACCTCAAAAAATTAGAGGGGGTGTGCAGACTATCGATGCTTTGCATTACGGGAGCCCTGAAAACAACCCCGACGGCTGCACTGTATGTCATTCTGCACATTCCACCTGTAGACCTGGTAGCAAAGAACAAAGCGTTAACGACCGCAACCGGGGCAGCTTGAGCGCCGACCATATGGCCATAGTAGTATAGCGTCATCAGTCACAAGACGAACAGACTACATGATTCCCTACCTGCACTTTGAGGGAGATCTTAAGGCCACAATAGAGGAGAACGGTTGGCGCAAGGGTGCGCAAATGGCGGACGAGGCGATACATGTGTACACCGACGGTTCCAAAATAGTGGAAGGAGTAGGGTCTGCGGTATACTGCGCTGATCCGGAAATAAGCAGATCCTACAGGCTGCCGGATTACTGTAGCGTTTTCCAAGCGGAAATATTAGCCGTAACCAAAGCAGTAGAAACTCTGGAAGAGAATAGCTTAAGCTGCAACCGTGTTAACTTTTATATTGACAGTCAAGCAGCAATTAAGGCAATAATCTCGCATAGCACAGCATCTAAATGCGTGTTAGAGTGTAAGCAGTCTCTGGAGAGAATCGGGACAGGGAGAAGCAAACATCTATATTGGGTCCCAGGGCATATGGGAATAGATGTGAATGAAAAAGCGGACGAATTTGCTAAAAAGGCCGAATCCCTTGAAGCTTGCTCCGTAGACGTCCCAATTAGATTGGGCGAGATTAAGCGAAGGCGAGAGGTGCACATGATCGACCAAGCAGGAAAGGCGTGGGTTCAAGCGCGGGGCTGTAAAGTGTCGAAGATTATGTGTAGGTCTTACAACCTTAGACTAACACAGTTGCTTCTATCATTAAAAAGAGAGGACTGTAGACTCATGACGGGTATTCTGACTGGACGCTGCCTTCTGGCGTCACATGCCTTTAAATTAGGCTTGGTTAGTGATAGCAGGTGTAGGAAGTGCGAGTTGGAGGATGAAAACGATCGAGCACGTTCTGTGCTCGGGCCCTGCACTTGCCAGGCTAAGACTCCAGCTATTAGGAGTGATACAGCTGTCAGATCTAGAAGCAGCAAGTGGCTTAAGTCCTAGGAAGCTTCTAGTATTTGCCAAGAAGACGGAGTTATTTTATAACATATGTCCTGGTTTTTGATAGGGGTTTTCAGTTTGGTCCTTAAAACAAACTTCTGGTAACACTACGGACTCAATCAGTCTATGTGAGGTCCACATGGACCGGCCAGTTCAACCTACCTAGCTATAATCTTAAACTTTGTTAAAGGCCAAATTTATAGAATTAAGCTAATAATTATGTTAAATGTTTTGTAAATCATGTCGTAGAAATGTTTTACCCGCAGACAAGCTCAAAAGCTTCGCGGGTTAATTGTTAAACCTAATGTATGACTTAATATAATCAAATAAATACAATACAATACAATACAATACAATACATGGGGAGTCCTGTTTGTTGTGCGGTCGTATACTATAATATACAGGGCGGCTGCATATGCCTTTTCCGAGGCATCGCAAAGCCCGTGGAACTCGAATTCATGACACGGTGAGAAATGAATCCACCGTGGAATTTTAATTTCTGAAATGTGGGTATAATTTTTGAGTAAAGTTTCCCATCGCCGGTGAGAGTCTGGAAGGAGGCTATCATCCCAATAAATCTTCGTAAGCCATATGTCTTGCATCAAGATTTTGGCTTCTACTACTATGGGTCCTAACCAGCATGCGGGGTCGAATAATTTGGCAACATAAGACAGAACCTCACGTTTGGTGTAATTTGGTTTTGTAGGAATTTCCTGGACGCTAAAATGGAACATATCGGGCACCGCATGCCTAACATCCTGGCTTCGCTGAGGTCATCAATTTCCAGGAACTCCTCCTTTAGCAGGTGCTCCTTTGGTAACGCTGCCAAGGTCTCTTTCGAGTTTGACGTCCATTTCCGAAGGGGAATCCAGCTCCCTTGAGCGCTTCTATGAACTCGTCACGAGTTCGTAGTGCTGTCTCGCGGTCATGGGCACCTGCGAGAATGTCTTCGATGTACATATGCTGCTTCAATATCCTGGAAGCTAAAGGAAAACGAATCCTGATATCGTCAGCTAACTGGAGGGGAGTCCAGATAGCTAAGTACGGGGCACAGCTTACTCCAAAAGTCACGGTGCGGAGTTCGTGGTCTACCAGCTCATCGTCCTGGGACTCCCGAAAAATTATCCTGTGAAACTGGATGTCGTCGGGGTGTAACAGGTTCTATACATCTTCTCGATTTCTGCGTTTAACACATACTTAAAAAAGCGCCACTTTAATAATAGGGCAGTAAGGTCGGCTTGTAGAACTGGTCCCGGGTAGAGAACATCATTCAGACTAATTCCATTCGACGTGGGACTTGAAGCGTTGAAGACCACGCGCACCTTCGTGGTGTTATTGTCCGGTTTGATGACTGCATGGTGAGGTAGGTAGTAGGGAATTGAGGAGTTTCCGCCCTCCCCGAGCTTCACTGGACTCATATGCCCCAGCGTGATGTAATCCCGCAGCACCCTATGGTACTCGTCCTTTAACTCCGGTTTTCGACATATCGCGCTTTCGTTCCGGACGAACTATTGCACTGCGCTGCTTCGTGAATGTCCAATATTGATGTTGTCGGGCACTCACGTCGAAATGGTAATGCTACCCTGTACCGTCCGTCATCATTCCTGATCGTGTTTTCGCAAAATTGTTCCTCGGGGTTAACCGACTTTTTGTTCGGAACTTGCTCTAATTCCCAAAACCGCGTTAACTAGGCGATCGAAAATTCCGTATAGAGGGAGACGCAAGACTCTGGGCTCATTTGGAGGGGGGGGGGGGGGGCTCGGCCAGTAAGGATTCAGCCAAACACTGTTTCTTGAGCTAATAAGGAGCCTAAGATATCCTTCTTTACACACCCTTTTATTATTGCGGGGTACAAGTCAGCACCGATAACCATGTCAACCTGCTGACTTTTGTGAAAATTGGCGTCGGCCAACTGCATCGGGAGAGTTGACCAAGAGAGGCTTGATCGACAGAAAACTGGGGAAGACTGCCTGTCAGTTAGGGGAGAATTAGGGCTCTTGCCTCGATTTTGAGCTGGGGGTCGATAGGTGATCCTAAAATGAGTAGTGCTACTTTCGTTAATTCATTCATTTTTATTGAGTATTTTACTTATACCTATTTATGTACAAGTTTCGCAATATTACAAACTGTGCAACATAAAGTTTAAACATAAAATCTTACAACTTATAGATAAGTACATCTAGATACATATAAGAAAAGGTAAGATATTTTATATGTTAAACTTAACATAGTGTCAAATGTCATATTTATTGAATATACAGTGGGGTGGACTGTTAAATATTTAAGTTAACAAGTAAGGAAGGCTAAGTTCGGGTGTAACCGAACATTACCTACTCAGGTGAGACCTTTGCAGACAAAATAAGGGAAAATCACCATTTAGCAAAATGAACATAGGGTAACCCTGGAATGTGTTTTTATGACATGTGTATCAAATGAAAGGCGTTAATGATTATTTAAAAGTGGGCCTTAGTTCTATAGGTGGACGCCTTTTCGAGATATCGCAATAAGGGTGGATCAGGGGTGACTCTAGAATGTGTTTGTACGATATGGGTATAAAATTAAAAGTATTAATGAAGGTTTTAAAAAGGAGTAGCCCTTACTTGTATATCTGAAGGCGTTTTCGAGATATCGACCAAAATGTGGACCAGGGTGACCCTGAACATCTTCTGTCGGGTACCGCTAATTTATTTATATATGTCATACCACGAACAGTATTCCTGCCAAGATTCCAAAGGCTTTTGATTTCGCCCTGCAGAACTTTTCATTTTCTTCTACTTAATATGGTAGGTGTCACACACATTTTACGAAGTTTTTTCTAAAGTTATATTTTGCGTCAATAAACCAATCCAATTACCATGTTTCATCTCTTTTTTCGTATTTGGTACAGAATTATGGTATTTATTTCATTTTTCGTAATTTTCGATATCAGAAAAGTGGGCGTGGTCATAGTCGGATTTCTGCCATATTTTATACCAAGATAAATTGACTTCAGATAAGTACGTGAACTAAGTTTAGTTAAGATATATCGTTTTTTGCGCAAGTTATCGTGTTAACGGCCGAGCGGAAGGACAGGCGGTCGGCTGTGTTTAAGAACTGGGCGTGGCTTCAACCGATTTCGCTCATTTTCACAGAAAACAGTAATCGTCATAGAATCTATGTCCCTACCAAATTTCGCTAGGATTGGTAATTTTTTGTTCGACTTATGGCATTAAAAGTATTCTAGACGAATTAAATGAAAAAGGGCGGAGTTACGCCCATTTTGAAATTTTATTTTATCTTTGTATTTTGTTGCACCATATCATTACTGAAGTCGAATGTTGACATAATTTACTTTTATACTGTAAAGATATTAAATTTTTTGTTAAAATTTTACTTAAAAAAAATTTTTTTTTTAAGAGTGGGCGTGTTTGTCATCCGATTTCGCTAATTTTTATTTAGCGCACATATAGTAATAGGAGTAACGTGCCTACCAAATGTCATCATGATATCTTCAACGACTGCCAAATTACAGCTTGCAAAACTTTTAAATTACCTTCTTTTAAAAGTGGGCGGTGCCACGCCCATTGTCCAAAATTTTTCTAATTTTCTGTTTTGCGTTATAAGGTCAACGCACCTACCAAATTTCATCGCTTTATCCATCTTTGGTAATGAATAATCGCTCTTTTCGGTTTTTAGAAATTTTCGATACCGAAAAAGTGGGCGTGGTTGTAGTCCGATTTCTTTCATTTTAAATAGCGATCTGAGATGAGCGCCCAGGAACCTACGTACCAAATTTCATCAAGATACCTCAGAATTTACTCAAGTTATCGTGTTTACAGACGGACGGACAGACGGACGGACGGACGGACATGGTTAAATGAATTTCTTTTTTCACCCAGATCATTTTGATATATAGAAGTCTACATCTATCTCGATTAGTTTATGCCGTTACGGACTACCGTTATGCGAACAAATTTAATATACTCTGTGAGTTCTGCTCAGCTGAGTATAAAAATTAATTATATGTTGAAAATAGGTAAAAATAAATATATTTATGTAACCAACGCATTTAATAGAGCTTTTGTAAAGATAAAGGTTATACGAAGGAAAGCAATGAACATAAGACAAAATTAGTTAATTAAAAACTGTCTATGAATTGGTCCGCAGCAAAACTTCGATTTCGGTATGCGAAAGGCCCAAAAGAAAGGACATCACGTTTTTCATGAATTGTTGTAAATTTCGTAAGGCACGAATTTCGGCAAATAGTGCATTAAAAAGTTTTCTAGATACTATCGTATAAAACTTGCTAGAGTGTGTGTTTCGCGAGGAAGGTACAACTACGGCAGGATGTGAGTTTGTCCTTAGATTATAGGTTTCCGATCTCATACTATGTAGGTATCCACACCTTTTGAAAAAAATTTTTAAAACTATAAAATAATAAAAATCTCTTACTGGAAGGATCGCTAGACTTCTAAAAAGCTCCCTTGAGGGATGCAATCGATTAACATTAGATAACTTTCTAATAACAAATTTTTGCAAAACAAATATAGGTTGAATTTTGCTCAGGGTAGCGCCTCCCCAGCAGCTGATTCCATACATTAATTTAGAATTCAATAAAGCATATCTAATATACCGTTTTAAGAGTAGAGTTAGAACAGCAACTTCTTAGATGATAAAAACAGCGTAAAGAAGATTGGAAATATTGTTTAAGACGAGATATATGACAGCCCCAATTCATATTCTGGTCCACAGTTACTCCTAGGTATTGAAAGTTCTCAACAGTGCCAATCATGAAACAATTGCTGCTACAAGTAGCAAGCCGTACTACGGGCAGGAACTTCTTGCACAAGTGCTCGTGAAGTGCAAAGTGTTCACAAATCGCGGAATGAAATCAAAATTTACATCTGCAGATTTTCTTGCATGCAAACTAAAAACATAAGCTTGGTTTTATTGCTGACCACGAGTTTGTGTTTGGCAAACCAGGATCTTAAAAGATGTACATCGTGGTTTATGTTGGCTACCAGATCCAAAGTATTCGACGAGGCATAGGCTATAGCAAGATCATCTGCAAATTCAGTAACCTTTCCCACGAAAGGCATATCGAAAATTGAATTAATATATATTAGAAATAAAATTGGACCCTGTGGAACGCCAATAGTTATTGGATATTAGAATTGTTTAGAACACCGCTGATTCTAACGTGTTGTTTCCTACCAGTAAGATAACATACAAACCACTCATGTATGAATCCTTGAATCCCAGCATAATATAATTTATAAGGTAGAATGGAATGATCCACTGTGTCAAATGGTTTGGTGATATCCACAAATGGACTCGCGCAATTCTTTTTTTTGTCCAATTCCCGATAGATGAAGGAACAGTATTCTAATAAAGCATCCTCGGTTGAGCGGCCAGTTCTAAACCCAAACTGTGCAGGACTAAAAAATGACTTGCTTTCCAGAAATAGTAAAAGAGAGGTTAAAATCTCTCCTCTCTCGCCCTCTCAAAAACCTTAGAAATAGAAAGAAGTAGAGAAATTGGCCTGTAGTTATTTTTGTCTTTCTTATTACTCTTTTTAAACAAAGGAATAATAATGACGCATTTTAAATCTTCGGGGAAGGTTCCTGAATAAACATTGGCATTAAATAGATTCTCCAAAACGTCCAATATATTAAGGGCTAAATTTTTAAGGAGCTTATTAGAAATACGGTCGTGACCACAAGAACCGGAGTTGCTTAGTTTTTTTATTATACTCAGGATCTCAGAGCCTGAGAAATGTTCAAACAAAAAACTATTGCTCGAGCTAATTGTGCCGCCACCAGACAAGACGCATTCGCATGAAGAAGCATTAGATTGCCCAACGGATACGAAGAAATCTTTAAAAATTCGATAAACTGCAAAGGGGTTGTCAATAACATTACCGCATTCACTTAAAGAAATATTCCGCTCACCATCTTTACTATTCCTATATATAATGCTATTAATAACTTCCCATTCTTTTTTGCAGTTTCCGCGACAATTTAATAACTTATTTTGGAAATAAGTATCGCGTTGCAGTTTTATGTTCCTATTTACTTACTTACAAAACTTTTTGTAACGGGAACGAAGCTCACTATTGGTTGGATGCTTCCTACATTTAACACCTAGTCTGCTTTTTAGCTTTATTTTATTGATAAGGTCAGAACTTATCCATGGTTTAAGTTTGATTTTAAACTTACGCGGAACGTAGATGTAACTGGAAAGCTGTATGCAAGTCTGCAGTATCTTTAAAAATAAGGAGTACGCTTTTGAAACGTCTGCGTCGAGTAAACATCAGTCCAATCCTCTTGATGCAACTTTTCATTAAGTATTGAATACTTTATTCTCGTAACATGTGATTTGTGTTTTGTTTTCGTATGTGCAATATAGCCTAGTTGGACACTAGTCATATTATGGTCTGTAATATTAAGATCCAAGTTTATACCAGTACAGGAACATAAACTACTGAGTCGACAGAAAACATGATGCCGGCAAGTCCCAGAAGAATTCCTAGTCGATTCATTCAAATACGAAGAGAATCCGTGACTAGCCATTAAAGGTAGATAATTTTCAGAAGTAACATTCAATTGCATTAAATCTAGATTTAAATCACCTAATATAATTATATTACTCGTAGTTTCATTATTCAAGAAGTCTGCAAACTCCTCCAGAAAGAGCTGACAAGATTCTGAGTGCCGCCTATAAAAACAGATTAAGGATAGAAACTTGGTACCGTTTTTAACAAATACTTTTAAAACATCTGCACTCATAAAGCTATATCTAAAAATTTCACAATCAAACGTATTGCGCACAAAAACGCCCACACCTCCTACAGAATACTCATCATTATTGTTTGCAAAAAAGTTATAATCATTAATATCATAAAAAGCCGTTTCGTGTGAATAAATCCATATTTCCGACAAAAATGGGACATCTGGTAAACTTGAAATATTTCTAAATTACACAGTAGTGAATCAAAGTTTGACCTTAGACTACGTATGTTTTGGTCCATTGCATATAGTACATTTTTCATGGGAATAAGCTGATTTATATTGTTAAAAGGGTTGTTAATGACAGAGTTATCCATGTTGAGATCATTAATTACCATTATTAATTATTTAAGGTTAAAAGCCAAAAAAAAAGTAATAATAATAACAAAAAGCTAGTCTGGAATTCCAGAAAAATCATCAAATGATCGTACAACAAAAACATCGTCAATAGCAGCTTTCTTTAACATTAATTTAGAAATTCTAAACCACATATATTTGTATCGCTTCTCTTTTTTGACTTTACTAACAGCAGAACAAAGAGCTCTGTTGTAGTACATTAAACTGTTATTAACATATATATTTTTCTTATCACTGGCGCTTGAAAAAAGTTCCGTAGTGAGTTTCTTCTTTGCCAAAGATTGACTTTTTGCTTTACTTCGCACGAAGGGAAACGCACACATAGAATTTTTTGAGTGGATGAACCTTTGCGTTGTTTAAAGTAGCGTCTCTCAATTTGATTAGGCGACACCGAAACTCCCAACGCGCCTACGAGTATTTTCTTTAAGTACTCGTCTATATTTTCGTTGGCTGCGTTAGGTATACCAACAATTTCTATGTCCCTTTCCAGCTGTTTCTGCTCACTCCAATTCACCTTGCATTCAAGTTTCGCGATTTTCTCTTTTAGTGTTTTGTTTTCCCCTTTAAAACTATTTATTGTTTCCAAAAAATCTATGTTCATTTGCATAATTTGCATTATCTCTTTGTATAACGTCTGTAGAGTTATGTTATCACTCTATTCTGAATTTACCGCAATGTCGTTACCAGTACTAGCATTAGGCAGTTGAGCATTATTAATATTGTTGGTGTTATTATTATTGCTTGAGGTTTTTTGTTGTAGCTCAGCTGAAGAACCGGTTATGGCTGTTGGTTTTGGCTTCGACTTGCACTCTTGTTGCACTGCTATTTGCTTGTTTTGTGGTTGCGTTAATTGGGTTGGTATAAAAGTATCTCGATGATTTGAGTTTCGTGCAGTGGAGCACTGATAACACCGCTGTTTCACAATTTTGGCTTTCATGTACTCAATTTCAGCGGCCGTCATTTTTACACACACGCCGTGGAAAATGAAATTGCACTCAATGCATAAAACTTTGTTTTGGTCAGAGCGGTCGATTTTACCTTTGCAAAATACGCAATTCATGTTTATATTTAGTTATTTATAGATTTAAACTTTATTTATATAGCAATGTTTATTAGAAATTAGCGTTCTTATAAATTGTTTATTTTACACTTTTAACATTATTGGTTGTGTATATTAAGCGCGCACCCCACAGCACAAAGCAAACACGTCCGTACTCGGCGACGCACGTTTGCAGCGGACGTTGGAAGGTTGATGCGTCTCTGGAGGCGCTCCATGATGAAGGTCCCTTCTGAACCCGAATCCAGAAGAGCTGTGGCTTCATATTCTACTCCATGGTGACATACATGTACCATGGCGGTTCCTAAAATAATATTTTTAAAATTCGCCGCGTATAACGCGTTGACATTCCCTGAGGTCGTTGGGTCCTGAGATGGTTGGGTCGGTGGGGATTGGCGGATAATGGAATTTGCCTGTTTCCATTTGAGTTGCGATGCAGGAATGAATTATGACGCTGATGGCAAGTCATGCAACTAAAGGTACTAGTACAATTACGTGCAACGTGTGAATGCGCGAGGCAATTCTTACATAAATTGTACTTCCTTACTACCCTACAGCGCTCCTCTACCTTCATTGGTAAAAACCTGGGGCACGACTTCAGAGTATGGGCAACATTGGGGCACAGCCCACAGCCTGCCTGCGAAACATTACCGTGACTGGCTGATACCTTCCTTTTTTCGTGGGTGGATGTCGAGGGCCGACTGATGGCTCCGCGGGAAACTCGAACTCCTTGAATGTCCGACACTGCCTACAAAGTTTGGAAACTGCTCGTCAGGAAATTGTCCAGATCCTGCCACACCGGAATCTCACTTATGTTGGTAATTGCCTGCTCCCATAAGGCTAGTGTTGCATCCGGCAACTTGCTGGATACCAGATAAATAAAGATTGCATCACAGTTATCGGTATTAATGCCATACATCTTCAGTATTGAGATGCAGTTATTTACAGATCGCTGTAAATTTTTTATTTCAGTCCCTCGCTCTACTGGCGTCGATGACAGATTAAGTAATATTTTCAGCTGAGAATTTATCATAATTTTCTTATTTTTTAACCTACCGGAAAGGTTTTGCCACCCTCATTCGTGAGTGGGGTTTTGTTCACAATATCCCTGGCCTCCCCACGAGTTTTGTGATTCAGGTGATATAATTTTCCACTTCACTTAGTCGCGTATTATTTTGTATATTGACGTAAACAGATCCCGCACGATGCGCACGTCAGATATGCTGTGAAACAATACCTTCACCTCTCTCATCGTCGTCGGTAAGCTCTCGGGAATAGCTGCTGAAAGACTTTTTCACTGTATTCCCAAGGGCCTTAATTTCCTCCTTTTGAATTTCAAGGGAAAACAAAGTGTGATGTGCCCCTGCAGCTTCGTTGAACCGATTTTCAAACTCCAGAAGCGCATCACAAGCGCGCGAGAAATCCTGGGCGTTGGCCATGTTCAGGGACCCTGGATAAATAGCTATTTACAAACTGGTGAGATAGGGGTAGTGCGTAGGGGGACGGCGTTCGTCGCAACTTAAGGAGGTTTTGTCAACTATGTGTCAATATTCCGCTTGTGGGTACGTAAGTTGCCTTTAGTACTGCCGAGGGGAGTGAAAAGCTAGAGAGGAGTTCTGCGTTCACCGCAACTTAAGGGGCATATTAAAACCGCTTAGTGCCTAACGTTTGGTCGACTTACTGCTTGCAGATTCCCAACGCGGTGCGCCGTTCGTGTCGGCTTTGAAAATGTTGCGCTACACAATATCTTTCCAATTCGGTGGGCCGTACATGTGGGCCTTTAAAAACTTGCTCGGTGATATCCAAAGCGGTGGGCCGTTCGTGTGGGCCTTTAAAACTTGCTATGCGATATCCAAAGCGGTGGACCGTTCGTTGCCAATAGCTACACAGACAGACATGCGAAAGTGAGTTCAGTATAAATTACTTACCTGGCCTTTAGCTGCCAAACACTTTCCTGCTATTGCATACCCCTTTTAATGGCTAATCGTCTTATTTGCTGGACCGTGGCGGACCTTCTGACTTCGGATGTCTCCGTTTCGGAATGTAGTGGGATGGTTGCTGCTGCCTTACCGCCTCGTTTATTTATCTTTACATTGCAGCTATGAATTTTCCAATTGATAAATTTTGCTCACATACATTTTTACTGGGATACTCTGCTTTTTTTGGGGTATTTTCACCCTATTTTAAGGCACCTCAGCCGCTTCACTGCCCTGCTATTCAGAGACACACAACTGGCCTAGTATGCTCCGCTTTTTTAAGGTATATTCACCCTCTTTTTAGGCATCTCTATCGTCTCACTGCCCTGCTTTTCAGGGACTTTTGCACACACACACAACTGTCCTAGTATGCCCAGCGTTTTTTTTTAGGGTATCTCCACCCTCTTTTAAAAGTACAATACCTACGTTACCTTTTTCCAAGAAAAATGTTAACTTCTTTGGTGCTTTCCTTGTGGCCTCCAACACTTTGCTGTTGCTCCGGTGTGCTTTCTTTCCCTGGGCCGTCCTGGAAATGTTCTGGTGCTCGCGGCCGCCGAATTTCCAATAAAAACGAATTTACTATGTTTTTCTCATGCTGCTTACCAAAACCCCTTTTTTCAATGGCTAACTACGAAAATGTCAAACACCAAATGTAAACAAGCAGTTTCTTACTTGCACTGATTATTCACAATGGATTTTGGTATGGTGTGTTTGTTTGGTTTCCAATGGGACTTGGCAATTGTTGGTGGACAGGTTTTAAGAAAGCAACGTGGTTGGAAAAGACGGAGGATAAGAATTTGTTGTTGGACGCATGAAGGCACAAAAAGAAAAACCAATGGCAGCTGGTCTTATTACCAAAAAATGTTTCAAGATCCGGCTCGAAGGACCATGTTCGAGCGGGGATAAATGAAGGAAGGAATGCACGAGGAATTCCGGAAACGGGGAACTTTGGGGGAGACGGTTCTTGAAACACACTATAATGAAAAGGAAAACTTACCAGCTGTGCCTAGCTGTCCAACAACAAGCATATATATATATATGTATATATATATTAGGCCGGGTCGATTTGTGGGAAGGCAAAAAAATCGCCCATTGCTCTGTGAAAATCATATTCTAGGGAACAAAATAAGAAACTTTACTGAAGGAACCATACCTCTAAAGCGAATTCTGATGTCCCCCTTTGGGTCGTAGGGGCAAATTTTGAAAAATTCCACTTTGAAATGCCTATGTTTTTTCTTTTTGGAGTTTATTTTTCTCTTTAGAAATTTATTTAGTCAGAACATATGTAAATGAAAAAATTTAATTAAAAATAATTATCAGAAATTAGCGCTTTTACAACCTCCTTTTAATACCAAGGCATCACTGTGATATTTGCATGTCGTAAACATAGTTGTGTGGGTTTTTTATTCAACCATTTTAAAAAATGAAGGTATCACTGTGACACAATTGCAGATCGTAAAATTGCTTGTGTTGTTTTTTTAAGCCACCACAAGACACATCAAGTAGAACTGAATTTGCCCCTACCCAAAAGTTCGACCCAAATGGGGGACATCAGAATTCGTTTTAGAGGTATGGTTCCTTCGGAAAAGTTTGTGCGGGTCGATTTAAAAATCGCTCATTGCTCTGTGAAAGTCGTAATCTAGGGATCAAAATAAGAAAATTTGCCGAAGGAACCATACCTCTAAAACGAATTCTGATTCCCCCTTTTGGGTCGAACTTTTGGGTAGGGGCAATTTCAATTCTACCTATATAGGATAGCCTGTCGCACAGGCCTTTATTAAAATATAAAATGATGAAATAAAAATGTATTAGCAAAAGCTCACCTGGTGGATCGCTGATTAAAGAATAAGAAAGATTATGCCGCTGTTCGACCCTTTTATAGGCCTCCAGGAGGTGACGCCATTTAACGGTTCCGTATGATGGAACAAAGTCCAAGAAAGGAAAAAACGCAACGAGTGCTTGCAGTGAGTCTTCTACCAGCGACCCCTCCAGGTGAGGTTTGTAGTTGATAATGCAGACTTTAGAAGTATGTCGAACTAATCGTTACTGATGTCGTGATTTGAATTTATTCTTGAGTAAGTGTTGGCAGATTTGGCAATGCATGTGCATACGTAAGTGAGAGCGCATTGATCGCGCGAACTTACTGGTTTTCGTGTCAGTCACTTGTTAGACAGCAACTAGCAAACACTTATATTTTTTTGATGCGCAATATTCAAAATTATACGTACATTCATGCATATTTTTAACATTCTTAGAAAACATGCGATAGCCACACACGATGTTGCTACGCCACTTGCTCAGCGACGACTAAAGCTGGAGTCATTGGTGACGTTTGTCGTATCGCTGTAGTCGTATCCCTAACGTAATCAGCTGTTTATCGTTACGACGGTAACCAAAACCCAATTGGTTGGCTACGATACGGTTACGACCTTAGCGGCACCAATAATCGATTGCATTGATTCTCATAAGGTTGGTCGAATCAGCTGTTAAAAGGTTACCGATACGGTTACCGATAAAGCACCAATGTCTACAGCTTCAATCATTTGGTAAGCAAAGAGCGCAACCCGTATGTGTGCAGAGCGTAACCTGTTTGTCTGATCAATTGAACTATGAAACGTCGATGTCTGGTATAAAGATAAAGTAGTATCAAACAAAATTGTAAATTATACTGTGGTAGCAATAAAATTCCAACTCCAGGTGAATCACTAAGAGTATTCACAAATATCAAAGGCGGTTAGCTTATTGGCTGGTCGTCGTAATAAGCCCTGGCTGGTTTGTACTGATGCGGTTCTAACTTGGCCGTCTTTAGGAGTGACTACGTCTTTTATTATACCCTTTATCCATTGGCTACTGGCTAGACTAGAATCGCAAAAGATGACAACCTCGCGTGGCTTTAAATGTTCCACTCTCTCTCTCCATTTGGATTGGTGTAGTAATGATGGCAAATATTCTCTTACCCATTTCTTCCATAATTTGTCTTTTAAATCTTGCGATATTCTGTATTGTTTTCGTAGACATGTATGTTCTTCCTCGAAATTTGGCGTTTGCGTAGAATTAACGCTACCCAATAGGAAGTGGTTTGGGGTTAACGGCTGCGGGACATTCGGAGATACGGGCACATCCTTAAGGGGGCGATTATTTAATACGTTTTCCGCTTCGATGAGCGTATTTCTAAAGGTTTCCAAACGTGGTGGCTCTTCTTTTAGGACGTGGTAGAGCAGACGTTTTACGCAACGTACTAACCTTTCCCAGCACCCGGCAGCTGATGGATTGGCAGGACAATTAAAGACCCATTCAATGCCACGTTTCGAACACTCTTCTTTGATCCTGTTGAAATGAAATAGGTTGTTCCCGGACTGCAGGATTTTCTGGGCGCCAACAAAATTAGTACCGTTGTGACTGCTTATTCGGATTGGCGTTCCCCTTCTATTGACAAAGTTTCGTAAACATATCAGGAATGAATCGGTAGACAAATCTTCTGCCAACTCCAGATGTATGGCTAACACGGTGAGACAAGTGAATAGAGCGACCCAAAGTTTTTCACGTCGTCGACCAAATGCTATTTGGGACGGACCACAATAGTCGAACCCAGTGTAACTAAACGGGCGAGTATATGGCGTTAAACGGTCGATTGGCCAGTGTCCCATCATTGGCGTATTAGGCTTTGCGGCGTCCACTTTACACGTTGGACATGATCTTTTTACGAACTTCAATACCGAGTGGATGTGTAGCACCCAGTACTTTGTCTGACTTCGTTTATGATTAAGCTGTCGTTTTGATAGTGAAACATTTTATGGAAATGATCAACGATCAAGCGAGTGAAATAATGATTTTGCGGCAATATAACTGGACGACGAGCTGACACTGTGAGACAAAAGGCTACATCAATACGACCGTTGACCTTTATTAACCCATCGTCATCATTGGAGTTAGTCCGTAAATGTGACTGGACTTAGCGACTCTTTGTTTGGATTGCAATGGGAGAATTCCGGCAGCGAATTCTTTCTCCTGGATACGATGATATATGGCATTTTCTGATTCTGCAATTTCGAAAGATTTCAGTTCCCTGTACGTCGTTGAAGACTTTTGGCATTGTGAATCTCAGTACCCAACCCATGACCCTTAATACCTTAAAAGAAGATGAAAATTTATTTAAATTTAAGATATAATCATCCTTCGGCAACACAAGCAACAGAATTTCCTTTTTCTCTTCGTTGGCGCATTTATCGGATGTGATATCAGCGGGTTCTGGCGGTCATTCTTCCTCTCCGGATCGTAAGAAGTCTGGTCCCTTTATCCATCTACCATTTGGATTAAATTCTTAAACAGGATTACTTGGTGTGGCATCGTCAGCCACATTTAGTGATGTTGGCAACCACCTCCACTGACACGATTCTGTTGAAGCAAGAATTTCATCTACTCTGCACGCGACAAGTTGTTTATACTCCCGTGTGGTTGACCTGATCCATAACAGTACTGTTTTAGAGTCGCTCCAATAGACGATTTTATCACCGCGCTTTAGCTGCAACCAAAGCGACATCAAGTGTAGTACCTTTGCACACACGAAAATAGGCAACGGCTGCATATGCACTTGAGCTAGCGTCGACGAAAACGTGCAGCTGGATTTTATCAGCTGACATTAGTACGGGTGGTACGGAAAAGGACAACACATTTTGAAAATTTTCCCACCACGATGTTTTTGGTGATTGAGCTGTTCTGGCAGTGGTCGTCCCACTGCGTTTGACATTTCCAGAGTGATTGTAGAAGCAGCTTCATGTAAATGGTAACATTGGCTAAGACTCCAAATATATCGTAAATTGCCATTACGATACCTAATAGTTGACGCTTCGTTGGTGGACGGTTACCGCTCAACACATCTCCAGCAATTATTATATGAAATATGATGTGGAATTGGAAAGAATGATTAGTGCGTTCTAAAACATACCCAAGACCCTATCTACAGTAGGCTCGTGGTACATGTTCACAAACGTCATCGGCGTTTCTATTTCACCACATAGTATACTTTGAAGTGCCTTATCGTTTAACAAAAAGTTTCGTAATTTGAAACCAGCGGCTAAGCTTATGGTAACGTCCGCTTTAACGGCTTTTTCGGCTTCAGTAGGATCGTTAAAGCTGATTACTAAATCATCGACATACATATTGTGGATTATGGCTGCGGACCCCTGTGGCATGGTTGACTTAAACTTGGCAGCGTTTGTATTTTTAACAAATTCGGCAAAGCATGGAGAACAAATTGCTCCGAAAATCATTGACGATATTACGTATGTCTGAATCGGCTTTGCCGGATCACCGTTCCGCCACAAAAATCGCTGCGAACTTTGATTCGTCATCTCTTATTTTCACCTGCGAAAACATCTCTTGAATGTCGGCTGCTACTGCCACGACACCCTGCCGGAATTTGTGCTTAATGGTAATGAGTGGTTTCGCATGGTAAGGGCCTTGAAAAAAACCGAATTTAAGGAAACATTGGAGGTGGCGGCTGCGGCGTCGAAACAATATGAAATTAGTTTGGTTTATGGGGATTAACCACCCCGAAATGCGGCAAATACCAGGTAGTAGATCCTGAATTTAGCTTTTCTTCCTGTGGCAGTGGCCGGGCGTAACCTTTACTTATATACGCTTCCATCTCTGTTTAAACCGCCTACATTCCAAAATTAGACGGCAGCTTACGCCACCCTCACGCGCAGCCGTTCGCGGCAAACTGGAAGGCGCCAACACCGACGAAGGTCCATCGCCATTAACCAATTTTCAACCAGTTAGCCTAGCATCAATAGCCGGCAACCGAGGACGCACTCCTGTTATAAGTTTTTAACTAAATATTTTGATACATATATTTTTCTATCTTGTAAAAAGTGAATTTATCAAGTTTGTCTAAGGTTAACTTCCTCAGTTATTAAAAGTTTATAAAAAGTGAATAATTAAAGAAGATATTAAAACCTTAAACATTATAACGTTTATAAAACAAACTCATAGCTGTTTTATTTTTCGAGTAGCGTAAAGTGTAACGAAGAGAGCCCAATTTACTTATGGTCCTTCGCTGCCATCCTTGCCCACCCTAAAAATTATAAACAAAATCAATTTAACTCGAATTATCGCTCGTTTAAAAAATAAATAAAAATTTAAAACAAGAACACACAAAAGTGGGGACAAACATACAACAAATTAAAAACAAAAAATCGATCGAAGACAAGTGACAAAAAAATATAAATTAAGATCAGGAAAAAACATTGCGAAAAATATTAGAAGAAAAATTAAAAACAAAAAATAAATAATTTTTTCCTGTTTCCTTTTACACAAAAAGTGATTTTTTTTTGTACTTTCGAGAGTCCAATATACTTCGATGTGCAAGTATTAAAATAGTTCAAAGGAAAACACAAAGAACTACGATTTTGAGAAGAGCTGCTCGAACAAAAACACAAACAAAAATACGGATATACACTTATATTCACAACAAATTTTTGAAAAATCATTTCTGGAACACACCGTTTTTAAAAAAGAGAAAATATATGAAAATCAAAAAAAAATTTTAAATCATCCAAGCAACAGCAACAACAGCCAACTTAGCAGAATCAACAACAAGCGACCAGACAACAACAATAAGAAGAAGCATAAAACATACAGGAATCGGTGAGTAGGCAGTTTCTTTTATTTTTCATAAAAAATATAGAAAATAATAAAACTTTTTTCCATATATCCACATATATATATGAATATTACGGAAATCTTCTTACCGATCGTTTTTTCCCTGTAAACTTTTTGCAACCAAAAATTGGTAGAAAACATTCCGCTTTACTAATAGGCAAAATCCGCCAATTATATATATATATATATATTTGTACAAATTTCAAGTGGTATTTAACCAACAAACATTGCAGTTTACTTGCCTACTCAAACCCACTGTGCAAGAACAACATAAGCAAAATTTCTTCTACAGCTGAATTTACCCTGTTGTCCGCACAGATCGTTGAACTTGGCGATACAGTTCAATTTACTTCCAAGTCATTGTTTCTGCTTGGCAGCATACAAAAAATTATAATATTCATACGTATGTACTAGGGCGGGTCGATTTGTGGGGAGGCAAAAAAACCGCCCATTGCTCTGCGAAAATCATATTCTAGGGATCAAAATAAGAAACTTTGCCGAAGGAACCATACCTCTGAAACGAATTCTGATGTCCCTGGTGGGAATACGATTTTCACAGAGCAATGAGCGATTTTTAAGTCGACCCGCCCTAGTATGTACACACATGTACAAATAATTTCCAGTTGCTTTTCCAGTATTTTTATTTCTCCACTCTGAGAACAACATACAGTTCAACTTACTTCCAAGTCATTTTTCTTGCTTGGTAGCATACGAAAAATTATAATATTCTTACGTATGTACATGCTTACATACATGTACAAATAATTTCAAGCTGCTTTTCCAGTATTCTTATTTCTCAACTCTGAGAACAACATACGTGCTTACACAAACGTCCGAGTCGCTCTTCCAGCAACATTCCCCCAGCGACATTCTCCCAGCACGTATATCTACAATAGCAAAGAGAGTTGGCACTGCTGATTAAATTTCTTATCCAATCTCCCATTAGCAATTTTCTCACCCACCTTTCTTTGCTGCACTCTAACAACATTACAATCATGCGCACTCAGCTTCACTACAAAAACGCGACATTAAAGCGACGAAGAAGCAAATCCAAACAAACTCTATAAAAGTACGTGCACACTAAGCGACGCGACACTTAGCGACACGTTCAACAAAATATTCGCGGCTTTTTGCCTAATTGGTTAACTTGGTCGTTTCGTGCCTTTCGATTGTCGCTAAGTGTGCATGGTTCCATAAGAATACATGCAAAGAATGTTTTGTCGCTACGTGTCGCGTCGCTCAGTGTGCACGCACTTTAATAGAGCAATCTCTTTGAATCACGTGCAAGTTACATACATTTTGTAACCACTACATTATCGAAATTCTCAGCATATTTAATACTCAATTACACTATAGTACAACAACACTGTGTTTCTCTTTTTAAATCTACTTTACTTTTTAAGCTTTCTATCAATATGAATCACTACATGTAATTTAGTATGTAGATTGGCTTTAAAATAAAAACACCTGAAACACTTACGTAACTGGTGCAGTCAATGGAAAGAACCTCACCAAAGGGAAATCATTAAAGAAAAAGTGAAATATTTAGTTAAATATACTGCCTTGGCAAACAAAGAAAAAACGAAAAATCAAAAACATATGTGTATGAAACTTTGTCTAAAATATCTGACTTTGCAAATTATGCGGTTTAAATAAAAAAAAAGAACTTACATATATATATGTATGGAAATCTGAAAGAATATATGAAAAGTAAAACCTAATATAAGTTACGTGATTTCTGTATTCGGTTAAAAATCAATATTTCAAATTACAAAAGGTTAAGCCATAAAAGCAACATTTTAAATTCAAAAAGTACTGAAATGGAATGTTATAAAAACCGCATGGACATTTTTTTTCTATTTCCGTTACGATAAAAAAAAAAACAAAAAATAAAATGATCAAAGAGGGCAAATTCAGTTATAAATGCTGTTCAGTTACAAAAATAAAAAAATAAGAAGAACCACAGAGCACGAACAGAGCAAAACCACGATTAGTGGTGCGCAAGAAACGAGAAACTATACCACAAAAAACAAAAAAATTAATAAAGATTCAAAAAAAAAAAAAAACAATAAAAACAATCATTATATGCAATCATTAGCTCAATAGAGTGTCGCGACAAGTAAAACAATAACCAATACAATTTGAACGAGTAGATCACCAATTAACAACAAAAGCTCGTACATAGCAACAATAAAAATGGCACATATAAATATGACCGGTGACAACCCAATTCCTCTGTTCCACCTGTCGATGGGTGAAGTTATGAAAGATGCACATAGAATACGGAAGTCCCGGGGTGATGGGGAATATGCTCTCTCCTCATTTTTAAGAGAAGTCGATACAATATATTCATTGATGAGCGTAAATCTACCGGCCTGGGAGTACGTTTTCCGAAGGGTTATTATAAACAAAATTCAAGGTAACGCCAGCCGATGCCGGTTGGGAGTCACTTAAGTATATTCTCATACAAAACTTTGGCATTAAAGAATAATTTTACCAACTTTGTCAGAATGCGTTTGCAACCCGTAATAGAAACATACAAATGTATTATATATTTATAAAATATTTTATCCAAATTGAATGAAAAATTTGAGTATGATAAGAACAGACCTTTAGAATTTAGTCGCGACGTTTTGAAGGTAAGAATTTTCATGCAATACTCGGACAGAATATATTGAAGCTACTTAAGGCAATTATAAATATGGGAAAAGAAATAGTTATAAAAAATATTTGTGAAATTGAATTTAAAAAAGGATATCCATACAAATTAAATGAAATTTATCAATTAGACACTATCAACTATAATGAAAATATTACTAGACATTTATATGGAAATTTAAATTTTTAAGAAAAAATGCGTTAAAAAGTATATTACACAAATATTTAGATTTGAGTTACACTGAGGGCCAACAACTAACTAATACAAACGTTATACAACACGAAATCAAAACGATGTCAGATAAACCAATTTATAAGAAATTATATATATATATCCTAATATACAAGAAAGAGAAGTTAGTGACCTTTCTGATATGCTGAAGGAAGGCATTATTAAAGAAAGCAACTCTCCATATAATAGCCCTTTGTGGGTAGTACCGAAGAAGGTGGACATTACAGGTGAAAAAAAGTGGAGAATCGTTATAGAGTACCGGAAATTGAACGAGATCACAATGGACGACAAATTCCCCATTCCGAACATTGACAGCTTATTAGACAAACTTGGACGAGCGCAATACTTTTTACGGCGGATTTGGCAAAGGGTTTTCACCAAATGCTTGTTAAAGAAAAAACCGGATGAAAACAGCATTTTCCACACCACATGGACAGTATGAATATGTTCGGATGACTTTTGGCTTAAAAAAAGTTCCAGCAACATTCCAAAGGCTAATTAATACTAATCATTCTCTACAAGCTTTGACGAACATGTTGAGAGCATTAAACAAATTATGTCCAAGCTAAACTGAAAATCAAAGTTAATAAGTGTAAATTTTTTTCTAAAGAAAACTTATAAGTACTTAGGCCAAGTTTTGACACCTGAAGATGTAAAACCAAACCCTGAAAAAGATAAGCATATATTCGATCTAAAGATTCCCAAAACTGTTAAGCAGATTAGGTCGTTTTTGAGTATGTGTGGTTATTATAGAAAATTTATCAATGACTTTGCGAATGTGGCATATCCAATGGTAAACTTTCACAAAAAAGATGCTAAAACTGATGCAAACGACCCAAATTTCACGATTTCATTCGAGAAACTTAAGCGAATAATTACAGAAGTCCCAGTACTTAAGTAGCCCGATTTCAATAAACGTTTTGAGTTGGCCACTGATGTTAGTTCATTTGCGATTGGTGCTGTTCTGCAGCAAGACAAGCACCCTGTATGCTTTGCTAGCCGAACTCTGGTTGATCACGAGCGTAATTGTTCAGTTACAGAAAAGGAGCTTCTAGCCATAATTCGGGCCGTTGGGTATTTTCGTCCAGACTTGTATGGAGTTAAATTTACTATTTCCTCTGATCTCCAGCCACTCAAGTGGCTGTACACAAAGACTCAGGGGAAAGACGCAAATCCAAGGCTATACCGGTGGTTGATCAAATTAAGTGACTATAATATCAATAACGATTACATTCGAGGCAGTGATAATCATGAAGCAGATTTTTTGAGCAGAATCAATTCCGATACTCATGAAATAAATGTAGGCAGTTATGCTGACTCGAACTCTTTATATAATAACGTGAATGATGATACAGCGACAGTGCACTCGCAAGAGGAAAATTTGATCAGCCATATCGCAATTTTGAATATATTAAATAAAAAAACAAAAGAGTTCGAAGTAATCAATAGGAAAAAAATATATATATTAGTGCAGCTGACCTTACGTCTAATTTAGAAGGAATATTTCCGCGGCATATAATAAGAGGAAGGGTAGGAATTTACAGTTATCTTGATGATTATGCAATTTTACAGAATAAAATAACAAAAATATTTGAGCATGTGCGAAGAGTAAAATTTTTCAGTTGCTCTTATACAGCGAAATAATCAGAAGAAGAAACATTAAAACAAATACACATGTACCACAAAAATGAGACCGGTCATACTGGTATCAACGAAAATTATCTAAGATTAAAGAAATTGATATATTATCCTAATTTAAAGACCTTGATACGAAAATATAAAAATAACTGTGACACTTGTAACAGGATAAAATACGATCGTAATCCAATAAAACCCAAATTTACTTTATCTGAAACGCCAGATGATATAAACCAGATAATACATATGGATGTATATACAAATACGGAAACCAATTTTCTAACTTTCATGACCGATCCTCTAAATTTGCTACGGCGTATTATCTCGAAGATAGAAACAACCAAACTCCAATTGAGAAATTAAGAGAATATAAAGCGCAGAAGGGACATTTATATATTTATTTATTTAATTTAAAAATACACATATAAGACATAGTCTTTTACAGTGTCATATTTATTATTATTCTTATTACTAGTATAAAGTAAGTTTAAAATCTAAAAACAACAAGCAAGGAAGGCTAAGTTCGGGTGTAACCGAACATTACATACTCAGCTGAGAGCTTTGGATACAAAATAAGGGAAAATCACTATTTAGCAAAATGAACATAGGGTAACCCTGGAATGTGTTTGTATGAAATGTGTATCAAATGAAAGGTGTTAATGATTATTTAAAACGTAGTGGGCATTAGTTCTATAGGTGGACGCCTTTTCGAGATATCGCAATAAGAGTGGACCAGGGGTGACTCTAGAATGTGTTTGTACGATATGGGTATCAAATTAGAAGTTTTAATGAGGGTTTTAAAAGGGAGTAGCCCTTGGTTGTATATGTGAAGGCGTTTTCGAGATATCGACCAAAATGTGGACCAGGGTGACCCAGAGTATCTGCTGTCGGGTACCGATAATTTATTAATATATGTCATACCACGAACACCTGCCAAGATTCCAAGGGCTTTTGATTTCGCCCTGCAGAACTTTTTCATTTTCTTCTACTTAATATGGTAGGTGTCACACCCATTTTACAAAGTTTTTTCTAAAGTTATATTTTGCGTCAATAAACCAATGCAATTACCATGTTTCATATCTTTTTTCATATTTGGTACAGAATTATGGCATTTTTTTCATTTTTCGTAATTTTCGATATCGGAAAAGTGGGCGTGGTCATATTCGGATTTCGGCCATATTTCATACCAAGATAAAGTGACTTCAGATAAGTACGTGAACTTAGTTTAGTTAGGATATATCGTTTTTTGCGCAAGTTATCGTGTTAACGACCGAGCGGAAGGACAGACGGTCGACTGTGTATAAAAACTGGGCGTGGCTTCAACCGATTTCGCCCATTTTGACAGAAAACAGTTATCGTCATAGAATCTATGTCCCTACCAAATTTCACAAAGATTGGTAAATTTTTCTTCGACTTATGGCATTAAAAGTATTCTAGACGAATTAAATGAAAAAGGGCGGAGTTACGCCCTGTTTGAAATTTTCTTTTATCTTTGTATTTTGTTGCACCATATCATAACTGGAGTCAAATGTTGACATAATTTACTTTTGTACTGTAAAGGTATTAAATTTTTTGTTAAAATTTGACTTTAAAAAACATTTTTTTTAAAAGTGGACGTGTTCGTCATCCGATTTCGCTCATTTTTATTTGGCATACAAATAGTAATAGGAGTAACGTGCCTACAAAATTTCATCATGATATCTTAAACGACTGCTAAATTAAAGCTTGCAAAACTTTTAAATTACCTTCTTTTAAAAGTGGGCGGTACCAAGCCCATTGTCCAAAATTTTTCAAATTTTCTATTTCGCGTCATAAGTTCAACGCACCTACCTCGTTTCATCGCTTTATCCGTCTTTGGTAATGATTTTCCGCACTTTTTCAGTTTTTCGAAATTTTCGATATCGAAACAGTGGGCGTGGTTGTAGTCCGATTTCGTTCGTTTTAAATAGCGATCTGAGATGAGTGCCCAGGAACCTACATACCAAATTTCATCAAGATACCTCAAAACTTACTGAAGTTATCGTGTTTACAGGCGGACGTACGGACGGACGGACATGGCTAAATGAATTTCTTTTTTCACCCATGTCATTTTGATATATAGAAGTTTACATCTATCTCGATTAGTTTATGCCGTTACGGATTACCGTTATGCGAACAAAGTTAATATACTCTGTGAGCTCTGCTCAGCTAAATATAACAATAGAAGTAACATTGAAACCATACAGAGATATGTTCCATGGTGGTAAGTAAAAAAGAAAACGAAAAAACAAAACACACAAGAATGTTCAAAAACAAAGGGTACGATGTACAGCTAATTTGAAGCATTTAGGATTTGATTCTTACTTTACTTTATTAGGCAAAGCATTCCACAACTGCACAGCTCTAACGAAAAACATTGTCATTGTTACTGAATACTTAAAATGCGGCACAATTAGATTGCAAGTACGGGATGATTGTTCGAAAGTAAGTTTTACAAAAAGGTATACCTGTGTACGAGAAAAGATAATCTTATGTATAAATATTAGTGTAACAGCAGTCTAACCAATAATAAAAATGTCACCCTGTTTCCAAATTGCTGCAACACCTGTTGTCTACTGTCAACAGGTGTTGGAAATACTTGGAAACAGAGCAATTTGGCTCGGCAGAAAAGGACCGGCCATTATTAAAATTTGGACATTGAAAGTTTGGGCGAAAATAAAATATTCTTTAAAGACAAACTAATGAAACCAATTAAAGTGTAAAGTAAATTATAATAACATTTATTGTGCGAAAAAAAAACTAAAAACAACATAAATAAAGAACTGAAACTAAACTACAAATACGTGTTATATGTGGAGTGATTTGGACGTGCAAAGCGCACATCAATCTTTCAGAGGTTCCAAAATGGAACCTCACATGGCGACCGTGAGGCTGGAGCCTGGTCAGGCAACCGGTTTTAGGACGGTGGTATAGCAACGGAGAGTGGCAAACATGGTGTGAAGGTAGTGAGCTTGGTGCTGCAGCGGTTGTTTAAGAGTCTGGGCCAAAAATCTGAAAAACATTTTCTCGTTAACTAATGTGGGAAAATACGAATAATGGCGATCATATGCCATACATATACAATATTATAAGTTATAAATTATGTAACTGATATACATAACGGGCACATAAAAAAATCCACGCCACTCACGTAACGGCACTAGATACTGTGCCACCGTCAGCAGCAACAAACACCCTCAGCAGCGAAGCCCACGAACACCTGCCAAGATTCCAAGGGCTTTTGATTTGGCCCTGCAGAACTTTTTCATTTTCTTCTACTTAATATGGTAGGTGTCACACCCCTTTTACAAAGTTTTTTCTAAAGTTATATTTTGCATCAATAAACCAATGCAATTACCATGTTTCATCTCTTTTTTCATATTTGGTACAGAATTATGGAATTTTTTTCATTTTTCGTAATTTTCGATATCGGAAAAGTGGGCGTGGTCATATTCGGATTTCGGCCATATTTCATACCAAGATAAAGTGACTTCAGATAAGTACGTGAACTTAGTTTAGTTACGATATATCGTTTTTTGCGCAAGTTATCGTGTTAACGACCGAGCGGAAGGACAGACGGTCGACTGTGTATAAAAACTGGGCGTGGCTTGAACCGATTTCGCCCATTTTGACAGAAAACAGTTATCGTCATAGAATCTATGTCCCTACCAAATTTCACAAAGATTGGTAAATTTTTCTTCGACTTATGGCATTAAAAGTATTCTAGACGAATTAAATGAAAAAGGGCGGAGTTACGCCCTGTTTGAAATTTTCTTTTATCTTTGTATTTTGTTGCACCATATCATAACTGGAGTCGAATGTTGACATAATTTACCATTGTACTGTAAAGGTATAAAAACATTTTTTTTTAAAGTGGACGTGTTCGTCATCCGATTTCGCTAATTTTTATTTGGCATACAAATAGTAATAGGAGTAACGTGCCTACCAAATTTCATTATGATATCTTCAGCGACTGCTAAATTAAAGCTTGCAAAACTTTTAAATTACCTTCTTTTAAAAGTGGGCGGTGTCACGCCCATTGTCCAACATTTTTCAAATTTTCTATTTCGCGTCATAAGGTCAACGCACCTACCACGTTTCATCGCGTTATCCGCCTTTGGTAATGAATTACCGCACTTTTTCGGTTTTTCGAAATGTTCGATATCGAAAAAGTGGGCGTGGTTGTAGTCCGATTTCGTTCGTTTTAAATAGCGATCTGAGATGAGTGCCCAGGAACCTACATACCAAATTTCATCAAGATACCTCAAAACTTACTGAAGTTGTCGTGTTTACAGGCGGACATACGGACGGACGGACATGGCTAAATGAATTTCTTTTTTCACCTAGGTCATTTTGATATATAGAAGTTTACATCTATCTCGATTAGTTTATGCCTTTACGGATTACCGTTATGCGAACAAAGTTAATATACTCTGTGAGCTCTGCTCAGCTAAGTATAACAATAGAAGTAACATTGAAACCATACAGACATATGTTCCATGGTGGTAAGTAAAAAATAAAACGAAAAAACAAAACACACAAGAATGTTCAAAAACAAAGGGTACGATGTACAGCTAATTTGAAGCATTTAGGATTTGATTCTTACTTTACTTTATTAGGCAAAGCATTCCACAACTGCACAGCTCTAACGAAAAACATTCTCATTGTTACTGAATACTTAAAATGCGGCACAATTAGATTGCAAGTACGGGATGATTGTTCGAAAGTAAGTTTTACAAAAAGGTATACCGGTGTACGAGAAAAGATAATCTTATGTATAAATATTAGTATAACAGCAGTCTAACCAATAATAAAAATGTCACCCTGTTTCCAAATTGCTGCAACACCTGTTGTCTACTGTCAACAGGTGTTGGAAATACTTGGAAACAAAGCAATTCGGCTCGGCAGAAAAGGACCGGCCATTATTAAAATTTCGACATTGAAAGTTTGGGCGAAAATAAAATATTCTTTAAAGACAAACTAATGAAACCAATTAAAGTGTAAATTAAATTATAATAACATTTATTGTGCGAAAAAAAACTAAAAACAACATAAATAAAGAACTGAAACTAAACTACAAATACGTGTTATATGTGGAGTGATTTGGACGTGCAAAGCGCACATCAATCTTTCAGAGGTTCCAAAATGGAACCTCACATGGCGACCGTGAGGCTGGACCCTGGTCAGGCAACCGGTTTTAGGACGGTGGTATAGCAATGGAGAGTGGAAAACATGGTCTGAAGGTAGTGAGCTTGGTGCTGCAGCGGTTGTTTAAAAGTCTGGGCTAAAAAGCTGAAAAACATTTTCCCGTTAACAAATGTGGGAAAATACGAATAATGGCGATCATATGCCATACATATACAATATTATAAGTTATAAATTATGTAACTGATATACATAACGGGCACATAAAAAAATCCACGCCACTCACGTAACGGCACTAGATACTGTGCCACCGTCAGCAGCAACTAACACCCTCAGCAGCGAAGCCCAGCAACAGCAAACACCGTCGGCAGCGAAAGCTAGCAGCAACAGTAATAACAGCCACAGCATTAACACCAGCAGCAACATAAGTATACTAGAGTTATTAATTTATGTATGTATTAATAAAAAATTATTTTTTTGCCTACAAGGTTTATTACATATATGTATACTAAAAATAACAATTTATATTAAATGCGGGGTGACCGCATTAACTATGATACCTTTTTTGATTACAACGGTTGTGTCCGTTTATGTAAAACACTTGGATTTTTTACTAAAACGGTGCGTGCGTCCAAATTCTAAACTTAATCACTAACACTTCCTAAGTTTTCAACAATTTTTAAAATTTTCAAACCATTTTATAAATATCAACATTTTCAAGTCTGCAATTTTTATTTTTTCTCAAATTTTTCAACTCATTTTTACAAATTTACAATTTCTTCAAATTTTTCATATTTTCAAATTTCTAATTTAAAAATTTATCAATTCATTTTACAAATTCTCATATTTTCAAGCTATCATCATCATCTCACAAATTTCCATTTAAAATTTCTCTCACTCCAGGTAGAATTTCTTTAATATGTTCATTTTCCAACAAAATATCACCATATAAGACTGAGTGAACTAGATAAACAGTCTGCAGGTACCCTGTAAAATTGATAATTTTTTTTGATATATGCTGTGCTGTGGTTCCGCTAAAAAACCAATTAAAATTGTTTGATATTATTTTTGTTGTTTACGGCCTTTGAATTACAACTTTTTAAATATAAACGAGCTATAAGCCAAATATTTGCATATTCTTAATAAAACACAATACGTGAATTTTTGATATACAATTATATTATGTAATTTGTCGATATTTCGACTTAAGTCTGAAGTCATCATCAGGACTAGATACGAAAAGAACAAACATACATATTAAATTCATAAAAATACACATTTGCAAAAGTACAGAACTTACATCGTTGATTGCAATATGTCGACTAGTGTAACAAAAATATAAGTTTACGAACAGTGCAAAGCAAATAACAATAAAATGTAAATAATACAAAGCCGTTATCATAAACAAAAAATGAACATAAGCAGAAAGTTAGCTAATGAGTAGTGAGCGCCGCTCAAGTGATATCAGCTGCAGCCTGCAGGTGAACTCTTTGATAAACAGTGGTCTTATATATTATTGTTGTTGTTGTTAATCAGCTGCCTAAAGGCAGAGGCAATACCAATTGTATCCGATTTGAAGTTTATGCGTTTATCGCTGGGTGTATTTATGATGTGTAGCATCTCTAATATGTAGCGTTTGTTGTAATTCCTCTCTTGCTGTAGAATTTCTACATCTTGCTGTACCATCCGAAGCATGAGTTGCGTTTCTGCGTGAAATAGACGATTGTGAGTAAAGTCGAGGAAGAGGGTACACAATTTTGAGGATTCGGGAATGATGATCGGATGACGTTCATTATCACTGAGTGGGGCATAACTTAGGCGTCCATTCACGCGCAATATTTCTTTCTGGTCTAACACCAACTCAATGGCAGTAGCGGATTCTTCCTACTTATCGGCTTAGAGGCTTTTAATAAAGAGATTGCTTCCGCATAGTATATTTGTTGAGTTACGATGATAAGGCGTTCCTTTGCATGGCAAATCCCTTCTGGAGAGCGAGAATGTTTTGAAGGGATTTGTTGCTTTTTCGCTTTGCAGATGAACCGATACATGTACGCGGTAACGCGGAGGGCCCTAGCGAATGAAGAGAAACGTTCTAAGGGATCCAGGGCCTCTCCGGTGTGTAATGCTTCGACACGTTTCTGCTCTGGGGGACTGGAATTTTGAGGAACCGCTTTGGGCCAAAAATCGGGAGACTTGGATAGCCACTCCGGGCCTTTTCACCATAGCGAGGATTCAGCTAGCTCTTGCGGTTTGCATACGCGTGTTCCAAGGTCTGCTGGATTGTCGCCGCTTGACAAATGGCGTCAAGTAACATTGCCGACATTTTTGAGAATTTCCGCAGTGCGGTTTGCTACGTATATCTTCCAGGTGTGAGGTGGTTTTTCCAACCATACTTACACGATTGAGGAGTCTGACCAGAGACTTAGCTCATGTGGGGGCAGTTTTAAATGAGAGCATATTTGTTTGACTAATTTTGAGAGTAGTATTGCCCCACACAATTCGAGGCGAGTTAGGCTTATAGTTTTTAAAGGGGCTACTTTGCTCTTTAAATAAAAAAAAAAAAAATTATTTTCTTAAGAGGAAAACCGGCTGATCTCAGAGCTTCGATAACTTGGGTCATGGAGTTTATTGTAGACTGTAGGTTATATCCGCCAGAGAGGCTGTCATCTACATAAGTCTCGTTTAGAAGAACATTTCTGGCGAGGGGGAATTCATATTTGGTGTCTGCTGCTAGCTGATGGAGGGTGCGGATTACTAGGTAGGGGGCACAATTCACACCAAAAGTAACTGTTTTCAGTTTAAAATCTTAGAGCGGTGATTTTGGAGATCTGCGTACTATGATTCGCTGATAGACCTGATCTTCTGGGTGTATGAGTATTTGGCGGTACATCTTTTCGATGTCGCCATTAAAAACGAACTTGTAGAGGTACCATTATAGGATTACCAGCATCAAGTCGTTCTGCAGGGTCGGGCCAATGTGTAGTACGTCGTTCAAAGAACTTCCGGAATGCGAGAGTTTTGAGGCATTAAAAATGATCCGTACTTTGTTGTTTTGCTGTCGGGCTTTATGACAGCATGATGGGGAAAATAAAATGAGTAGTATTTGCCTTCCTTGATAATTTCGAGAGGTGAAGTGGGTTCCATGTGATTCATGGTTAGATATTCTTCCAGTAATTCAGAATATTTTTCTTTTAGTTCTGGTTTATTTTCCAATGATCTTTCTATGCTAATATACTGCTGCTGAGCAGCGGGTCGTGAGTGACCGAGGGATAATTTTTCCGGGAAATTTTGTTTGAATGTGAGTTTTACCATATAGCGACGATCTTCATTTCTGGTGGTGCTCATTTTGTAGAGATCTTCACAAAAGGTGTCTTCATCTGTGAGCGGTGTGGTGGATTGAACTTCTTCCTGTTCCCAAATTTTTTTAAGGAGTTCATTTAGAGAGTCGTCGGGGTTTTCAATTATGCGGGTTGAAAACGTTGACATTTGTTCAGTTATTGGGCCACTCAATATCCAGCCGAATATGATGTTTTGAGCTATGATGCTTCCTGCGACGTTGGTTTCGAGGCCTTGCAGAAGGATTTGTGGGAGTATGTTGTTACCTATTACCATGTCTATTCTCCTTGGAGAAAAGTAATTGGGGTCAGCTAGTGCTAAAGAGGAGAACTGTTCAAGATTTTCGATCACCACTTTGGAAGAAGGGAGGAAGTGTGTCAACTGTGGTAAAATTATGGCTTGGGTAATGATTCGTGTCGTTGAATCCCGAGAGCATATTGTTATAGAACAAATTTTATTGGAGTTTTGACTATTTGTCCGCCCATCCCTAATATCTGATAATTAGTCTTCTCGGTTGGTAGACCTAGCAATTTTTGTATTCGAGAGGTTATAAATGACTTTTGGGAGCCTTGGTCCACCAAAGCCCGTACCTTGAAAGTTTCTCCTCGATGAAGTATCGGGACAACTGCCGTGGGCAATAACGTTCTTTCTTTGTTACTGGAGAAGTGAGATAGAACTTTGTTGCCTGAATCTTGCGTTTTTGTAGAGTTTTGGACTTGTGATTCTTGGAGCTGCATTGCCTGTTTTGATGTACAGGGATTTTCTTGATCATTGGTTTGGGTCTTGGACTGATTTCTTCTCTGATACTGTCGGGAAGTGTTAGGGTTCGCTGGCTGAGATGTTTGATAGTGTAGCAGAGAGTGATGTCGCTTTTGACAATATACACATTTGAAGTTGCTACAACTTTCGGCTTCTAAATGGGAGAATGCTAGACAGTTTTTACAATAATTATGGTCTTTTACGAACTTGTTGCGCTCCGATACACTGAGTTGCTTGAATTTAACGCAGTTCATCATGGAGTGGTTTGAATTACACAACTTGCATGAGACTTATCGGAGCTGTTCGCTATGAAAGGAGTGAGATTTATTTTTAAATTTGGATTGACTTTGAGGTGTCGATGATCGAGGGGTGAAGCTCGAGTTTGAGTTTCGAGGTTTGCTTGGCCTGTAAGTACCTAGTCGCTCTACCACTTCGTATCTGGTCGTGAGGAATTTATCCATTTCCGACCAAAGTGGTAATTCCTTTCTGGACTCCAGAGATTGTTCCCATAAAGCCAGAGTTTCATTGGGGAGTTTTGAAGAGCATAAATAAATAAGAATAGGGTCCCAATTACTAGTGGGTACGTCGTTAGTGTTAAGAGTAGAGAGGAAATTGTTTATTGTGGTTTGAATTTCTTGAATTCTTTCCCCACTTTCATAGAATACGGGTTGCATATTAAAGAGAGTTTTAAGCTGACTGTCTACAAGAATTCTTCGATTCTCGTATCTAGGCTTGAGTGCACCCCAGGCTAGCTCGAAATTTTGGTCATTGAGGGCGTAATTTTGAATTATGAGGGCTGCTTTTCCTCTAGTTTTTTGTCTCAGATGGTAAAGTTTTTGGGCTTGGGACAATTTTGGGTGATTTATGTATACTGCCGTAAACATATCCCTAAAGGACGGCCATGTCTCATAACTACCGTGAAACACTTCTGTATCACACGCGGGGACTTTGAGGTAGGGTTCCCGGTTATTCAGGGCTACTACAGGTGGGGACTGGATTTGAATGCTGGATGTTGGTTCCAACGTTGCGAGAAGCTCATTTATTAGAGCTTTCGTGCTGATGTTTGCTCCCATCGCTGTGTCATATTTTTCTTCCAGAGATGCAATGGATCGTTCATCCGTGAGATTCAGGTATGTTACTTCATATGCTCGTTCTATTAGGGATACGTGCCTGCTGAGTTCCTCCATGTAAGTTTGCAGACTTGGTTTTGTGTGATCTGCCTCATTGCAGTTCCAATATTTCCCGCAAAACTTTTCGAATTTTGCTATCTCGAATAGGCATTTCCTCACTGATTGAGTCGCTTCTTCTTCTTCTGCCAGTGGTTTTGATCGCGTTTTAGGTCCTTGGGGTGCTGGAAGCGTATTGGTTTTTTCACCTTTTTCATCAGCCATTATAAATGCTTCGTTGAATTTAAGCTGTTTTTAATGGGTGGGATTTCGTTTGCAGAGTGTCGAAAGGAGTATACTTGTGAGTATTACTATAAACTGTATTCGGAGTCCACTGGGTTCTTTATTTCTTTAAAATTATAATTTGCTTCTATTTTTATGTGTTTTTCCCATTGTATTTTTGAGACCGATTTTATAAGTTGCGGCCCACTGCGCCTTATGTTAGCAGCTGTACTTATTGGAATGTACCTGTCTCAGCGCATCTGAGTACAAGTAAACCGCTTTATGCAAAATGCAACTGTTACTAATGGCTGGTTATTAAAACAACACAAATGGGTTAGAGAATAAGTGGGAATGCAAGGAAGCAATATTTGGCAGTGAGTTCAATGTGATGGAACTTTTGTCGTAGCGGGGATTTTATATGGCTGTGAGGTTTGTGAATTAATAGCGGATCGTCTGTGGTACGTGGGTAAGGTGAAAAGGCGATATGTGTATATATAAATATTGAGTTTATCAGTATGTATATAAATATGAAATTTGATTTATATGTCTTAGCGGATTAGAGGGATTGAGTATATAAATAAGAGCTTTTTTTATGACAGTATAGATCGAGAACTTGAGAGGTTTCTCATCTACTGCCTTAAAACTCCGCTAAGTTATATAAATCTGAATCTGTATGTATGTGTATGAGGAACCTGTTTTGAAACGGAATTTACTTTGTCCTGGTAACTGACTACCTGTTTTTGTTCAATGGAGCGTTTGTTGCTTTTCTCGACAACGTGGTTTTCTGGTGACGGCTGTTGGTTTTTTGCTGTTGCGGTTGTTCCTGATGCTGCTTTGAATTGACTGTACCTCACTTTCCTCGGTGGACTTTGTACTTTGTTGTTGGGTTTTTTTGTTTTCGGTTTTGCGAAAATTTTGCACTTTAACAAGCGGTTATAATTTCACAAATTTATGATTCGGTTTAGGTATGTTTCCCTTAATAATTTTTAAATTTTATAAATAATCTTCCGAATAATTGAGTTTTTAATTTCTTTTTTATCAACCTTCTTTTTTTCTTTGCAGGTTTTTCAATACTCCAATTATTATTATTTTTTATGTTTTAAAAAAATTTTCAACTGTTTAATTTTTTTCTTTTTCAGGTTTTTGGGTACCCTAATGTAGCAACCGCTTTTGCTTTTTGCACCAGATTTCGAAACAGTTTTTTATTTTACTGATTTTCTTGCTTTTTACTTACAGATTTTTCGGAGCACCTATATCGCTTTTTTTCATTTGTTTAATTTTATATATATGTTCTATTTTCAGGTTTTTTGTTTTCCACCTTTCTTTTCACGATTTTTATTTCTAAAATATTTTTAAACCTTTTTTCTCTTTTCAGCTTTCAGCTTATTTTTTCTTATTTAGCACACGTGCCAGTTTTTTTATTTTTTATGTCACTTTCAAATTGGTTTGTTTGTTTTTTAGGAGCACCCTAGTGAAGCTGGTTGTGAACTGTACACTTGATCGCTTATCACTTGGTTCACTTTGCTTAATTTTTTTTCGTAAATTCTTTCACAAGTTTTAATTTAAAATATTGCGTTTTTTTCACACAAATAATAGGCTTTTTCGCTGGTCCACTTTTTGGCACCGAAGGACCATGTTCAAGTATTCACATTAATGGGAGGGGGTAGGGGCACTCACCACTAGCAAGCACTTTCCTTGCTAAATAAGAACACGATATGGTTTCTAATTTAATACAATAATAGTTAATTTTAATCTCGTTTTAGTTTCTTTGTTTCACGATTTTAGTTCACAAACTTTATTTCAATTCACAAGATTTTTATTTTTCTTATGCACAATAGGTTTTGGTTTAGTATAAAGGATTTTACTAATAAATTTTACGTTTAACAACTGATAGGTAATTCAACCGCGCGCTCTAAAAGACAACTGCCTGCGCGGCCGTCGATAACTCCTCGCTAAGCTGTGCAGTGAGCATACAAATCAACATATACTAAAGTAAGTAAATAGCAAAGAAGCGGTAGCTTTCCAATCTCATCTTAAGAGTTTTACATTAGGATTTTTGGGTAAATATGGATATAAAGGGTAAGTATAAAATTCAAATTTGAGTGTAAATTCAGCAATGCAATTTAAGGTAGGTATATAACAGGTTAGTATATTTACAGGTAAGTTAATCAAATTGGATCAAATTTTCATCCATGTCTTCAACAGGCAGCAACAGATTGAGAGGAATAATCTAAAACACTAATACGGGATCATCTTAAGAAAACCAAAAATAGTGCGCGTGACAAATTTCTATTGGATACCCTACACTCGGCCAAAATTTTTCTAAAAAACAACAAAGACTTATTGGTTCTGAATGCAGATAAGGGTAATGTTACCGTCTTAATGGATAAGTCGGACTATGAAAAGAGGTTACAACTTTTGGTAAATGACATTTCGGCATACCGGTTATTGAAACGAGATCCAATTTATAAATTACAAGACAAAAATAACGAGATTGTAGAACATTTTTTTAAAAACAAAGTTATAGATTTAAAAGAGAAATACAAACTAATAAGCAAAACGTCCAATGCGCATAGATTATATGGCCTGTCCAAAATTCATAAAGCAGATATCCCATTGAGACCTATTTGTTTGTCTGTTAACTCCGCCTCGTACAATTTATGCAAGTATGTGGTTGATATTCTCACAAACAACCAAATCATCCAAATAAAACGTAAAAGACTCGATTGAATTTAAAAACAAAATAAAAGATACATACATAAATGATGATGAGAGTCTCGTGTCATTTGATGTCATCTCACTTTTTCCCAGCATTCCCGTAGGTCATGCCTTAGAAATTATAGCATCCAAGTGGAACCACATAAAGAACCACACCACACTCACAAAAGAACCTTTTCTAGAATTAGTTCGTTTCTGCATTAGAGATAATAGATATTTTAAATCAGAGCCGGTCACACAATTACTAAAACAATTGCAAAGTGTGTGTAAAAATAGAGTGACAAATCCCCACAGTGTGCTAAAAGAAAATGTGGACTGTGAAGTTCGAAATTAAAAAGAACTCTGGTTATTTGATTTCAAGCCTAACAATATTTACTTATATTCATATAACTAAGAACGCGGAGGCCGAGCTAGCCAGATAAAACTTTTTTATAAAAGAAGGTATGGTGTTTCTTCAATGCAAAATTTACTTAAAAAAATCACTTTTTCATTAAGAAAGAACTGTAAAACAAAGTAAATATAAAGATAGGAATATATATTTTCAAAACATAAAGTTATTCAATAAAAAAAAAAAATGTATAAAAATTAATAAAACTAAGTAGAACGTACAAAAAGTTAATTCTATTAAATTGTCAATATTTATTAATAATTAATTAATTATTATTAATTATTAATATTTAAATTTTCAATATTAATATGTATGTTCAAAGGAATTTCAAAGTTGGTATCAAAAAGTTTCATAAATTTTGTTTTATTTTTATAAAAGCGATAATCATGTATAAATTGCCATGCATCGTGAAATACCAAAATTTTTTGCCTACTGCTATTTTCATGCTCAAGAATAATGCAAACTTTTTTCTGAATGTTTGCTTTTGATCTGCGTACAGCGCTTAATGATACCAAAATGTAAGCTTTCGATTTCAAGGTATTTTCGAAAGTAGGTATGTATTGTGTTTTTAAATACTTTGTGTATTTTTTATTTGGTTCTTTTATCATCACTGAGTGTGTATATTTCATACTTTTATAATTTTAATAAAACAACTTATATAATTATAATTTAATTCTAAATAAACAAACTTATATAATTTTAATAATAACAATGTAAATAAATGTTATGTTTAAAGACACAGAGTGAAAATTTCTGAAAGTGATCACCGAAAAACGTTATAATTTATTTTTGATATTATTTGATAGCTTTCGATAATACAAACAAATGCTCGTATTCGATTTTTCCAAAAAATACTGTATGCTTAATTATCGCCATTTGAATTTTCTTTGTCTTTTTCTTAAGATTTTTTAAGAATTAATGAGCTTAACGCCGATAAATGATAATTGTTATTCAATTATTTTTTTTGTTTTTATTGCGAAAAACTGAAAAGAAGGAAACATTTACTGGCAATAAAACCAAAATAATAATTGTCCTTTTTCTTTTAAAGTTGAATAGCAGCCGATAGGCCCCACCGATTTTGAAAATTCGGTAAAAGTTTACACCTTTTCCAGTTTAAGTTCAGAAAATTACAATTCAAGTTCAGAGTTTCCAATTTAAATTCAGAAATTTACAGTTCAAGTTCAGAAATTTACAACTCAAGTTAAGAATTTTCAATTCAAGTTCAGAAAGTTACAATTCAAGTTCAGAAATTCCAATTTAAATTCACAAATTTACAATTCAAATTCGGAAAATTACACTCAAGTTCAGAAATTCCAATTTAAATTCAGAAATTTCCAATTCAAGTTCAGAAAATTACAATTCAAGTTCAGAATTTTCAATTCAAGTTCAGAAAATTTGTCGGGTATTTTTTTTTCATCCGATGGAAATAAAAGTATGTAAGATGGTATCTATGGGTTAAGGAAGCATTGGTCATCTTAACTCGTTTAAATCAATTTTGCGAGATAGCGAAGAAAAAACTCTCGCTCATAAAAATCAATTGCAATGCGATGCAGCTATATTCTTAGCGTCAAAACCATTGATCTGCACTGAGTATGACAGCACTTGAACAGTCAACGGAGCGTCCACACTCCCGGAAGTAACGTAAAGGTACTGTCTGCATAGATCTTGGCGCCATATGTCAAAATATCTCAACTTATCCGCCATCATCATCATCATGAATTGGCACTTAATCGCGATTTTGGCAGTTTCGTAACAAATCATGCTAGCTTTCCCAGTTTCGCGGTAACTGACGGCGATTTTTAGCACAATAAGGGGTCAAGTCTTCCTCCACCTTCGCAACTCTGCGGAAGTCTCTCCCTTCCACTGCGTTCAAACTGCTGTTTCGACTGAAGTACTTTCTTGGCCGTAGCGTCATTATGCACTTGTTGGAAAAAATTATCCTCCATTTGATTTCAAGATCCGGGATGTACACACCTTGAAGAAAACTTGGGGTACACTATACCCAAGCCACCAACGAAGCATCAACACTTCCTCAAGCAACATATAAGTATAAAATTAATTAATTAAAATAACTTTTGAAAATTAACACCCTATTTATAAATTTCTGAATTCGAACTGTAATTTGCTAGTAAACTTGAAATGTAATTTTCTGAACTTGAATTGTAATTTTCTGAACTTGAATTGTATTTTTCTGAACTTGAAATGAAAATTCTGAACTTTAATTGTAATTTTCTGAACTTGAATTGCAATTTTCTGAACTTTACTTGTAAATTTCTGAACTTAAACTGGAAAAGGTGTAGTTGAGGGGTCGATTGCTAATACTTTACCAAAAATATCCAGAGAGGTGTCAGACGACGCGTATTGACCTCAGTATTAATAATCCGAAGGCGGAAAGGAAAAATTTTAGATCGTTCAAAAGATATTAATCAAAAGCCGAAAAATGACCCGCGGATCCCCCGAAACCGGGGGTGGTATCCATAGTATTTTTGCGCAGAACACCTTTATGCATTGGGTGGGTCCAACACCGATTTGGAGACCAAAACTATAACCGCGCAAAACACTTATGTTTTTCAATTTTTTTTATGGGTACAACAACATTACAACAACCACATGAAAATAGCCTAATTCAACTGCAAATATCTCCCGGCAGAGATAAAATTTTTCTTTTCCGCCTTCGGATTATTGTTGTCGAGATCAATACGCGTCTTTCGACAGCTCTCTCGATATTTTTGGTAGCATATTAGCAGTCGACCCCTCAACTAGATTTTTACCGACAATGCAAACACCAATTTTCTTGTAATTAAAAACTCTTTAAGAGCACATCTTTTATAAAAAATAAATAAATAAATGTAAGGCGCGATAACCTCCGAAGATATTTTAGGCCGAGCTGCTCTTCCAATTTGCGTCGTGCTCCTTTTTTAATTTTTCCTACAAATTGGCGGGACGAGACCTATATGTTTTATGCCGTCTCCGAACGGTATCTGAGGGGTAGATGAGTTTTCACTGAGAGCTTTTCATGGCAGAAATACACTCGGAGCGCTTGCCAAACATTGCCGAGGGGCGACCCCACTTAGAAAAATTTTCTTCTAATTGAAAAACCTTATTTCTAAAAATTTGATGTTGCTTTGTGAAATAAATTTCTATTTTTAAAATTGTTGCAAACCGTGGAAAAAAATTGTTCTGGGGCACATTTTTGCACGCAAGGAAAACCACATACGCAAACTTTTACTCTCTATGATATTCCGTTGAGAAAAAAATGGCCCGCAGTATTGATGCTAGATATTTTCCCCTATTTCCACCCCCCCCCCCCCCCCCCTCTCGATCAACGATGAAGTTTATCTTAAGGAAGACATTAAAATAATAACAAATATTCTAGAAAATAATGAATTTCCCACACGGAAAATAAAAAACTTTATAAGAGATTATTATAAGAAACCCACTACGAGGAAAAATGCCGAAAACAATAAAATATATATATCGATTACATATGTGTCAGGCCTGTCTAACAGAATAAAATATTCAAATATTTATGACAAAGAGAAATATAATTTAGCCTTTACCTACAATAATACGTTGCGACAAATTTTCAGTAATACCAAGTGTAGAATAGATAAATATGAGAAATCGGACTTTATATATAAAATTCTATGTAATGGTGACGTGGGACCCATGCGACAAAGTATATGTGGGGACTACGAAATCGAAACTAAAAACGAGGATTTCCGGGCATAAAACGAATATTAACAAGTAAGGAAGGTTAAGTTCGGGTGTAACCGAACATTACATACTCAGTTGAGAGCTATGGTGACAACATAAGGGAAAATAACCATGTAGGAAAATGAACCGAGGGAAACCCTGGAATGTGTTTGTATGACATGTGTATCAAATGAAAGGCATTAAAGAGTATTTTATAAGGGAGCGGGCCATAGTTCTATAGGTGGACGCCATTTAGGGATATAGCCATAAAGGTGGATCAGGGTTGACTCTAGAATGCGTTTGTACGATATGGGTATCAAATAAAAGGTATTAATGAGTATTTTAAAAGGGCGTGGACCTAAGTACTATAGATGGACGCCTTTTCGAGATATCGCCGTAAAGATGGACCAGGGGTGACTCTAGAATGCGTTTGTACGATATGGGTATCAAATGAAAGGTGTTAATGAGCATTTTAAAAGGGAGTAATCCCTAGTTCCATAGGTGGACGCCGTTTCGAGATATCGCCATAAAGGTGGACCAGGGGTGACCCTAGAATTTGTTTGCACAATATGGGCTTCAAACGAAAGGTGTTAATGAGTATTTTAAGAGGGAGTGGGCCTTAGTTCTATAGGTGGACGCATTGTCGAGGTATCGCAATAAAGGTGGACCAGGGGTGACTCTAGACTTTGTTTGTACGATATGGGTATCAAATGAAAGGTGTTAATGAGTATTTTTAAAAGGGAGTGGGCCTTCGTTTTATAGGTGTTCGCCTTTTCGAGATATCGCCATAAAGGTGGACCAGGGGTGACTTTAGAATTTGTTTGTATGATATGGGTATCAAATGAAAGGTGTTAATGATTATTTTAAAAGGGCGTGGGGCTTAGTTCTATAGGTGGACCCCTTTTCGAGATATCGCCATAAAGGTGGACCAGGGGTGACTCTAGAATTCGTTTGCGCAATATGGGTATCAAACGAAAGGAGCTAATGAGTATTTTAAGAGGGAGTGGGCCTTAGTTCTATAAGTGGACGCCTTTTCGAGATATCGCCATAAAGATGGACCAGGTGTGACTCTAGAATGCTTCTGTACGATATGGGTATCAAATGAAAGGTGTTAATGAGTATTTTAAAAGGGAGTAATCCTTAGTTCCATAGGTGGACGCCGTTTCGAGATATCGCCATAAAGGTGGACCAGCGGTGACCCTAGAATTCGTTTGTGCAATATGGGTATCAAACGAAAGGAGTTAATGAGTATTTTAAGAGGGAGTGGGCCTTTCTGGACCAGGGGTGACTCTAGACTTTGTTTGTACGATATGGGTATCAAATGAAAGGTGTTAATGAGTATTTTTAAAAGGGGGTGGGCCTTCGTTCTATAGGTGTTCGCCTTTTCGAAATATCGCCATAAAGGTGGACCAGGGGTGACTCTAGAATGAGTTTGTACGATATGGGTATCAAATTAAAGGTATTAATGAGAGTTTTAAAAGGGAGTGGTGGTAGTTGTATATGTGAAGGCGTTTTCCAGATATCGACCAAAATGTGGACCAAGGTGACCCAGAACATCATCTGTTGGATACCGCTAATTTATTTATATATGTAATACCTGCCAAGATTTTAAGGGTTTTTTATTTCGCCCTGCAGAACTTTTTCATTTTCTTCTACTTAATATGGTAGGTGTCACAATCATTTTATAAAGTTTTTTCTAAAGTTATATTTCGCGTCAATAAAACAATCCAATTACCTTACCATATTTCATCCCTTTTTTCGTATTTGGTATATAATTAATGAATTTTTTTCATTTTTCGTAAATTTCGATATCGAAAAAGTGGGCGTGGTCATAGTCGGATTTCGTTAATTTTTCATACCAAGATAAAGTGAGTTCAGATAAGTACGTGAACTGAGTTTAGTAAAGATATATAGATTTTTGCTCAAGTTATCGTGTTAACGGCCATGCGGAAGGACAGACGGACGACTGTGTATAAAAACTGGGCGTGGCATCAACCGATTTCGCCCATTTTCACAGAAAACAGTTAACGCCATAAAATCTATGCCCCTACCAAATTTCAAAAGGATTGGTTAATTTTTGTTCGACTTATGGCGTTAAAAGTATCCTAGACAAATTAAATGAAAAAGGGCGGAGCCGCGCCCATTTTTAAATTTTCTTTTATTTTTGTATTTTGTTGCACCATATCATTACTGGAGTTGAATCTTGACATAATTTACTTATATACTGTAAAGATATTAAATTTTTTGTTAAAATTTTACTTTTAAAAAAAAATTTTTTTAAAAGTGGGCGTGGTCCTTCTCCGATTTTGCTAATTTTTATTAAGCGTACATATAGTAATAAGAGTAACGTTCCTGCCAAATTTCATCATGATATCTTCAACGACTGCTAAATTACAGCTTGCAAAATTTTAAATAACCTTCTTTTAAAAGTGGGCGGTGCCACGCCCATTGTCCAAAATTTTACTAATTTTCTATTTTGCGTCATAAGTTCAACTCATCTACCAAGTTTCGTCGCTTTATCGGTCTTTTGTAATGAATTATCGCACTTTTTCGGTTTTTCGAAATTTTCGATATCGAAAAAGTGGGCGTGGTTATAGTCCGATATCGTTCATTTTAAATAGCGATCTGAGATGAGTGCTCAGGAACCTACATACCGAATTTCATCAAGATACCTCAAAATTAAGTTATCGTGTTAACGGACGGACGGACGGACAGACATGGCTCAATCAAATTTTTTTTCGATCCTGATTATTTTCATATATGGAAGTCTATATCTATCTCGATTCCTTTATATATGTACAACCAACCGTTATCCAATCAAACTTAATATACTCTGTGAGCTCTGCTCAACTGAGTATAAAAATCGCAGCAACCGTAATGATGGCAAAACGGCGCTATCACAGTATTGCAGAGAAACTGGACACTCTCCCGATTTAGAAAATGTAGAAATTCTACAGCAAGAGAGGAATTACAACAAACGCTACATATTAGAGATGCTACACATCATAAATACACCCAGTGATAAACGCATAAACTTCAAATCGGATACAATTGGTATTGCCTCTGCTTTTAGGCAGCTGATTAACAACAACAACAATAATATATAAGACCCCTGTTTATCAAAGAGTTCGGCTGCAGCTGATATCACTTGAGCGGCGCTCACTACTCATTAGCTAACTTTCTGCTTATGTTCATTTTTTGTTTATGATAACGGCTTTGTATTATTTACATTATATTGTTGTTTGCTTTGCACTGTTCGTAAACTTATATTTTTGTTACTCTAGTCGACATATTGCATTCAACAATGTAAGTTCTGTACTTGTGCAAATGTTTATTTTTATGATTTTAATGTCCATGTTTGTCCTTTTCGTATCTAGTCCTGATGATGACTTCAGACTGATGTCGAAATATCGGTAAATTGTATATCAAAAATTCACATATTGTGTTTTATTAAGAATATGCAAATATTTGGCCTAGAGCTCGTTTATATTTAAACATTTTTTGATATATGTAGTGGTTCCGTTAAAAACCAATTACAATTTTTTTTATATATGCGGTGGTTCCCTAAAAAACCAATTGAGTTTTTTTTTTTGAATGATACGGTGCGTCCGTGATTACCACATTTTTAGATTTTTACCAATTCATACTTACATACTTTTGAACCTTTTAAAATTCAACTACTTTTTACAGATTTTTCATACAAGTATACTGCAGTTTCAATTAATTCTTCCAATAAATTGTTAAATATTTCTTTAGACACTATTCACCTGTAAATCAGCTCCCTTTTACAAATTTTTTTTTCTCTCTTTCTTTTTCCTCAACATTTCAGACATTCAAACAAGAGCTTCATAAATTTCATGGTTTGAACTGAATTCAATTTGCTATTCTGATAACTAAATATGTACCTTAGAAGTGGAAAGCAAGTGCAAAAAACTGCAGATTCAGAATCCGATTCCGATAATTCAGCCTCAAGCTACGAAAATTTAACTTCATCTTCGACCGAAGAAGCTACAAACCAGGAAAATAGATTATCTTTGTCAACAGATTCCCAGGTTTCGAAGATTCTTCTAGTAAAAATTTTACTTCTAATTTAGATTCAAATCTTAACGATTCCAATTGTGCAAAATTAACTTCAACTTCTTCTGCTTTAAAATTAGATCTTAACGACTCAAATAGTACAAACTTAGTTACCCCTTCTTCTTACGTAAAAGCAGATCTTAGCGATCCAATTAGTACAAACGTTACCTCACCTTCTTTTAATTCAGCTTCAGATCTTAACGATCAAATTATGGCAACACTTGAGGAAAAGAAAATTTTCATTAACACATGTGCTAATTCTATTAGAGAAAACTACAGCGGTGATCCTCTAGCATTTTAGACTTTTGTAGGCAAAATTGAATTACTTGAACATTTCGCTACTGAGGATTTAACTAACACCTCTTTATAGCATTTTTAAAATCAAAACTTGAGGTTAAAGCCCGTGAAGCAATACCAAGACAAGCAACTTCAGTCAATGAAATTAAAGTAGCTCTACGTAATAGGATCAAACCAGACAACTCGAAAGTTGTAGCAGGGAAAATTGCAGCGTTGCACGATAACAATAACAATTATACAGGTTATGCCAAAAAAGTTGAAGACTTAGCTGACCCACTTAAGCGGTCTCTTATTATTGAAGGGATCACTCGAGCGAGAGCTCATGAAATTCAAATAATAACAATAATAGAGGTGACAATTCTAGATCGTCAAGCTGTAGAGGCAGAAACGCACACGTTCGTGCTTTAAACGCGATTGCCCCTCAGGAGCGAACACTGGGGAAGGACGAAGTAAGCGAGTAAGCGAACTTCCCTCACCAATAGGCATCTATTGTTTAAATTTAAATTACTCAGATTTCATAGAATTACAAATTAACGAGTCACAAAAATGTTGTTCTTTCTTAGTAGACACTCAAGCAGACATTTCTTTAATAAAAATATCAAGTCTAGACAGTAATATTTCCTTAAATACAAACTGTTCGTCCGGGGTGCGTGTACTCCTGGAGGTAGGGCGCACCGGGGTCGATCTCAGTGGGAATATGGTGGGTTGGAATAAAATAAGAGAAGACGAGATGTCGCGTTATAATGTATGTGGTTTATTGGATAAAGATAAATATTATACAAGTTTACAATATTACCTTGTGATAAACGGCAGAGATCGCTGGCGGCAGATGCGTATTGTACGGCTGTTGAAATTCAAGAGGCCGGTTGTATAGAAAGATACAACCGTTGACCCTCAAAATCCTCCGTTTTGGAGGGGAAAGGCACCCACACATCAACCCCGACATGCATATGCATGAATGCTGACAAAAAGCACACATACACGTGCATATACATGCATGCACATGCATGAGGGTGATGGTGTGGGTGGTTATAAATTAAGTCGAGTATCGATTTGCACCCATTTCTTGCCATTGGTTTATACGTAACTCTAATATATAGAAGTTTAGAACGTGATATATGTATAATCGATGGCCAGTAAGGCTGGACGAAGAGGCCGAGGTTTTCGTTCCAGGATGGCACCATTTTTTTGTTATTCTTTGTTTTTTTTGTTTGTTCCGGATGGAGAGGCCGCGGTATCCGTTGCAGATTTGCCGTTTTTTTTTTTTTTTGGTTGAACGAAGAGGCAGAGGTCTCCGTTCCAGACTCGAGGGTTTGAGGTTTTTCTGGGCTGGATGAAGAGGCCGAGGTCTCCGTTCCAGCGTCTGACTTGTCGTATCGCTCACCTGACATAAATTTGCAGATTGGGGATGCGCTTTCCGCGACGCGTTCTATCTGCACGTAACATTATGCTAAATGTACCATGCAACCCTGTCGTGTGTTTATTGATCAGCTGATAGCTGGTATGGTGAGTTTGTGGCGTGCGAATATATATATATACATACATGTATTGGCTTGCCCTTGAAAAAAAACTTGGTCACTGGGGCAGTAGCACACTAAGCCAGTAGAAACAGTTGACTTTTTCCAATTTCGGGACTTTGTCGTGTCGGGATTCTTTAATTTCGGGACTTGTACCGAGCCCTTATAATGATTGATGGATTTTTTCCTTTTCGTTTCAGAGGGAACCGATGCAATTGCTCCTAGTGTGTTTGAAGACTGGGGATGAGGAGTCCATCCAGGTGGTGGCAGATGTCCAATACCCGGAGCGGCGGAGGGGCTCCTATATTTGCCACGCGCTGGACGCGGTGGAGGAGTGGTTGCGGCGAGTTAAGCCCTGTGTACTTCGGGCCCTGCAGACGCCGCTGGTGGTTAAACCACGCGGGATCACCACCGCTTGGTATGCCAAATTTCATAAGGCGTACGATAATGTGTTGTAGGAGCAGCGGCAAGTGCGGCAGTGCAATTTTTCCCATACAGGTGTTGGATTTGCCCTAAGCGATATACGTCGTCCGCAGCGCTCTCCGCGCATTGCCGTCTTCGACATTGAAGTGGGTTGTTTTGGTAATCACTTAAGTGAATGTAAAGTGATTTAATTGAATTTTTGTTGATCAATAAAAAAATGGACTTGTTTCTTCCTTACGGCATATTATTTCGGCCTGATTAGTTAGACGAACGGGAGGGGGTTTAACCTTGTGTTGTCTTTCTATGTCCCTGAACTCTTATACAGACACACACAAGAAACGCACCATTGGGTGGCCGAGTTTGCGGACGTGGCAACTCTGCCGTTTCTCGTTTTCTTGTATATATCATACATACATTCCAGTATAGAGAATGAAGCAGAAAAAAAATGAATCTAAAGATTTCAATTCTTTTGAAATGTACGCGTGCTCGACAGAAAGGGTAAGTAGTAAAACATTTTTGAAATAATTTTATTTCAATAAATATTTTTATGTTATTTCAAATTATTAATGCATTTTCGTTTATTTTCAGGTGACTTGTGATGGATGCAAGCGGTTGGCATGATCCACGGAATTATTGGTTTTGTGGTTCGTTCCCTTTTTTTTTGTTTTCTAGGTTACCGGCATCGCAAAGGGGTGCTCCAACTGCGGCGTCGGCCGCGCCGGAAGTTGTCACACCTTTGCGATGCCCATTTGTGCACTTATTAATGGATTTTTTTCTTTGCAGGTTTCGGTATCCTAATATTTCGAAAAGGGAGTGTATTACTGCCAAGTTCGAAAACAAACGTGGCGAGGGACTATAATTTGAAGATGATGAGGAATGTATGTAACTGTAGACTTAAACTAGGACAATTTCGTTATGAATGATTCAAGATTTATCCCACGGCAATCCATGGGTTACAGCAGTTTGCTAACGTTTGTCATTCTTTTGATAGCATGGATAACGGGATTCTCGGCGCGTTTATTTGCTGTAATACGATTTGAATCTATTATTCATGAGTTTGATCGTTGGTTTAACTATCGTGCAACTGCTTTTATGCTGCAAAATGGATTCTATAAGTTCTTAAATTGGTTTGATGAACGCCCCTGGTATCCTCTCGGTAGAGTAGTTGGTGGAACAGTATATCCTGACCTTATGATAACGTCGGGTGGTCTACACTATGTGCTGCACTCGCTGAATATTCCTCTGCATATACGTGATATATTCTTGTTCTTAGCACCTGTGTTTAGTGGATTAACCCCAGTTTCCACCTATTTACTTACAAGTGATTTATGGTCCCGTGGAGCAGGCTAATTTGCAGCAAGTTTCGTTGCAATTGTGCCGGGATATATAAGCCGGTCAGTAGCAGGTTCTTATGATAATGAAGGAATTGCGATCTTTGCATTGCCGTTTACATATTTCTTTTGGGTTCGCTCAGTTAAAACTGGATCCGTATTTTGGTCAGCAACAACCGCGCTATCGTATTTTTATATTGTATCTGCTTGGGGCGTATATGTTATCATTTTAAACCTAATTCCTCTAAACGTTTTTGTATTATTGGTTATTGGACGATACTCGCCAAGGATTTTCACAAGTTATACCACGCGCACTTAGCTGAGTCATCCAATATGGCAGTATTAAGTGGAATCCTCTGATCTTTTGTAATTTAGGTGAATAACTAATTTACCCATGCCACTAGAAAGTGGATATGCATCCGTTTTATATGCATAATAATTATATTATTGCTTGCATCATCGCAGGTCACATATTCGGTATGTTATTTAATTTTTATTGGAAAATCAATGCACACGCGGGTTAGTCGCTAAACATTTATAACGAACATATACATTGTACGGTTGATGTAGTAAGGCTGCCCCAAGGCACGTCCCTAGCTTAAGTACCCCATACTTCCGAGTCCCTATCAGTAGGTACCTACCAATAATAGTTCAACAAAGTTATGTTTGCTATTAGATTTGCTTATCCCGATAGGTGCACCACAGCTAACAATATTTTCTATGAGCAACCCAGTGCCAAAAATCCGCTAGAGCGTCAGCATTGCAACACCAATTCATTGTGCATGGTGACCGGCAGTTTTGATTTTGAGCAGAAATTTAGAGCGGTTTTATTGAAAGATTTAACAGAATTTTAATTTTGTAATAACCGAAGAAGCTAAAAATTGATAACATATATTAAAATATTCGAAACAATTTTTTATGACTGGGGTTTTTAAAATTCCCATTCGCAATCCTTTAAGCAGTCCCAAAATATGTAACGAATTAATGAATCGGGATGAATTTAGTAGTCTAGTAGTAGTGATAATAGTTTTGTAATAATTCGTTTTCTACTGAATATTTCGTGATTGATACGGTCATGTTGGGTTGGTCACTCTGTCAGAAATTGTTTGAAGAATGCCGTACGTTAGACTTTTATACAAGAATGCACTATGTTGCCAAACTCCCTCTACGAGCATAAGTTCAAAGCATTTTTGTCACAGGAGGGAGTTAATGAAAAGCATTCCGGGATGAAGTGTGCTTCAATCTCACTCTAATATAGGGCGGTTTGGGGACAAATCCTGAATTGGGAAATTTTGACTTTGAGATAGCATGATTTGAAGATGTAGCCGACATGGGGTGATACGCCACTCAGCAGCCGCAATGAACTGACCAAAACAAAAACAAAAGAAAATGGCTTATTGTCTTAGAACTTTAGATTCCTACTTTGACTTTAACAGAAGAGTCAAGCTTTTATGCGGTCCTGCTACACAGGGAGTATTAACCCTTTTAATCTGATATTTCGGAAAGTTCTTTTCCGTTAAGTATTCATGGAAGCGTTCCGGATAAACCGTTAATTTAGAATATTCGGAATACGTTATTTGATACTACCTCACGAGGTCCGAATATGCATAATATTCCAACTATACCGATTCTCCAAATTCTCAAATGGAGACGAATGGTCCGAGCATTTATGCATGCATGCACTTCCTTGCACTCAAAATTAATGCGCTATGAAGCTGAATGCTTACATTTTTAAAATTATTAGAAAGTTTTAGGAATTTCATAAGAATTTTTGAATAGTCAATGGCTTAAATATAATTCTTAAATATTCGGATTGACTTATGTCAGATTTCCGCATTTATAAATAATTTAACACTGCTAATATCTGGGGCAGATGAGTTTTCTCATCCGCGTTACGCTTGCGATGGGCCTCGTTGCGCGCCAACGAGTGCAGCTCTTCTCTTTGGCAGATCGGTTCGCCCTTCTGCGGTAGGCTTTTCTGTTGTCCTCGTTATGGGATAACAAGTGAATTGTATGGTTTCTAGTGTCCTCGCTCGGGGTAGCGAGTGAATTGTGGGTTTGATTTTTGACAATCTAAAGATAATGGGCCGAAGGCCTTTGTGGTTTGTGGCAGATAGCGGATCTGCGTTAGGGCGTTTCTGGTGTCCTCGTTATAGGATGAGCGAGTGAATTGTGGGATTTTCTGGTGTCCTCACTCCGGGTGAGCGAGTGAATTGTGGGATTTTCTGTTCAGGGGGCCGTATTATTAAAACCCTAGAAAAATTTTTTTTTGCTTGCGAGCTTTTGGTAAGCTCTCCCGTGTCTTCGTACATCTCGCTCCCTTCCCCCATTGCCCACCAGTAGTAAGGTTAAGTATTCCCCCGGTAGACTCGACACAAAGCCGGGGGTAGAACAAAAAAAAACACCTGATATACATGGCTCGGGAGAAAACACATTCAGGAGTAGCGGGGCATAACGGCGCATAGTTGAAATGCGTCTTCATGTCCCGCGCTCCCCTTCCCCATTTCCATCGCGTAGTAAGATGTAGGATCGCCCTCCGGTAGACTCGCACCATCACGAGACCGGGGGGTTGGTTATAATTAGGGCCTCGGGAGAGACACAAGCTTAGGGATAGCGGGGCAACACGGCGCTTGGTTGAACGTATCTTTATGTCCCGCCCTCCCTTTCCCCATTGCCATCGCGTAGTACGTTTTAGGTTTCCCCTCCGGTAGACTCGCACCCTCACGAGACCGGTGGTTGATTATAATATATGGCTTGGGAGAAACAGAGGATTAGGGATAGAGAGACACGAAGGCGCATGTTCCTGAATATGCTTTGAGTGCTGCCACTAGCCGTGGGCCTCTGATGTTATGTAGTCTGGGGAAATAATATTTTGGTTTTTTTTTTGGGTTTTGTAAGGCGGAATTTGGCCCCTTACATTTCATCCTCCTTGTCGTGGGACGGAAGGAGTACCAATTTCGTAATTGGTCTAGTTATTTGTCCCTTGGTTGTATGGACGTCAACAACACGCACACGGTTATCAGAGCCTGGGTGTGTGTTGACGACTCTCCCCATTCTCCACTCGTTGGGTTGGAGGTTGTCCTCTTTGATAACGACTAGGTCTCCGGGTTTTATATTAGATTGTGGATGTTTTCGCTTGTATCGTTTCTGGATCTCGGTGAGATATTCCGATTTCCATCTTTTGCAGAAAGTATGGTGCAGAGCCTTCAATTTATGCCATCTGTTGACTATTGAGGCAGGATTCTCGTTGCAGTCGATTTCGGGTGGAGCTAACAGATGCCCAGCTACGAGAAAGTGACCTGGAGTAAGCGGCTCCAGGTCGGAAGGTTCGTTAGATGAGGGGCTGAGTGGTCTGGAGTTAAGGCATGCCTCAATTCGGCATAAGAGGGTCGTAAACTCCTCAAATGTATATTTGTGGTCGGACGCGATCTTCTTATAATGGGTTTTAAAACTTTTTACTCCTGCCTCCCACAAGCCTCCCATGTGAGGAGCACGTGGGGGTATGAAACGCCATGCGAGAGTTTGATGGCTATATTTATTCAGTATGTCGTCCCTTGCTTCCCGCAGAAATGCCTTGAACTCGGTTCGTAAGAATCGCGAAGCTCCGCCAAAGTTAGTACCATTGTCGGATTAGACGTTTTTTGGGCATCCTCGTCTGGATACAAATCTGGCGAAGTCAGCAAGAAAGGACCCGGTACTGAGGTCGCTTCTCGCTTCCAGGTGAATAGCTTTCGTCGAAAAGCAGACGAATAAACAGACATATCCCTTTGAAATCCTACACCCTCTCCCTCGGTAAGACTTTATGTCAAATGGTCCGGCGAAATCTACCCCTGTATTTGTGAAGGCCCTAGCAAAGGTGGTGTGCTCCTTTGGAAGGATTCCCATGAGTTGAATTTGGGCCCGTTTTTTGTAAATAGTACAGACTTTACAGTTGTGGATGACAGACCTAATCATGTTTTTAATACGTGGTATCCAGTACTGAGTGCGAATAAAGCGCAGCATCAGTTGGTTTTCTCCATGGAGGGAGATCTGATGTATAAATTCAACTAGGAGTCTGGTTAGCCTACAAGTGTACGGCAGGATAATGGAGTGACGTTCGTTGTAGGGCATATCTTTGGATGCGCAAATCCTACCACGGGTTCTGATTATACCCTCAGTATCGATAAATGGGTTTAAGGGCAGTATCTCACTCTTCCCATGAATTGGTTTCCCTGACTGCAAATGGGCATATTCTTCTTCATAGTATTGCCTTTGGCATATAGCTATCAGTCGTTGTGTAGTAGTTTCGATTTCATCAGGTGCTATTGAGTGAGAGTGCCTATTGAAGGCAACTTTAGTTTTTGGATGTGTTCTGCAGAAAAAGCGAAAAATGTATGATATGACACGCAACGCCCTTGAAAATTCGGAGAACTTATAAAAGATGTTAGGGTTGTTATGTACTGACGTTGCATTAACCTTTACCCGCTTTTCCTCAACAGACGTGTTATATTCGGAGTCTTGTGCTGGCCAGTGGGAGTTGTCTTCTTGCAGCCAAGGAGGTCCATGTCACCACAACGAATTGTTGACCAAGTCAGCTACCTAAATGTGCTGGGTTTGACTCTGAATTTACATGCAACCAGTCCTTATTCCCGACCATGTCGATGATCTTGGTGATCCGATGTGCGACGAAAGTGGACCAGGAACAAGGCAGTTTCCTTAACCATGCGAGGACGATAGTTGAATCCGTCCAAAGGTGCACTTTCACTGCTCCCAATTTGAGGTTCCTGAAAATTGATTCGGCGATTTCCGCTCACAGCACGGCGGAGCGCAATTTACTCCGAAGGTAACCGTCTTTAATTCGTAGAGACTAATAGGGTCATTCGGGGAAGCGCGATACACAATGCGTTGAAATTTGGTGTGATTTTCGTTCACCCAAATTTGTCGATACATCTTTTTGATATCGCTATTGAAGACGAAACGGTATAGTCTCCATCGTAAGATTAGTGTGGGTAAATCGGCTTATAGAACTGGTCCCGCTGACCGCAGGGCTCGAGGCATTGAATAATACGCGTACTTTGGTGGTTATAATTTCTGCCTTTACAACGGCGTGGTGGGGCAGGAAATAATTATTCGAATCGTCGGATAGGATATTATTTTTTACTTTTCTCATATGTCCGAGCGTTTCATATTCTGCCAACACTCGAACATATTCTTTACCTAAGTCTGGGTTTTTTTATTAGTCGCCCCTCATTCCGGAAGAATTGAGAGCATGCGCGTTTCAGGGACGGTCCTAAATTAAAGTTATTAGGGTATTCCTGCCTGAATGGTAGTGATACGGTGTATCTTCCATCTTCTTCGTTATTTCCTTAAATAATTTTTCTTAATACCTTCCTTCATCATTTAATATTTTACTTTTGGACACATTTTCTACCTCCCAGAAAGCTTTCAGTTGATTGTCCAACGCAACCTCGTTGTAGAAGGACATAATGCTCTTTGTTGGATTCGGTGCTTCGATACGACCGGCTAGTATCCAACCGAACACTGTCTTTTGGGCCAGAAGTGTGCTAAGCACGTTTTTCTTAAGGCCACTTAATATGATTTGGGGATATATTTCTCCGCCAAGTATGATGTCTACATCTTCGTTGACGTAGAACCTCTTGTCTGCCAAAACCAAGTCTGGGAATGCCTGCATAGCCATTGCGTTGATATGGCAGGATGGAAGATTCCCAGTGAGTTTTGCTAGAACTAGAACAGATGTAGTTAGGCTGAAGCAGGGATCCACTGGTGAACGTAATTCGATGTTGGATGCTTCTTTCACCTGAGCTGACACCGCATTTGTGATGCCTGAAACCTGGGCATGCATTTTCCTCGCTGGAAAATTGATTCTGCGTTTTATTCTTTCAGTTATAAAAGAACATTCAGACCCTGAATCAATTAGTGCCCGCGCGGAGAAGTCAGTACCATTATGGTGAATGTGTACGCGAGCAGTTCCTAATAGCACGCCTGTGCTGGAATTGGCATGACATGATTTTACATTCTGGTTCGCAGATTGTCGCGCCTGTGCCGAAGTTGTTGGGATATTATCCGCATCTTTGAAAGGATTACGTACAGCCGTGTGCTGAGATGTATCCGCATGCAGGAGCGTGTGGTGACGAGAGTGGCATTTGGAACAGTTGTAGGAACTGGTGCACTTCGTCACGGTGTGTCCTGGGGATAAGCAATTCAGGCAGCCACTTGTGGATTTTATAAATTTAATCCTTTCTACTGGGGTTAACTCGCAGAAGCGCGAACAGTTGCGTAATCTGTGTTCAGGGGATTTACACATTTTACACATTGGTTTTGTTGTTTGCTTGTATACTTTTGTTTGAAAAGCACCAAGTCTTTTCGTAGGGGTTTCTGTCGATTGTCGCGACGTGTTTGATTTCTGAACTTTAGAAGTGGCATTCCCTGTGAACCCAGACACGGTTTAGAGTGTCTGAAAACGATTTGACAAGAATTTGTCCATATCTTCCCAATTGGATATGTCCGTTTTATGGTCAGTGCTCTGCTCCCATAGAGCCAACGTATTTTCAGGTAATTTTGTCGAACATAAATAAGTAATAATCGCATCACAATTTGAAACATCAATCTGGTGGGTTTTTAAGGATGCTAAACAATTATTTATGTCGCGCTGTAAGGTTTTGATTGAGCTCCCGCACTCGCTATCTATCTTTTTAGATTCAACAAAATTTGTAGTTGTGAGTTTACGAGAATCCGTTTATTCTCGTATCTCTCACATAGGTTTTTCCAGGCTGTTTCGAAACCTTCATTTGTCAAAAGACATTCCTTGACAATGTCCTTTGCCTCACTTAGAGTTTTTTGGTTAACGTGGAACAACTTTTCTACCGGGCTTAAGCGACTGTTATTTATATAGATGACCGTGAACAGGTCACGAAACGTTGGCCAAGATAGGTAGTCGCCCTTGAATACCTCAGTATCGCAAGCTGGCAGGCGGATGCTGTGTTCGCGCACGCGTTCTCCTTTAGGACGAGCCTCCCTATTTTTTTTCTGCTTTAATTTGGCTTGAAGTTCAGACATGTTCGACATACATCGCAGGAATACGGCATATGCCGCTTTATGCTTGATCTTGACCGCTGCAATTTTCTTTTCGTCGAGCGTGTCAGAGTCAAGCAACTCCTCGAGGGCGGTCTCTGCTTTTTCCCACTTAGGTTGCAACTCTTTTTGTTGTATTGCAAGAGTGTTTATTGTGTGCAGAGCCGCACTTATGTCGTTAAAGTCGGCCTCGAACTCGATTATTCGATCGGCCAGCCTGATGTAAGATTCCATGTTCATGGATGAAGAATTTGTGGACAAATTGAGTGAGGAATATAAATTTGTATGAACCTGTGCGAATCACCAAACCAAGAACTATTAAATTCCGCAAAATTTTAGTTATTACTTTTAATTTGTTTATTTTTGTCTGACATTGCAGATTATTTTGTGCCGTAAAACAGGGAGCAGGGGAGAGCAACAGCAATTTCTTTTGCGAAGATAAAGGGGGCCACTCACCACTTCAAAGTTCAATTTTATTATAAAACATTGCGCACGCTGATTGTAGTAAAAAACGCGACGAAAAGTGTAAAAATTTAATAAAAATCTTGTGCAAAAAGGAACTGTGTGCCAAAAAATTTATTAGATTAGTACAAATTCTAGCGACACAAAGGAAAACTGAAAAATTGCCGCTTGAAAGGCGTGAAAAATTTTTTTTATATGGAAGTGAGGTTATCTGTACCTCTTCCTCGCGCTGTGTCCGGAGAGCCTTACCGCTGGTGAAGGGACAGACCAGATAGTCACAAGGAATTAAAACGTTAATGTTACGCCTTTGGACTTCTTTTTCTTTTCGCCACTAATCTTTTTACACTTTTCGCACTTAATAACAAATCACTACGCGTGTGGCACTGAGAATATTTATTTTTTTTTACTCGGTTTTATTTATTTTTTATAACCAAAAAAAATTGTGGCAAGAAATATTTCACTTACTTTGTGGCGGTTTGCTGTTCTGGTGATGATGTGGCAAGTTGGCTTGATATGGGCAATTGCTTTAGCTGGCTGTCCTTTGCTCAGTGTTTTCCCAAGATGTTGTTAGCCAATTGTAGTGTATCACCAAGCGTTTTTATCAGCTTCTGTTTAATTGTTGAGTATCACCAAAAAACTGTCAAAATCCCACCAATAGTGTATCACCACCATAATTTTACCACCAAAGTGTATCACCAAGCGTGTATGTAATGGTTTTGTACGGATGTGGACTGTATATAGGCGCTAGTTCCTTGTTACGGGGAGAAAGGACCAAATGTTCGGCCGGGGTACGTGTGCTCCTGGAGGTAGGGCGCACCGGGGTCGATCTCAGTGTGAATATGGTGGGTTGGAATAAAATAAGAGAAGACGAGATGTCTCGTTATAATGTATGTGGTTTATTGGATAAAGATAAATATTATACAAGTTAACAATATTACCTTGTGATAAACGGCAGAGATCGCTGGCGGCAGATGCGTATTGTATGGCTGTTGAAATCCAAGAGGCCGGTTGTATAGAAAGCTACAACCGTTGACCCGCAAAATCCTCCGTTTTGGAGAGGAAGGGCACCCACACATCAACCCCGGCATGCATATGCATGAGTGCTGACAATAAGCACACATACACGTACATGTACATGCATGCACATGCATGAGGGTGATGGAGTGGGTGGTTATAAATTAAGTCGAGTATCGATTATCGATTTGCAGAGTTGCATTGGGGGGATCGCAATCAGATGCGGAAAGGTTAGGTATCCTGCTTAAACAAAAACGACATTCTCAACATTACGGTTGTCACTTCCAATTCACTTTCCACTTTAGGTAAAATTACAGAAAATCTAAATTTTTAAACTTTTCTATTCAACATACTTTACATGTAGTAAATGAAGACTTTAATATTCCATCCGATGGCATACTGGGTAAATCTTTTCTGAAAATTAACAAATGCATTATTAATTATGAAATAAATAGTATTTCCTTTTGGGTAGGTAATGAAAAAGTCGCGATGCCAATCCTGCACGGAACAGAAAGCGACAGTTGTATCATTCCTCCCAGATGTGAAATATTCAGACTTTTTGATTTAGGAGATTCACCCCAGCCATTTTTTGGGGATCGCAGGAAATTGAATAATCGTTTTCACAGCTGGGTGCATTGTTAATTCCAGTAACCCAATAATTAAAGTCATTAACACCACGGATGATGTAAAGTATGTGAAAAGAAAAAGTATTCGCACAGAAAAACTTTCAAATTATTATGTTTATACAATTAACAAGACAGAAACAGCAGACAAACGTACGAAAAAACTTATTTCAGTTTTAAAAAATCAAATACCTCAATATGCTCATAGTAAAATAATTGACCTTTGCATAGATTATGCCGAAATTTTCGCTCTTGACACGGACAAAAAAAAACTATCGATTGCCATACTCTCAACGCGAAGAAATAAATCGCCAAGTAAATAAACTGTTAGACAACAATTTGATTGAACCCAGTTATTCCAATTACAATAGTCCTTTGATTGTAGTCCCAAAGAAGGATACTAATGGTCAAAAAGCTTATCGTGTGTGCGTAAATATCCCGAAGTAAACAAAACAACTCATTGCTGATAAATTTCCACTAGCTGGTGTTGACGATATTTTAGACAATCTCGGTAGGACAAAGTATTTTTCGACATTAGATCTTTTTCGGGATTTCATCAAATCCCCTTTGCATCCTGACTCTCGTGACATAACTTCTTTCAGCACTGACCGAGGTGCATTTAGATGGAAAGTGCTTCCATTCGGTTTAAATATAGCACCTAATTCATTCTCACGAATGATGACAATAGCTTTTTCGGGTATGCCACCCAATGTCGCATTTTTATACGTCGACGATATTATCGTTATAGGTTGTAGTGAAGCACATCATATTAAAAATCTTTCAAAAGTTTTCAATACTTGTAGGTATTTCAATCTCAAGCTTAACCCAAATAAATGCAACTTTTTACGACCAGAAGTTACATTTTTAGGTCACAAATGTTCAGCCAAAGGTTTGTTGCCAGACAAATCCAAAATAAACGTAATTAAAAAGTATACAAAACCGCTGATAAAGACGCGGTACGACGATTCGTCGAGTTTGCAAACTATTAAACACGGTTTATACCAAATTTTGCGTCTCTGGCAGCGCTTCTTAATTGATTAAGCAGAAAAAGAGTTGAATTTGTATGGGATGTATAGTGCGAAAGGGCATTTTTATCTTTGAAAGCAAAAATTACTTCAATATCCAATTCATTATTACGGTTGATGCTTCCACAACTGGATGTGGCGCTGTTTTAAGCCAAGAACAGCAAGGTAGTGATTTACCAACTTGCTTCGCTTCTAAAGCATTTAATAAAGCAGAGCGGAAAAAGCAATTATAGAATTGTAGCTCTTAGCTATCTATTTCGCAATAAAGCAGTTTCGAATATATGTTTATGACACAAATTTCATCGTAAAATCAGATCATAGACCTCTAGTATACCCATTCAATATGAAAGACCCATTTTCCAAACTTTCAAGAATAAGGCTGGAACTAGCTGAATATAATTTCACTATTGTATATATTAAGAGTAAATCAAACGTTGGTGCTGATGCACTATCGCGTATTACAATCGATGAGATTAAGGAATCGAACAAACAAATTTTAGCAGAACAGGCAAGATCAATGACCAGATGGAAAAACGACAATAACCTTCCTAGGAAAACAGACAAAAACGACGAAAAACAACTTACCTTACATGTCTACGACAAATTTTCATTTAATTTTTCAAAAAAGATTCCACGAATAAGATCTGAAATTATTACGATAAAAATAATAAAACAACAAATTTAAGAAAATTAAGCAGATTGAGTGGCCTAAAAATGATATTTTATTCAAATCATTAAAATCATTAGAAATCATATTAACAGATCCAGTGGAGACAGTAACATATGAGGATACAAAATTACAGCTAATGAAAATTTACCATAACGATCCCATTTCCGGTGGACATTGCGGAATGAAAAAATTATACGCAAAACTACGAACAAAATTTTATTGGAAAGATATGACTCGTGATATATCGAAATATATCAAAAGTTGTAATGATTGTCTTTTAAACAAGGTTAAACCTAAAACAAAAGAAAAACTTGTTTTAACACCAACGCCTTGTAAAGCATTCGATATATTAGTAATCGACACAATAGGACCCCTACCTGAGTCCAAATATGGTAACAAGTTCGCACTTACCATGATCTGCGACATGACTATATATCTGGTAACAATCGCTGTGCCAGACAATTCAGCAAAAACAATTGCATCTGCACTTTTTGAAGGATTCATTCTAACATACGGAACAACGAATGCCATAAAATCAGATTTAGGTACAGAATTTAAAAATGAATTATTCGAAGAATTAACTAAACTTTTAAATATTAAACATAATTTTTCAACTGCATACCATCACGAAACTGTTGGTACAATTGAACGTAATCATAGAGTCGTTAATGAAAACTTACCTGCATATTGAAACGAATTCTTTTCAGACTGGGATGTATATTTAAAATATTTCACATTTTTACACAATACTACCACAAGCACAGTTTTTGACACTCAATTTTCTTCTTTCGAGTTAAAAAATAAAATAAATGGAAGGCGCGATAACCTCCGAAGGGATCTAAGGCCGGGCTTCTCTTCCAGTTTGTGTCGTGCTCCTCTTGATTTTCCCTACAAATTGGCCAGACGGGACCTACATGTTTTATGCCGACTCCGACGGCATCTGCAAGGCAGATGAGTTTTCACTGAGAGCTTTTCATGACAGAAATACACTCGGAGCGCTTGCCACACACACTCGAGGCGCGACCCCGCTTAGAAAAATTTTCTTCTAATTGAAAAACCTTATTTCTAAAATTTTTTTGATGTTGCTTTGCCCGGGGTGTGAACCCAGGGCATACGGTGTGGTAGACGGAGCACGCTACCATCACACCAGCAAAAGCAACTTTGCCTAATGAATTAACAAAAGAAAAAATTGACCCAATTTATAATGTCGAAAACTATGCTAAAGAAGTTAAGTTTAGAATGCAGAAAGCACACAAAATGGCACAAAACCTAACAAATAAAAATAAATTACAAAATAAAAATCTGTTTGATAAAACGGCATGTCCGTTAATTGAGATACAGTAATTTTACAGAAAGAACCACATCACAAACACGAAAATATTTACTATAACCAAAATTAACGAACTTAATGTATCTATTTTTGATAAAACACAAAAAAAAAACGAAAAGTAAAGTAACATTTTATATTACCGTAGAAAAACCAATAATATTTAAACTTAAAAAAAATAATTATAATAAAAATAATCATAATTTTAAATTCAATTTTTTGTATAACATCAGAATATTTAACACACAATATCTAAAACAATAAGAAATATTGTGCATACGAAAATACAAAAACAAAACTTTGCACTAATAAAATTTTAATAGAGTAAAATAGTTACCTTATTTTTAAATAAACTAACACCAATGCAGTTAATTGAATTAACTAAGCTAACTTACAAAAAAAAAAACACAAACAAAAACTACAAATATTCATATACGTAAATATATAGGTTAAAATACAAATGTAATTAATTATATTAACTAAGTTAACTTAAGTATATCTGCCGCATGAGTCCAATTTTTTTTTTTCATTTTTAATTTGCCATTTGGAAGGTATTATTTAAAACTCATACCACCAAAAAAAAGTTGAAGCCGACAAACTTGATCAACTTGTCGACTTCAACCTTTTTTTTCCCTAAGGGGGATGATGTAACAGCAGCCTAGCAAATAATAAAAATGTCACCCTATTTCCAAATTGCTGCAACACCCGTTGTCTACTATGAATGGACAAAAGGGTTGGAAGAACTTGGAAACAGAGCAATTCGGCTCGGCAGAAAAAGACCGGCCATTATTAAAATTTGGACATTGAAAGCAACACGAAGTGTGGGAGAAAATAAAATATTCTTTAAATACAAACTCATGAAACCAATTAAAGTGTAAAGTAAATTATAAAATATATATTGTACCAAAAAGAAACTAAAAACAACATAAATAAAGAACTGAAACTAAACTACAAATACGTGTTATATGTGGAGTGAGTTGAACGTGCAAAGCGCACATCAATTTTTCAGAGGTTCCAAAATGGGACCTTACATTAGTAATCGACGGTCAAAGAACGCTGATAAACTGAATTCAAGAATAGTTTTTGAGAAGTTCGAAATATGATCATATTTCCGGAGTTGTTTAGAGAGCTGAAAATTCTTCCAGTAAAACACATGTACTATTACAAGACTTTAAAAATATTCTTTATTCGTTGTGGGTATTTACACAGCCTAGTCACGGATAATTATAATTTGAGGCAAAACTCACTCGGACTTGTTGTTGTTCCCACATCTCGTACTACCCATTATAATAACTTTTTTACTATCGTATCTTGTAAAGCTTTCAATACGCTACCTGCGTCTATACAATGACACGTATAGAAATATGCGCGAATTTTAAAACATGTCAAATCATTTTTATTAGAGCAGTCACACGATGACATCATGACATTGCTGAATTCTACCACTTAGTAATTTAATTTCAACATTTTTATTTTCTATTTTTATACATTTTATTTTACATTTTGTAACTTTAACTTCAACTTATTAACTATTTTCACCCCTCACACATTTGTATATATTTATTAATTTTTTTGAGATGGCATTCAAAACTAAAGTTTTAGATAACTTTACAGAATGCTTTACTTTTCTTTCAATTTCAATGTATTTATTTAAGTGGCAATTTTATATATGTAAACATGTAAAAGTTATTTTGATTTGAAAGAAAATGAATAAATCTAATCTAATCTAATCTAAGCGATCGGCTGTATTTTGGATGCATTAAGGTGTAGCTTGTTCTTTTTAGACCATTGAAATATAGCTTCTAAATCTTCACTTAATCGGCAAACAAAATCCTGTATTAAGCTAAGAGGGGCAGAAAGGTATACCTGAGCATCATCGGCGTAGAGATGAATAGATACATTACGACCGCATTTTTCTATGTCATTAATGTGCAAACTAAATAAAATTGGATCAAGAATAGAACCTTGTGGTACCCCAGATTTTACTGGTAATAACCTGGATCCACTATCTCTACATATCACCCGTTGGTACCTGTTTGTCAAATAGCTTTCATGTAGCTTTACAGCATGGCTACTGAATCCAAAATATTTGTTTAGCTTATGCAGGAGAATTCTGTGGAAGGCCCTGTCGAATGCTTTAGAAAAGTCCGACAATGTAAGAATTATGAGGTCGCCATTGTCAAAGTTTGGTCGTATGTCTTCTAAACCCTTGAGCATAGCTGTTGAACAACTATCTCCAATGCGAAAACCTGATTGATTTTCTGAAAGCAGATTTTCTCCAGTCAGATATTTCCTAATCTGGTTTGACAGAGCTTTTCCAAAACTTTTGATAAACATGGAAGATAATTATTAGCCGAAAATCACATGGTTAAGAAGCATTACCTTTTTTGGAATAGGTATAATATTATCCACTTTCCAAGCATCAGGAAAACTCAGCAAAATTTAAAATATGCGTCAAAGGTGCAATCACATATGGTAATATAAGTTTAATAAATCTTAGACTTATCTTATCTTCCCCTGTTGCATTTGATTTTATCGAAAGTATGGATTGTATTGTTTCAGATTCAGTGATATTAGAAAAGCTAAATTTACTGCACCAATCAAGCAAAGAATCGTCGCTGGAAATATTTAACTCACTCTCATTCGGTAACTTCATTACAATTAATCGAGTATTCCGATTTTAAATCAGTCTTAATACCAAGTTGTTTTAGATTATTCCAGAGAATCTTTGGTGGTAGGCATACATCAAGTTTGCTTTGGAAATAACACCTTTTGGCATCCCTAGTAATTTTCGTACCTCTGTTTCGCAATATCTTATAAGCCTGCCAGTTTTCTTCACAAGAGAATTTCCTCCAAAGTGAATAGCTTTTATTTCTTGCTTTTATTGCCTGAAGTACTTCGATTGAACCATTTTTGCTTATTTTTATTCACTCTAATTATATTAAGTGGGAGATATTTATATAATATTTATAATAGGTAGTTAACCAAATTGGAAAACGTTCAACCTTTTTATTTATGTCTGCTTCAAACCAAATGTTATTCCAAGGAGGTAAAGATGCTTCAGCAGTTAAAGCTCTGATATTGATATACACCGAAAACGGGCCCAGACCCAACTTATGGGTATTCACCCTCGCGAACGCACGACATTCAGCCGTGCATTCACAAATACTGGAGTCGACTTCGCCGGACCCTTCGACATTAAAAGTTACCGCGGCAGAGGGTGTCGACTATCCAAAGGCTATGTTTGCCTTTTCATGTGTTTTTCCACACGAGCAATTCTTCTGGAGGCCACTACTGACCTCAGCACACCATCATTTCTTGCGGCATTTACCCGTTTCATATCTAGGCGCGGATGCCCATGCGGATGTACTCCGACACGGCGAAGATGACCGAGTACGCGTAGTCGACCTCAAAACCGATAAGAGTCAAGTCAGACGACCGTTCGTCAAACTGATCATTCTTCCAACGGAAGAAACGGATTTCGAGAAGGCTAAGAGCTCCTCCTAACAATCCCTTCGTTCCTCTCCCTCACAGACTTCCAATTAGGTATTCCCACCGAACTCATCTCGTACCCGTGAGAGCATAACCTATACACTACGCTACTCCTACACCGGGACTCACCGTGGTAGGCTCCCACTACGGATTCCAAACAACCTAAAGTATTCGACCCTTTCTATTTTTAATTTTAAAAAATTCACAATGTGCCACAGCGGAATCGCCGTGCTCGCCACGGTAACGGAGACGGAGGGAATGCCTAACAGAAAGACGGAAGAGTTCCGTTGAGGGAATGCCCAAAAACCCAGCTCTAGTTCAGCCGAAACGAGGCGAACCAATAACCTAACGCAGATCCGATATCTGCACAGAACCTAAAGGGACTCGGCCCATTCTACTTTTATTTTTATTTTTTTCCAAAAAACCCAAATTCACTCGCTCACCCAGAGCGGGAACCCCAGAAATCCTCAAATTTTCTTTTTTTTTGAGTGTTTGCTAGATATATTTGGCACATTGCGCCCGCAACCGCTTGTGTTTAAATATATAGTTTTCCCCTCTTTTTCGAACAAACGGATTTTAATTTTTGATTATTTCAACAAACTTTGATACAACTGATACCAAGTGCCGGTATCCCGTACAAGCGCGGATATCCTGCCGTCAGCCCGTACGCCAAAGATCAAACGAAAGGTGTGAAAAGAAAAAAGTAAATTATTTATATATTTGCATAAAAAAGTAGGACGAATAGGGTTACATGTTAAGTACCCTTGTGAAAAGGGACACTTTTCTTCCGTTTTCGAAAAATAAAACAAGCGATTTGGTGACAAATATCATTCTCAAAATTTAATTTGAAATTTGAATATAGAGTGATAAAGCGCTGGCATGAATTTAAATCGAATTTTAACTACAAATAGAATTAACTTTCGAATCGAATGTACAAAAGGTAAATTTGGAATATCGCTCGACTAACATAAATTAGTTTCTACCTGCGTGCATACATTATGGCATGTACCTTTATGCTCTGTGAATAATCTACAATTAACAAATAACCGTTTTAAACGGTTAAGCGCCTATTAAGTAAAAAAATAATGAATTAGTTTACGTACTACATAGAAGCCTTAGAACCTACATGTTACCAAATACAAGTTTAACACCTTTATTAGGCGCTGCATTCGGTAATAACTTGTCCCAACATGGGCTGTAATTGCTCGCGTAAAAAACTTATCACGGCCATGCGCAACTAACTAGTATGTGCCTCATTCAAGGTGCGTACAACTTCGCTTGATTGACGCTAGTAAAATTGAATTTCACCAATTGTAAATAGAGCAAACCCAACCATGAATGCCATTCGCCATAGTATTTCCTAAATCCCAGCACTAATTCGTTGCCATACTCTAATGTTTTCGCATTTAGATACGTCGAAAGTTATATCAAATGCAGCATCCAAACTTTTTATACATCCACTAAATATTTCGCGAGGCAGATTTTGTACGCATCTAAGTCTGCCACGTCTTTATATTCTCCAAAAGTGCTCTTGTTATTGTCATTGCCTCATTATAACCATTCCGTTGCTTCGGACTAATGCCAACATCACAATGTGGACAATTGATGAGATTTATATCATGATATTTTTAATAACCTCAAGCTGCGGCAAGCATGTCATACGTCCGGTGCACATCTGCGCATCTCGGACACATACAAAGGAAATAGTAATTTGATTTAAGTTCGGAGCGTAATAAAGATCTTTGACCAAGCCAAGTGCTCGATATCTTCAGTCGCTTGTATGTGAAGTGTAAGGACCTTCGAAGGTAGCAACCGCATTTGATGTGCAGCTATGATCTGTGACGGAGAAACCCAAGTAAATGGCAGTGGCTATAGAATTCATTTCGGGATCGATTATGCTGAAGTCGTTTGTGATCAACCTACAATAGATGCTTGTCAACTGAAAATTTTGCACAAGAACGCTATCCCCTATCATATACTTCAACCCCATGCTTAAAAACTCCAAGTGTTCTAAGCGGCGCACGTCATTCCTAATCCCTGCTTAATGGGACAAGAGATCACGAAAGCGTCGCGAACATGTCTGTGTATAAGTGAATGATTATGTACATAACATTCGTGCAGCATCGGGCAGAATACGTGGATAAATGCGCTTTAGGGATGGGCATTCGTTTTTATGAACGTTCCAGGTTTTCATTTAGTAATTTACTTTTTCGTCTGTTAAAAAAAAAAGGTCACATTTATGTTCACATACGAATCTCACTAAACAAGATTGCATCGCATACAACTGCTTCATCCAACCCTGCGCTTTGATACGAGTAGTGAACGCAAAGTAAACAATGCCACCAACAGCCGATGCAGCTACTAACTCTGCTTTAAACCAAGGAACTTGTATACACCCTTGGTAACTATAGTACAATCGATTAAAAAATTTACATTTGCCACTTGATCGATTGATTGATTGAGTTTTAGGGTATATAAATATTGGCACTCCGCTTACGCTATTAATAAAAACACGAAAAACACACATACCATTTTTATCTCTCTCCGATATTGCAAAGGTGATTAAACGTCCAAATATATCGCCATCGATGTCGGCACTTTCTATGAAAGGACAGGTGCTTACGTTCCTTCTAAAAAAGTTCCTTTAAATATGAACTGCTATGACCGCCAACAATAAAAGCAATAAAGCGTAAATGCCTGGAGGACGAGCGTATTTCATATTTAGGAAACTTGCGAGGAAACCAAGAAAAATTGCATTAAGTATAGGAATGGTGCCTTCATCGATAAGTTGTCTATCATACACTTTCATGAGTTTGAGCTTGGGCACATTTTTATAGAAATCCAGTGCACATCTGCGTCTTGAACGCATATGTGATGCAATCGCTTCCCTATACAAATATGCGAATACTTGTTGCTCTGTTGGAGATAGCCCACCCCGCAACACCATTTGTACTTAAAGGGTCCGAAAGCAGAAATCTTCGTAAATACTAATTTCATGCAACGAAAACCTCACCAAAAATAGATTTACTGGCAAATCGTTGCTCGATAATCAATTTTGGTGTAGTAATTGCTGTTCTTTAGTCGTGCAATAAAATAATTATCTGAACGCCGAAAGCAGAGAAGCGAGTAAACTAATAGAGCGTGTTGAAGCGGGAACTACAGCTTTGTTTACTAAGACTGAAGACTTGGAGCGTACTGCTCAACGTTTGCTCCCCCTATATAAAATTATTAAAACGTACAGTTGCGTACGTCCAGTTGCTTGGTGATGTATTCATGATAAGAAAATTTATGCATTCTTTTCCAACAATCTTATCTGCTACGTGCACTAAAATTATACACACTTTATCAGCTACCATACATTGATATATTACGGATTTACGTTGTTTAACATCCCAAATATAAACGCACTCAAATGCGTTGATTCGGATTGAAGAACGTATGGAACAGGTAGATTACCTGAAGATACATTACAAGTTTTTAATCTTAATTTGCTACTCCCATCGCGAATCATCAAAGACAATACACTGCAAAAAAAGAATTTGTCTAAAGAGCTTGTCCAAAATCTTGGTCCACGATACGCATCTCTTATTGGAGGAAATAAAATTAATCTAGATGGAGAGTACGTAGTGTGGTCAGAAAGCTGGTCTGATACGCAACACAAAAAATCAATTCCACTATCAGCTGAACAAGTTTTATATGGTTGCAATGAATATGCGTTTCCCTCAATAAATGCTCTTATCAAAATTCTGGCCACGCTTCCAGCTAGCAATGCTTGTGCTGAAAGGAGTTTTTCGACACTTCGCCGGTTGAAAACGTGGTTACGGTCCACAATGTCTCAGAACAGACTCACTGGTCTTGCACTTTTAAATACCCATTTCGATATTGAGATTTATATTGATCATAAAATTGAAAGATATTGTTGGGTGAGAGTGCCCATACCTGTATGCTATTTATTTAAGCACCACTGTAACTCACCGCAATGAGAATAATTGTAACATGTCCAAAAATATTGTACTCAAAACCTGTATTCAAGACAGTAAGCATTATGTGCGTATATACATATACCTAATCAGCATAGAATCATGCTCGGATACCTACTAAGCACTTCATTACAATGTAATTAGTTTTTAGTTCACTCAAGACAAATAAATGAAGAAGACGTGAAATTCCATTGTCTGGTGTTTTAATTTGTTTTGCGATCCCCAAACATTTTGGCGACCGTGACAGGACTTCTCCTGTAATCTCAAAAAATAAACACAAAATTAATTTCGCTGGGTCCACGCGTATCACTGGTCCAGCATATCTAATAAAGTTTAAAGACCTAAAGCGCATGTTTCTGCCTACACTGAGGTCTAAATACGAGGTCTACAAACAACAAACATTCATCAAATACCCGGTTGCGGAATTCAGTCATCAACAAAACCCATCAAGTTGATGTTTCAGGAGCACAAGAACCATCATTCAAGAGCTGCTCCATCGTCTCGAGAATCAGGCCTAAACAGTCAACCTATACAAAGCAGTCAGATAACCTAAATCATCCACACTAAAGGGCATAAGTTGATCAAAAAATTACCATCGCAAGGATCAACAGCGAGTGGGCTTTATTTCTGGTAAAAACATCATTTCAACAGGTATATTTCTTATCATATATATTCATATGACTCCAAAGGTAATATTTCCATATACTTATGCACACATGTAAAAAAAAAAAATAAAAAATAAAAACGTATATAAATAAGTATATGCACCTATGCACACAAAATTCCACAATAAGCCAGAGATAACTGTAATAACTGGTTATTATTTAAAAACATTTAAGTACTTACAAATAAGTAAAAAAAAAAGAAAAAATATTCTGTAACGCTCTCACCCAATATAATCTTTATACGAATATCATTGACATAACTACACATTCCCCGCATACTTCTTGTCATCAGCAGCGGGTTGCATCATATACAAAAGACTCTAGTTCGTAACGATAGTCAAATTCATTGCATTACTCACATGCAGTTTTTGATTTGCCCCCTTCAGATTTACTTCAATTCGGTAGCGTTTAGCGAAAGAAGCAAACATAGAGGGTTTATACTGCTGAAGCTCTTGCGCTCATTCATATATCATTAGATTTTCTTCAGTAGAATAGCATAAGTCTTCTCTTGGAATTATCAGCGGTATTATTATATTCGTTAAATTTCTACCGCGAGTTCTGCGCAATTGTTAAATAGTTAGCCTTTATTTGTCGATTTGTTACCCTGAGCTTTCGTAAAAATGGGAAATGAGGATGAGTCCCAACAAAGCGCTGAAGCTTTATCGTCTTTAAAACAACAAAGATCCATTATGAAAGGAAATATAACGAACATGAAAACAAAGGTAGAAAAAGAAGGGGAGTCAGCAGATTCCATCACATTAGAGTGCAGACTCCAAATATTGGAATCTCATTTTAAGCAAATAAGCCACATTCAGGGTCAAATATAAAAGATTAACCCTGAAGATAATTCTAGGAGCGACATAGAGGAAAATTATATTGAGGTAAAAGGAAAGATTATGCGGCTTTTGAATAAAGGGCGGCATGCAAGCATAGCCGACGCAAGTTTTGCGAATGCTTCTAGCAGCCATCCCTTCACCCATCCAAATCGATTGCCGAAACTAAAATTACCGAAGTTTGATGGCAAATATTGCGACTATAAAAGATTTTCGCATTCATTTTCAAATCTTGTTAATAATGATTCCTCGATCCCAACAATAGAAAAGTTCAATTATTTAATAAATTGTCTTTCGGGACAAGCTTTGGCTATAGTAGAGCCATTTCAAATAACAGAAGAGAATTACTCGAAGGCACTAGCAAGTTTGAAAGAGCGGTTCGACAACGACGTTCTTATTTTCCTAGATTACGTTTCGTCGTTGTTTAGTTTACAAGCAATTAACAAAGCCGATCCCACAGCTCTACGCACAATGATAGACAGGGTATCTGCGATTCGCTCATCTTTGCTTTCGTTAGGATCAGAAATCGATATTTTAAACTCAATGATAATCTATATAGTTTTAGCAAAGATAGATAACGGCTCAAAAATCATGTATGAAGAAAAACAAGAACAAACTTCACTTCCCACTTGGGATCAATGCTACGCTATTCTTACTCGGCGTTGTCAGCTTCTCGAAAGCCGTGTTAAAGGTTCGGAACCTCGCAAGCAACAACGCGATTTCAAGACTAAAGCCAACCAACAGAAATCGCATGCCTTTGTTAACTCTAAGTTGACTTGCTTCTACTGCAATTGCTCAGAACACGTAATAGGAAGCTGCTCTGCGTTCCTGGCGCTTCCAGTCAATGAGAGATTTGATTTTGTAAAACGTTCCGGAATGTGTGTAAATTGTTTGCGCAAGGGGCATGCAGCCACTAAATGTCCATCTAAATTTAAATGCCGCGTGTGTAAAGCATCTCATCACACGCACCTACATGCCTTTTCTGTTGCTAAACCATCAGCCGTGGCTTCTATTAATCATGCTATTGATTCGAATACGCTACAAGCCTTCAGTGCTCAAAGCACCTTAGGACAAGGCAATACAATGCCCATGGTTGCTCGATCATTTAAAAGAGCCATAATACCAACTACTGTTGTCATGGTGAAAGACAAGTTCGGAACTTTTCAGCCTGTACGCGCACTTTTAGATTCTGGTTCCGAAGTCAATTTCATGACCGAAGAAACTGCAAAACGGTTGCAACTCAATCGTTTACAGTTCAATCAAGATATTTCGGGCATTGCAGACATACACACTCAAATCAAACACGCTGTAACTGCCACAATTCGGTCACGGTTTACTGACTTCGAATGGTCAGCTCGTTTTGCGCTTACTAAATCAATATCGGCAAAACAACCCGACGAATATATACGAACGGAAAATTGGAATATTCCAGAAGGAATCAATCTAGCAGACCCTTTGTTTAACAAGCCTCAGCGAGTTGATATCTTGATTAGTACAGAAATATTCTTCGAAACTATCTATAACGAGAATATTTCCCTTGGCAGAGGTTTGCCTTCTTTAAGAAATAGTGCATTAGGGTGGATAGTTGGCGGAAAGGTTGAGGTTAACGCAAAACCTCAATCGCTAACATGCAACGTGGCTGCAGACTCCACAAGTCTTAACGAATTGCTACGTAAATTCTGGGAGGTGGAAGAAGTTGCTCAACACTCCTCGCCATTATCAGAAGAGGAAAAGCGTTGTGAAAAACACTTCTGTGACAATGTTGCAGTCACTAAGAGTGGGCGTATACAAGTCAGTCTACCGGTTAAAGAATCTCCATCAGTTTTGGGAAGTTCATTTGAAGTAGCTCGCAAAAGTTTTCTTTCACTTGAGCGGCGCTTATATCGGGACGAAACTTTACATAACATGTATTGCGACTTCATGAATGAATATGAAAGTTTAGTGCATATGTCGGAGATCGGCAGGGCTAATCTTGAGCACCAACACTATGTTATACCACATCATTGTGTTTTGCGCCCATAAAGTATCACAAAAAAACTGCGAGTAGTGTTTCGCTCACTGAATGACATTCTAATGGTAGGACCCACCAGCCAACAAGAGTTGCTTATAACTCTTTTGTCTTTTCGCCTAAATCGTTACGCATTAACAGCCGATATTGCGAAAATGTATCGACAGTTTCTAATCAACGAAAGTGACCGTAACTTGCAGTTGATTTTATGGCGAAAAACCAAGGATGAGCCAATAAATATATATCAGTTGAATACCGTAACATATGGTATGGCCTCAGCCCCTTTCCTTGCAATCCGATGCCTTTTCTTTATCGCTGAATCCTTTCAAGACACCTTCCCTATTGGTGCTAAAATTTTAAAAGAGGACCTATACGTTGACGATTTGTTGACTGGCTCTGACACTGAAGAAGGGCTGCAGCAAATTCGAAGCGAAGTTACTGAACTGCTCTCCCGCTCAGGGCTGCACTTAGCAAAATGGAACTCAAACAGTTCAAGTGTAGTATCGGAGAAAGCAAGTGAAACTCCCATAAAGTCAGGCAATAAAACTATCACAAAGGCATTGGGTATGTCCTGGAAGCCGATGGTTGACATGATTTGTTTTAGGTTTGAATTTCTCAGTAATGAAAAAATTACGAAGCGGTCTATTTTGTCATGCGTGGCTAGAATCTATGACGTATTAGGCTTACTAAGCCCCATCGTAATTCGATGCAAAATCTTGATGCAGGAGTTATGGATTCAACAAATTGAGTGGGATGATCCTCTGCCAGCGGGTGTAGCCGACTTATGGTTACAAATCTCAGAGGACCTACCACAAATTACCAATATAGAAGTTCCAAGATTTGTCTTCACATATCCGCACTGTGTCAGCGAAATTCATGGTTTCGCAGATGCATCATCTCGTGCCTACGGCTGTGCAATTTACGTTCGGACGCTCGTGCAAGGTTCCGTTCGGTGCACGCTTCTTACAGAAAAACCAAGAGTGGCTCCTATCAAAAGCCAATCGATACCAAAACTCGAACTATGTGCAGCATTGTTGCTCAATAGGACGTGGAATCATATCAAACACAAGCTTCAGAGCTACGTACAGAAAGTCTACTTTTTGACAGATTCTAAGATTGTCTTACATTGGCTCAAACAGCATGCATCGACATTAAATTATTTTGTTGCAAATCGGGTGTCAGAGATCCAAGAAAATAGTAGAGAAATTTATTGGAGGCATGTCCCACCAAAAAGTAATCCAGCAGATATTGTATCTCGGGGATGTAGCGCATCAGATGTGCTTTAAACAATGTGGTTTACAGGACCGCCATTCCTTCATTTCAATGAAGATAAATGGCCTGTATTAGATGCGTGCACAGAAATGCTAGATTTAGAACGTCGGTATGTTGTATCCTTTACGTGCAACAATGAAAACTATCAAGAAAACATTTTTAACAATATTATTGAAAATTGTTCATCGTTTCGTAAGATTCTCCGCATAATTGCATACGTATACCGCATTTTCAATAGGGTTCCTTCAAATCCAAATTTGATCGCAAAGAATGTCGCTCAAACTTCGTCAAGAGAGCTCGATGATGCCTTTTGGCGAATCGTATCTAACATACAAGGGTTAGAATATAAACAAGAAATCAAAAGCCTAAGAAGGGGCCAATCTTTAACAGCGAGCCTTCAACGACTTTCACCTTTCCTTCAAGAAATGGAAATCGGTAATAAAACCTTTTTTATCCTTAGAGTGGGTGGACGTCTTCAAAATGCGGACATGCCTTATGAAGGAAAACACCCAGAAATTCTTCCAAAAACTCACCGGTTCACAAAACTGTATATTTCCTTTCTACATTATACAAATTTACATGCAGGATCCAAAGTTTTACTAAGTATTCTTCAGCAGCGCATATGGGTAGTAAATGCGCGCGAAGTTGTGCGAAAAATAGTGCGCAATGGCGTACATTGCTTTCGTTATAAACCTAAACTCATTAGTCAAGTTATGGGAGATTTGCCGAAAGATCGCGTAACAGCTCAGATTCCCTTTACTGTATGTGGAGTAGATTTTTGTGGGCCATTCTTCACTTCTCTTCGTATACGAGGAAGGCCGCCTTATAAAACATATGCGGCAATTTTTGTATGTTTTTCCTCAAAGGCCACTCACATTGAGCTTGTCTCAGATTTGTCGACGAATTCCTTTCTGCTTTGTCTAAAGCGCTTCATTTCTCGGCGTGGCACGCCATATCGTCTATACTGTGACAATGCTACAAATTTTGTAGGTGCGAGCAACAAGCTTAAAGAATTTCACGCTAATCACTTTAATCAAGGGTGTGTGGAAGCAGTGTTGCACTACAGCAGTGAAAATGGCCTTAAATTTCGTTTTATACCTCCGAGAGCACCACATTTTGGTGGCCTTTGGGAGGCAGCGGTAAAGTCCGCAAAAACGCTTTTAGTAAAAAATATGGGCTAGGCAAATTTAACGTACGAAGAGCTGCACTCATTGCTCATAGAAATTGAAGCAATATTAAACTCGCGCCCTATAATTGCGCTCTCGAACGACCCTAATGACGGGCCAGCGTTAACGCCAGCGCATTTTTTAATTGGTAAACCGCTTAAGGCTATACCATCCGAGAAAGTTGAGAGTCACACAAATATGGCTTCATTGACAAGATTTCAACAAATAACTTTCCTAAAAAATCAGTTTTGGCAACAATGGAGACGCGAATATTTGTAGGAGCTTCAGCAGCGTATGAAGTGGAACAAAACAGAAACAAAAGTGAATCTCGGACAGGTCGTGATTGTTCAAGAAGATAATTTGCCGCCACAGCAGTGGCTTCTAGCTGTTATCATAGGTGCAAGCCCGGGTTCTGATGGAAAAATTCGAGTGGTCGATTTACAGACAAAAAAGGGAATTATACGGCGTGCTATTCATAAACTCGCCCCTCTACCTTTTACGGAAAACGCTTGAAAGCTAAGAAGCTTTCAATGGGGGGAGTATGTTGGGTGAGAGTGCCCATACCTGTATGCTATTTATTTAAGCACCACTGTAACTCAACGCAATGAGAATAATTGTAACATGTCCAAAAATATTGTACTCAAAACCTGTATTCAAGACAGTAAGCATTATGTGCGTATATACATATACCTAATCAGCATAGAATCATGCTCGGATACCTAATAAGCACTTCATTACAATGTAATTAGTTTTTAGTTCACTCAATACAAATAAATGAAGAAGACGTGAAATTCCATTGTCTGGTGTTTTGATTTGTTTTGCGATCCCCGAACAGATATGTAAAAAAAGGGAGGCATAGAATTAAATTTACTGTTTGAATATGAAATATGCAGAAGATAAAAATGATGCAAAAAATTGGATGTAGTATTATTAATTTGAATAACTAAATGAAACCAAATATGTGTATGAAATTATTAACAAAGTAAAAAAATACTAATAAATTTACCCCTAAAAAATATCGGTCTGCAATACGTTTCCCTTGTTGTTTATTCTTGCATTTTCACATATAAAATGTCTTAATGTGAACTTTGTTCAAAACACATCATCTATTGGGAGAAACAATTACTGACTGAAATCACCCCCCCCCCCCCCCCCCCCCCCCCCTCATAAAGCAGCCTGGATCCGCCACTGATTATATGGGATTTATAATAAAAACTAATCGATGCATATGTTGCTCAGTTCAGTATTTATATCAAATATAGGATTAGTGTTCCAATAGAAATAAAAAGGTTATTATTATTATGAATGCTATTTTCCGAATGGAAGCGAATAAAAAAAAATATTTAAAAAAACGTATCAATGTACAAACACATACACCGATGTTTTGGGAGGCAGATATTCGTAACTTTCTTTAATTGATTGGTTAATGTGTGGTTGGTGTTGCCCCGGCAGGGTATCACGGCATGGGCGTCGTTACATCTTTTCGTCTGTCGAATAACTGTCCGAAGTCAAGTCAGCTAATCCCTATTCTGGTCAAATGTGGCACGGCAGCGCTCCAATCCTCAACCATTGGCGAGGTTGCCACATTCATCCTCAAACTACCCCTAGAGTGACATCCTATAAGCCTCACACATGCGCAATGCTGAACCGCGCATTTGGTAGCTGGACACTCGCGTAACAACAATTTATTTTTGTGCTGACCTCGGATACGGATACCACTTACTAAGGATATGGAAGCCCCAGACAGGAACTACGAATCCTCAGCCACCACTTTCCCCCTATTTTTCAACTGTATACTAATCCATGTCCTTGCCACCTTACTCCACCCTCAGTTACTAAACAAAAAATTAAGGTTCATGCCTAAGGAGAGTCTGATAATGAATTGGAATAAAGAAAGATGAAAGCAAAACGGATGAAACCTGTCCGTGTCTGGGGGAGCCATCCCACGCCACCTGTTCGCTAGCAGCGAACAGCCTTGAACTCCAATTTAGCTCTTTAATACGAGTGGAGTTCCCATGCCAGACATTCGTCCGTCTGTCAGAAGGTGGGTCTAAGTCCCTAGTCAGTCCGTCATGTCTGTCCAACGACCCCCATTTGGTCAACCCTTTCTCCTAAGGGCAACACCCATACTAACACTAAAGGGTTAACTACTCCATATTTATCCTGCTGAATACTTTCACTGAATCATGTAAAATAAAAAATAGTAAATTAAGTTGTACTGGCTTAAACTACTTTATTACTATACTAGCCTTTACCAGCAGGCTAATTCACGTTAGTCTCAAGTTATCTGTTTAAAAATTATTTTTGTCTATTTTATTTTATTTTTGTAATAGAATAAAAAAAATAACTAAATGAGTTGATAACCTAAACGGAACGCTTACGTGAATAGTACAATACAGTTTTTTCGAATTAAAATATACATTTTGTTTTTAAGTTAAATTATTTGATATGGCAGGGATGAAGGAATTACTATTCATAGAACAAAGAAGTGAAACTACAATTAGCTAAAACCAAAGAGAATTTTTGAGATAAAAATAGTGTTGCTTTTTCGAGTATTTAAAAAAAAATAAATAAATGTAAGGCGCGATAATCTCCGAAGAGATTTAGACCGAGCTTCTCTTCCAATTTGCGTCGTACTCCTTTTAATTTTTACTACAAATTGGCAAGGCGGGACCTAGATATTTTATGCCGACTCCGAATGGCATCTGCAAGTCAGATGATTTTTCACTGAGAGCATGTTATGGCAGAAGTACACCCGGAGCGCTTGCCAAACACTGCCAAGGGTCGACCCCGCTTAAAAAAATGTTCTTCTTATTGGAAAATCTTGCTTCTAAAATTTTGATATTGCTTTTCCTGGGGCGTGAACCCAGGATCTTCGGGGTGGTAGGCGGAGCACGCCATCACACCACGGCGGCCGCCAGTGTGTTTAGTTGATTAAAATATTACAAAAAACTCAAAGGAGAACGAAAAAGCTGTGTCAGATATTAAAGATAAAATATACCGAATTTTCTTTACGAATAATTTGCAGATAATCCATGGTCATGAAAATTCATAATTTAAAAAGGCATGTGTGCTGAACTACCGGTTTCGAAGGGTCCCATATTATAGCAAAATAGTCCCGAAATGATCTCGACGGTATCCCGTATAAATCATCCAGAAATGATCCCTGAGAGGTTCCCAAATGATCCCGAAATAGTCCCGAAATGACTCCGGACAGATGCCGAAACCATCCAAAAATGATTCTAGAGGAGCCCCCAAATGATCCCGGAAAAGTCCCGAAATGACACTGACGGGATCCCGAAAAACATCCAGTAATGATACGGAAAAGGTGCCTAAATGATCCCGAAAGAGTATCGAAATGACGCTTGCCGGATCCCCGATGGATCCCGAAAACCATCCAAAGTTGATCCTGGAAGGATCGCCGAATGATTTCGAAAAAGTCCCGAAACGACCCCGACGTCATCCCAGACGAATATCAGAAACCATCCAGAAATGTTTCAGGAAGGGTCCCCAAATTATACAGAAAAAGTTCCGAAATTACCTAGACAGGATCCCGGATGGATCCCGTAAACCATCCAGGAAAGATTCCGGAGGAGTCCCCACATTATCCCGAAATGACCCTGACGGGATCCCGTACGGATCCCAGAAACCATCCAGAAATGATTCTGGAAAGGCCCCCAAATGATCCTGAAAAAGTCCCGAAATGGCCTTGCGTAAAAACCATCCAGAAATGATGCCGTAAAGATCCGCAAATGATCGCGAAATAGTCACGAAATGACCCTGACGGGTCCCGAAATTACCCCGACGGTATTCCGCATGAATGCCGAAAACTAGCCAGTAATTATCCCTGAGAGGTCCCAAAATGATCCCGAAAAAGGCCCGAAATCACCGATACGGTATCCCGGACGGATACCAGAAACCATCAAAAATTGATATCTGAAGGATCTGCAAATGATCCCGAAATAGTCCAGAAAATTTCCCGAAATTACCTATATAGGACCCCGGACGGAACCCGAAAACCATCCAGAAATGTCTCCAAATGGTCCCGAAATTGTCTTGAAGTTATCCTGACAGGATCCCGGGAACCATCCAGAATTGATCCGGAATAGTCCCGGAAAGGTCCCAAAATAACCCTGATGGGATCCCGGACGATTCCCGACAAACCATCCAGAAATGATGTCAGATGCGTCCTCAAATGATCCCGAAAGAGTCCCGAAAAAGTCCCTAAATGACCCCACCGGATCCCGAAAACCATCCAGAAATGATGCCAGAGGGGTTCCCAAACGGTCCCAAAATAGGCCTGAAAAAGTCCCAAACTTTCCCTGACGGGTCCCGAAATTACCCCGACGGTATCCCGTGCGGATGCCGAAAACTATCCAGAAATTATGCCGGAAGGGTTCACATATGATCCCGATAAAATCTCGAAATGACCCTGACGGGATCTCGTACGGATCACAAAAACCATCCAGAAATGACGCCGGGAGAGTACCCAAATGGTCCCGAAATAGTCCGGAAATTACCCAGACATGATCCCGTACGGATCCCGAAAACCGTCCAGAAATGATTCTGGAAAGGCCCCCAAATGATCCTAAAAAGTCCCGAAATTACCCTGACGGGATCCCAAGAACCATCCAGAAATGATGCCTGAAGGGTCCGCAAAAGATCCCAAAATAGTCCAGAAAATCTCCCGAAATTACCCAGACAGGATCCCGGACGGATCCCGAAAACCTTCCAGAAATGATGCCGGAAGGGCTCAAATATAATTAAATAAATAAAAATAATATGATCCCGAAAAAGTCTCGAAATTACCCTGACGGGATCTCGGACGGATCAAGAAAACCATCCAGAAATGATGCCAGAGGGGTCCCAAAATGATCATGAAAAAGTCCCGAGAAAGTCCCGAAATGAACCTGACGGGATCCCGAAAACCATCCTGAAATAATCCCAGAAGGGTGCCAAAGTGATCCCGAAATAATGCCGAAATTACCCCGACGGTATCCCGGACGGATCCCGCGAACCATCCAGAAATGATGCCAGAGGTGTCCCTAAATGGTCCCGAAATAGTCCAGAAAAAGTCTCGAAATTACCGACAGGATCCCGGACGAATCCCGAAAAACATCCAGAAATGATGCCAGAGATATCCCCAAATGATCCCGAAAAAGTCCCGAAATGAACCTGAGGGGATCCCGTGCGGATCCTGAAAACTATTCAGAAATGATGCCGGAAAGGACCCCAAATGATCCCGAAATAGTGCCGAAAAATCCCCAAAATGATCCTGACGGGATCCCGAAAAAGTCCCGAAATTACCCTGATGTAACAAATTATTTAATTTTCAGCTTTGGTTTTTCTGGTTTTCAAAAATTTTCTGGTTTGAGAATTATTAAATGTTTCATTTTGGAACTAATACGTTCTAGTTTTTGTAATAAAATATATTAAATAAAACCATCATCTTCCTTAACTGGATATCTATACCCCTTACAATTAAACAAAATGTTTAGCCAGTAGACTATTGTCTATCTGTGTCCCAAATTTTATCAAAATCAGTGTAGCCATTCTGGCGTGTTTCAGTCACAAAGACGAAAAAAAATAATAATTAAATTATTACTGTTCCGCTGAGCGGGTTGTGCGCTGGGCTTGGGACCCGCCACGTAAAACCATACTCCAAAGAAATATACCAACAAGCCTCGGATAAATACATTCTCTATTGACGACGACCATGGCAAACGTTTGAAGGACAATTAATTGAGGGCATGCACCTGGAACGTCCGCTCCCTGAATGGGATTGGTGCATATGCCCGGCTGGTTGATGTCCTCGTCAAAGCAAAATATGACATCACCGCCATCCAAGAAATGCGTTGCACGAAGCAAGGAAAAATAAATTCAAAAATTGTGACATCTATTGGAGTGGCCATACGAATAAGCGCAGTTTCGGCGTCGGATTCGTGGTGGGAGAGAGACTTTGTCGTCAAGTTCTGGCGTTCACGCCTGTGGACGAGCGCCTCACCGTTATGCGAATAAAAGCAAAATTTTTTTAATATATGACGATGAGGTGAAAGACACTTTTTATGAACTATTAGAACGCATATACGAGCGCTGCCCCCGTCATGATATAAAAGTCGTGCTTGGGGACTTTAACGCCAGAGTATGCAAAGAAGGTGTTTTTGGCCCTACAGTCGGAAAGTTCATCCTACACAATGAAACTTCTCCTAACGGACTGAGGCTGATTGGCTTTGCCGGTGCTCAAAACATGCACGAGGTTCATGCATACAAAGATACATCAAGCTACATGGCTGTCCCCTGATCGAAATACTCGCAATCAGATCGATCACTTTGTGATAGACGAACGGCATGCCTCCAGTGTTTTAGAAGTGCGCACGATCCGAGAACCTAACATCGACTCGGACCATTATCTCGTTGCAGCCAAAATACGCACTCGCCTCAGCGCGGCTGAAACCAAGAAACAAAAAGCACAAGGAAAACTAGACGTCGAAAAGCTTCAACCACAACAGACTGCCAATGATTTCGCAACTCTACTCTCACTGTTGGTCACTGCTCTCTGAGAGCACAACTCAGCCTGAAGGAATACAGGAGCAGTGGGAGCATATCTGCAAAGCACTTCGTACTGCCGCCGAGGAAAAAATTGGTTACCGGGGGCCACAAGCAAACAACTGGTACGATGAAGAATGCCGGGTTGCAACCGAAAGAAAAGACGCTGCCTATAGGGCTACGTTAAAAGCGAGCGCAACAAGAGGAGTGTGTGAACGCTATCGTGAGTTGAAAAGGGAAGCGAGACGCCTTTTCAGGAAGAAAAAAGCAGAAGCAGAAAGGCGTGAGTGCGAGGAGCTTGAGCTCTTAGCCACCAGGGATAATGCCCGAAAATTTTACCAAAAAATACGGCGACAAACGGACGGCTTTAAGACCGGGGCAAACTCTAGTAGGAACGAAAACGGCGACCTTGTATCTGCTGTCCAGAGAGTGCTTAGATTATGGAGGGAATACTTCTCTGATCTCCTAAATGGAGGCAGCGATTCACCGCGCAGAGATGACGAACCCGATCCCGCAATCGATGATGATGGAATATATGTCCCCCCGCCCGAGTATGACGAAGTTAGAATAGCAATAACCGGATTGAAAAACAACAAGGCCGTGAGCGCTGATGGATTGCCTGCGGAGCTATTCAAGTACGTCGGCGAGGAGTTGGTAAGGCGCATGCAGCAGCTTCTTCGCAAAATATGGGCGGACGAGTGCAAGCCCGACGATTGGAATCTAAGTTTCCTTTGCCCAGTCCACAAGAAGGGGGATACTGCAAAATGCACCAACTATCGTGGAATCTTCCTACTTAATATCACATATAAGGTCCTTTCAAGTGTATTGTGCGAAAGATTGAAGCCCACCGTGAACCGGCTGATTGGACCTTATCAGTGTGGTTTCAGATCTGGTAAATCTACCATCGACCAGATTTTCACAATGCGCCAAATCTTGGAAAAAACCCGTGAAAAAGATTCGACACACATCACCTCTTCGTCGATTTTAAAGCCGCCTTCGCCAGCACGAAAAGGAGCTGCGTATATGCGGCTATGTCTGAATTTGGTTTCCCCGCAAAACTTATACGGCTGTGCAAAATGACGTTGAGCAACACCATCAGCTCAGTCAGAATTGGGAAGGACCTCTCCGGGCCGTTCGAAACTAAACGAGGTTTCAGACAGGGTGACCCCCTATCGTGCGATTTCTTTAATTTGATGCTGGAGAAAATTATACTAGTTTCAGAACTTAACCGCACTGGAACAATATTCTAAAAAACCGTGCAATTATATATACTGATGACATGGATATAATCGGCCTAAACACCCGCGCTGTAAGTTCTGCTTACTCCAAAGTGGAAAAAGAAGCGGTAAAGATGGGTTTGATGGTGAATGAGGACAAAACGAAGTACCTGCTGTCATCGAGCAAAGAGTCAGCTTATACGCACCTTGGCAACCACGCTACTGTTGGCAGGCAAAATTTCGAAATAGTAAAAGACTTCGTTCATTTGGGAACCAGCATCAACACTAGCAACAACATCAGCACTGAAATCCAGCGAAGAATCAATCTTGCCAATAAATGCTACTTTGGACTAGGTAGGCAATAGAAAAGTAAAGTCCTCTCTCGGCGAACAAAAATCATACTCTACAAGTCACTTATCGTACCCGTCCTGCTATATGGGGCAGAAGCATGGACCATGACAACAGCAGGTGAAGCGGCTTTGGGAGTGTTCGAGAGAAAAGTTCTTCGAAAGATTTATGGACTTCTACGCGTTGGCGGTGGCGAGTACCGAAGAAGATTTAATGATGAGCTGTACGAGATATACGCAGTCATCCACATAGTCCAGCGAATTAAAACACAGCGGCTGCGCTGGCTAGGCCATGTTATGCGAATGAAAGATGATGCTCCGGCCAAGAAAGTGTTTCTATCGGAACCCGCCTATGGAAGCAGAGGTAGAGGGCAGCCCCCACTCCGTTGGAAGGAACAAGTGGAAAACAATTTAAGCTCCCTTGGTGTGACCAAGTGCCGCCGGTTGGCGAAGCGAAGGAGGGGCTGGCGCGTCTTGTTGGACGGCCATAACCGTTTAGATGGTTAAGCGCCAATTAAGTAAGTAAGGAGGCGGGCAACTCTCCCTTTTCAATAAGATATAGTTAGTAGATCCTTCTAGACTATTCGCTATATGTGTGCCAAATTTCATCCAAATCCGTCCAGCCGTTCTTGCGTGATTGACTCACAAAAGCAAACGTCTGGACATCCAAACATACAAACATTCAAATATCCAAACATCCAAACTTTCCCATTTATAATATTACTGGCCTTTACCCGCTGCCCCGTCCGCAAGGAGAAAATAAAATATATGGGCTATTCACGTTAGCCTCAAGTTATCTGTTTAAAAATTATTTTTGTCTATTGTATTTTACTTTGTAATAGAGTAAAAAAAGAAGAACTAAATGAGCTGATAACCTGAAAGGCACGCTTACGTGAATAGTACAATACACTTTCTTCGAATTAAAAAATAAATTTTGTTTTTAAGTTAAATTAATTGATATGAAATGTGTGAAGGAATTACTATTCATAGAACGAAGGCGTGAAACTACAAATAGTTAAAACCAAAGAGAATTATTTAGATGAAAATAGTTTTGCTTTTTCGGGTATTTAAAAAACATAAATAAATGTAAAGCGTGATAACCTCCGAAGAGATTTTAGGCTGAGCTTCTCTTCCAATTTACGTCGTACTCCTTTTAATTTTGACTACAATTTGGCAGGGCGGGACCTGCATGTTTTATGCCAACTCCGAACGGCATCTGCAAGGCAAATGAGTTTTCACTGAGAGCAAGTCATGGCAGAAGTACACCCGGAGCGCTTGCCAAACACTGCCAAGGGTCGACCCCGCTTAAAAAAAATTTTTTCTTATTGGAAAATCTTGCTTCTAAAATTTTGATGTTGCTTTTCTTGGGGCGTGAACCCAGGATATTCGGTGTGGTAGGCGGAGCACGCCATCACTCCACGGCGGCCGCCAGTGTGTCTAGTTGGTTAAAATATTACAAAAAGTGTAATTATGATTATAACAGTTCGTTATAGGATTAATTTAAAAAAACTCAAAAATAGAACGAAAAAGCTGTGATATTAAAGATAAAACATACCGAATTTTCATTACGAATAATTTGCAGATAATCCATGGCCATGAAAGCTAATAATTTAAAAAGGCATGTGTGCTGAACTAACGGTTTCGAAGGGTCCCAAAATGAACCAAAATAGTCCCGAAAAAGTCTCGAAATGATCCCGACGGGATCCCGTACAAATCCCGAAAATCATCCAGATATGATCCCTGAAGGGTCCACAAATGATCCCGAAATAGTCCCGAAATTACCCTGACGGGATCCCGGATGGATCCCGAAAACCATTCATAAATCATTCTGGAAGGATCCCTAAATGATCCCGAAAAAGTCCCGAAACGACCCCGACGGGATCTCCGACGTATCCCAGAAACTATCCAGAAATGTTTCAGGGAGGGTCCCCAAATGATCCTGAAAAAGTTCCGAAATTACCTAGACACGATCCCGCACGGATCCCGAAAACCATTCAGGAAAGATTCTGGAAGGGACCCCACATGATCCCGAAAATATCACGAAATGACCCTGACGGTATCCCGTACGGATACCGGACACCATCCAGAAAGGATTCTGGAAAGGCCCCCAAATGATCCTGAAAATGTCCCGAAATGGCCCCGACGGGATCCCGAAAACCATTCAGAAGTGATGCCGGAAGGATCCGCAAATGGTCCCGAAATAGTCCCGAAATGACTCTGACGGATGCCGAAAGCTATCCAGAAATGATCCCGGATAGGTCCCAAAATGATCCCGAAAAAGGCCCGAAATCACCGATACGGTATCCCGGACGGATCCCAAAAACCATCAAGAATTGATCTCTGAAGGGTCCGCAAATGATCCCGAAATAGTCCAGAAAATGTTCCGAAAATTGCAATACACTACAGTTTAAATATTTTGTTAATTTTTTGGTTTGGTTTATATGCTAATATAGCGTTGTTGTTTCGAATAAAATTTTCCATTGATTTGTTGTCCGTTAGTCCTCGTATGTATGTTACACCTGTTTATATTTTCATATCGTTTTCATTATAAAGGTGAAAGTGAAAGAAGACGGACGTGTTTTGATTTGATCCGTGTAAGTTTTTATTTTCTTGCGCAATTGGGCTTTTAATTTTTAATCTGGATTGTTAAATAAACTCGTTGATGAGCAAAAAATATAAATCCAAATTGCAATTTGTGAAAACAGTGACTTTGTCAACAAATTTTTATGAAAAAGGGGTGGCGGATTAGGGAAAATGCCGCCGTCTGAATGCAAAGAATGCTTGGTAAAACTAGTGCAAATAGACGATGCGATTTCATGTTCGGGTGGGTGTGGATCTTTTTTCTGCATAAAATGCAGCAACATGAAAAGAACAGAAATTAAACTATTGAGTGAAAATGCTAATTTAAAGTGGTTTTGCAATCAATGCTCGGTATGTGATACTAATACCAAATTTATTGAAATAAAACATTTGATACAAAGTTGTGATCAAAAGAGACTAGGAAAGACAGAAATGAAGGATATAATTGAAAAAGCATTATTTCACAAAATACAGCAGTTGAAAGTTAGTCTGATGACTGATTTTAATTCACTGCTTGAACATAATGTAGAAATTAAAATTAATCAAATGAGAAAAGATATTCTGTCTGAGTTATCACAATCAATAGAAAATAATAGCGAAAAATGAAATGAAGTTTTGGCGGGTGCCAGCCTAAACAACAACACAAATGTAAACAAAAAAATTACATATGCACAAGCAGCCTCACAAAGTGAAAATAGGATTGTTATTAAACCGAAAGACAAAGCAAAGAAAAGCAAACACACCAAAGTAGCTTTTAAAACAGTCATCGAACCAACCGAATGTCATGTCACAGCAGTAAAAGAGATCAACAACGGTGGGATAGTAGTGCAATGCAAGAATAAGGAATCTTGCGAACTATTGCAGAAAAAGATAGCGGAACAAATTGGGAATGAATACGATATGGAAAAAACAAAAGACAAGAGAGAGATTAAAAAAATATTTAAAGTTATAGGTTTAACTGAGAGGCTTAGCAGTGAGCGATTGATAGAATGTATTACAAAACAAAATAGCATATGTGAGGGTAAACAATTCAAAGTTGTAAAGGTTTTTGAAAATTTCAGTCGAAGAGAAGAATGCTTCAATGCTCTTGTTGAAACAGATATAGAAACATACGAAAATATTATTAAACAAAAGAGAATTAATGTAGAATGGGACTCTTGCATAATTACTGATTATGAAAGAGTATTTAGATGCTTTAAATGTTTGGGATTTAATCACAAGGCTGTGGAATGTATCAATAAAAAAGCATGTAGTAGATGTGGAGGCAATCACGATTTCAGAGATTGTGTAAAAAATTGATAGAGAGTGATGTACACCATGCTGCATTTAGTAAGGAATGCCCAGCATATAAAAGATATATTCAAAGCAAATCCAAAACTAGGAAGTAGCAATTAAATAATCTAATTTGTCTTTATCTTAATATAAATAGTATTGTAAGTAATAAAAATGAATTAGAAAGACTGATCGAGATTAGAAATCCAGCGATAGTATTTTGCGCTTAAACATGTACCACAAATGTCGTAACAAATCAAGAGTTGAAAATAGAATCCTACAGATTAGTACGTTGTGACTCCCATAGTAGGCATACTGGTGGCGTTCTTGTTTATGTACATGATTCAGTTGAATACTGCGTTAAACATAATAAAGAAATCGATAAAAACTTGTGGTATATTTTTATCCAATTGAAGCACTTTAACCCAAAAATTCAAGTGGGTGTGATTTATCACTCACCCAGCACAAGCGATTCAGATTTTATAAACTATTTACGTAATGTCTTAGGTATTACTTGTGAAAATTCTGGATACAATATTCTTGTAGGAGATTTTAATATTAATTTAAATAATACATCAACATATAGTACACAACTAATTGATCTGTTTAAATCATACTCTATGTATCAAAAAATTGATTTCGATACTCGTATAACGGATATATCTAGAACAAAAATCGATTTACTATTTTCGGATAATAATGATATTGTTTGCGAAAGGTTAGATGAACATCAAATAACTGATCATGAAACAATCCAATTTAAAATTAAAAGTAGTCCAAACTTAAAAATGAGAAGTATTAGAAAAATAACCTCATGGGAGTATTATAATAATGAATCACTTCTTAACCAACTGCGTCTGTGTGATTTCAGTAATTTTGATCATATTGATTTAGAGAAGGTTTTGCTGATTAATAATAGCATTTAAAATATCATGCAAAATCTTACCAGAGAAAAAGTAGTGCATTTAAAAATACATAATAAATGGTATGACAACGAGCTAGCCAATATGAACACATTCAAATTTGAACTTTTTAAACTGGGTCAAATCTCAGGAAACTGGGACGAATACCGGTATATAAAAAATTAATAAAAACAGTTGGTAAAAATTTAAAAAGTTAAGTATATGGAATATAATATAAAAAAAAAAAACTTCAACAATTGTTCCCATAGAGAAAGTTAAAAATACTATTAAAGCAGAGGAGTTACGGCCCATAAATTCATTGCCCAGCGATGAAAAAATTTTAGAACTTGTGGTAAAGAACCAATTGGCTCAGTACTTAGAAAAAATTAAGATACTTATACATCAACAATCAGGCTTTAGAAAAAATCATTCCTGTGAAACAGCCTTAAATATGGTTTTAGCTGAATGGAAAGATGATCTTAGTAATAAAATGTCGATTTTAGCAGTTTTTGTTGATCTTAAAAGAGCTTTTGAAACCATAGATATAAAAATACTAGTGGAAAAATTATCAGACATAGGCATTCAAGGATCAGAACTAGACTGGTTTAAAAGTTTTTTAAGCAACCGTAAGCAAAGAACAATCTTGGATCATCGTTGTCATATGAAGTGGATGTTAGGGTTGGGCTTCCACAAGGCTCTGTCCTCGCTCCAATTCTATTCAACATTTACATTAATGATATTAATTCAATTTTGAAATATATTTCAATAAAATTCTTTGCTGACGATGCACTAATTTGGATAAGTGGTAGAAACGAAAATGATTTAAGAAATAAATTACAAAGTGACTTAAATGCCCTTTATATTTGGTTGTGCGCTAACAAACTTAAACTTAATATCGAAAAAACTAAATACATGTTAATAACTAGAAAGAATGTTTCGATATTGGTACTCTCAAAATAAATAATTCAGAAATTGAAAACGTAGATTCTATTAAATACCTTGGTGTCTTAATAGATTGTAAATTAAAATTCAACGCCCATGTCGCTTATATAACAAATAAAATAGCAACTAAAATATGGTTTATGCAAAGAACCTGCAAAAACCTAAGTAATTACTATAAAACTAAAGTTTATCGATCCGTTGTTGAACCTTACTTTTTATATTGCTCTACAATTTTATTTGTTATGAAAGATTCGCAAATCGATAAATTGCAAAAAATGCAGAATAAAGCTATGCGATTCATCTTAAACAAACGTTATGATACTCCAATAAAAGATATGCTACTTAGTTTAAATTGGATGAGCGTGAAGCAACAAATATTTTTCTTTACGATGAAGTTTATATACAATATAAAAACCGGAAATTTACCTGAATACTTAAGAACAAATATTAGAGTTAATTATGATGTCCATGGAAGAAATACAACACAAAGAAATGATTTCAAATTACCTAATTATAAAACAGAAACTGAACAGAATAGTATTTTTTACAAAGGTTTATAATGCTTCATTGAACTACCTGAATACATAAAAAATAGTGATAATAACTTGTTTAAAAAAAGGTTATACACTTACGTCAAATCTATGAGGATAAAATAAATACTAAGATCTGAGCTGGTTTGTGATACATATTCCTAATTTATATGTCTAATTCTAAAATTACAAATTTCCTCATTTCTATATATATATACATATATCTATTTAAACTGATGTACCTATTGTTAAACTATTGTACCTATTGTTAATTAATGCAATAATTTTTTTTTTTTGCAATTGTATAAGCTAGGCTCTTCGAGTCGTAATAAATAAATGAAATGAAATGAAATTATTCAAATATGTGCTCCTAGTTACACTGTTAGTGCTGTTTGTTTTTGTTGTTGTAAGAGAAGTGTCTAATTATTAATTAGGGTACGCATTTTACTAAAGAATATTTTTGCTATTGTTTTCTGTTATGAACTCCTGATTACTTAAATTGGGTCCTATCTTTATAAAATTGATTGCCGTGTTTCGTTTTTGTATCCATGATTAATTAGAATGGTAATTTATCATACGCGACGCTTTGGCATAACAATTTATTTATGCATTTGATATATATGTCCTTTGGCTTGAGCTAGACCATGCTGTCGTGAAGTATTTTGGCTAGCACTATATCTGCTACTGTTGGTGATACGGGGTTTCCCATGGGTATTTCATATACCTGGTGGTAGAATTACCCGTCTTATGTTAAATAGTTATTACTAGTTGTAGCAAGGCACACCTACAGAAGATGAGTGGAGTTTGTTCTATATGGATCTTGGGAAGCCCATATAGTCTTGGGATCGTAGCCACAATGCAAGTTAGTTGCTTCTTGGATTATAAAGATATGTTTTTCCTATTTTATATTTCATTTATGATGTTATTGTTGTTCCTTAGTAATTATTATGTAGGATCGGTTCTTACCGCTTTGTGTGTGTTTTTGTCATTTAATAACCATTTTGTGTTTATAGTCCACCATGTACTTCGGTATTGTTTTGTTTCCTTTGTCTGCGGTTGTAGTGATTACTTGATCTTTATGTTGATTGCCGAAGCTTTTATACTATGTACAAACACACACCAAATTGGCAATTTATACCATTTGGGCAATTTATTACGCAATTTATCATATAATAAATTGCCAATTTAAAAAAATTGCGTAATAAATTGTTTCAAACTGCAAATGCAACCTTGTAAAGTGTGTTTATTGAGTAGATTTAACCGTCAGTTACGCATGGTACAACTATATGGTTGGCACATCTCATCAGCTGATTGTATTTCTTTCACTTCACTGGAGTAGGAATTGTGAAAAGAAGATGTCAAACTCGAAATGAAACCAAAACATTGAAAACATTTTCTTACAACACACAAAAATTTCAAAATTTTATCTTTTGTTGTTGTAGCAATGCTCGCCCCTCCTAATAGCCGCGACCGATCACAAATTGTCATCAATATCCTGTAACGGGAGTCCAAGGAAACTTGCCGTTACAACAGGGGTGGACCATAAGGAAAGGGGCGGTAGAGGCGTTGGTTCCACATTACAATTAAAGAGATGGTTGGTGTCATGTGGGGACACATTGCAAGCGGGGCATACATTTTGTATGTCGGGGTTGATTCTAGATAGGTAAGAGTTTAACCTGTTGCAGTATCCAGAACGAAGTTGTGCTAGAGTGGTACGCTTTTCCGTGGGGAGTATGCGTTCCTCTTCCGCGAGTTTTGGATACTCTTCTTTAAGTAATGGGTTCACCGGGCAATTCCCGGCATAAAAGTCCGACGCCTGTTTATGGAGTTCACCAAGGACATGCTTGTGTTTTTTCACTTCATACGGCTGGATTCTCAGGTGCAGTATTTCCTCAAAATGCTTACGGAGATGACTCCTTAAACCCCTAGGCGGTGCTGGTTCATCAATCAGATATCTGTTGGGATGCCCAGGTTTCTGGGTATTCAACAGGAACTGTTTGGTCAGCATCTCATTTCTCTCGCTGATGGGGAGTATTCTCGCCTCAATATGTAAATGTTGTTCTGGGAACATAAGAAGACAAGTCCGCGGCGATTCTGAGAGCAGTATTTTGGCAGGCCTTAGCTTCTTCCAGTGGGTAATTTTTAGGCTTGGCGACCATATGGGTGACGCGTAGCACGTAATCGGCTGGCTAATTGCTTTGTATGTAGTCATGAGCGTCTCTTTATCTTTTACCCAGGTACTGCCAGCGAGGGATTTGAGGATTTTGTTACGGCTCTGAATTCTCGGAACAATTGCGGCTGCGTGCTCACCAAAATGTAGATCCTGATCAAACGTCACACCCAAGATTTTGGGGTGTAGGACAGTCGGTAGCGTAGTGCCATCGACTTGGATGTTCAAAATGTCGACATTTGGGACGTCCATGTTGTAAATAAGGTCGCGGATGATTTAGTCGGTGATAATTCCAGGTTTCGCGAGGCGAAAAAACCGGAGAGATCAGGGAGGAAGCCGTTTATTTTATTGCATAGCGCATCGATCTATGGGCCTGGGCCTGTGGCCATTATTGTGCAGCCATCGGCGTAGGAAACGATTGTGACCCCTTCCGGTGGTGAAGATAGCTTAGATATGTAGAAATTTAACAAAAGTGGGGATAGGACACCACCCTGTGGCACCCCTTGTTTAATTCTCCTTGGTTTTGATGTTTCGTTTCTAAATTGCACCGATGCCTGCCAACCACCCAGCGATGGAAACTTTGTCTTTGTGCTTAGTCGGATTCGATAGGGACTTTACGGTGGACCAAAGTTTATCCACACCGTTAAAGAGGTTACAACCTCTTAGGTGCTCCTCCCATTTCGCCCGCTTGTGTTCATCCACAAGCAATCTGATGCGTTGGTTTATATCCCTTATTTGGGGGTCGCCTGGATCAAGCTGTCTTATAAGGTCACGTTCTCTCGCTAAATTTGCGGCCTCCGCCGGGAAGTGGGGCCGGATTTCGGGAATTCTCCCGGCGGGAATGAAACTTGCCGAGGCGGATTCAATGACCTTACGGAAGGCACGCTCCCCTTGGCCGGCATCAGTCGGGATAGGGAGGGCAGCAAAGCGGTTGTCTGTAAAGTATTTATATTCTTCCCACTTTCCTTTTTTGAAGTTTATGAAAGTGTGTTTTTCAGTGACGATGAAGTCGGCGGTACGCTCGAGCGAAATAAGTATGGGCAGGTGGTCGGATGCCAATGTTACCATCGGCTGCCAGTTGACGCAGTTTACGAGTTCTGCGCTCACGATTGAGATATCTGGCGAGCTGTGACAGCTTCCTACCATACATGTGGGGGCATCTCCGTTTATAGTGCAGAACGTCGTTTCTTCTATTTGATCCTCCAACATCTCACCCCTACTGTCCGCCCGCAAGTTTGAATGCCATAGATCATGATGAGCATTGAAATCGCCTAAGATAATGCGATTGTTGCCAGTGAGTAAGGCCCTGATATTAGGTCGGTATCCACTGGGGCAACACGTGGAAGAAGGGGTGTAGATGTTGATGATTTCTAGGTTTGCATCGCCTGACCGGACAGATAGGCCTTGACGTTCTAAGACATTGTCCCTGCGGTCGATGCCAGGATCAAATATATAATATTGCACAGAATGGTGTATGATAAACGCGAGGTCGCCTCCATTTCCGCTCTCGCGGTCTTTCCTGTGGACATTATACCCAGAGCAGGTCTGCAATGCAGATCTTGCTGTGAGTTTAGTCTCTTGAATCGCAGCAATGCGGATGTTGTGCCGCTTCATGAAATCGACTATCTCCGTAATCTTCCCAGTTAGTTCATTACAGATTAACTGCAGAATTCTGAAGTGCATAAGGGGAGACGCCGCCACTCTGGGGGTAAGTGGCGGGTGACTACGCCTGGGTTGTGGAAGGCCAGGACGCAATTGCTGTTGTGGCCCTGGGACTGGGCGTCCTTGGGCAAGCATTGGGGTACCCGGATGATTTGGGTTTGCGACCTGGCAACATGGCGCGATGAAACCCGTCGGGGGGTTGTCGTCGCGGAGACCAGAACATCTAGGAAAGTGGCACCACTCAAGGCAGGAGCTGCATTGGGCGAATGTCGCAAACCTATATATTCTGTGCTGGCAGACGGTGCAAACGGAGGTAGGGACTAAGAATCTATTTCCCTGACCTGCACGATTCCCGCCGGAAAAGAGGGGGAGGGGGAGAAGACGGGGCAGGGGCTGATGCTCAGCATTGCTACCAACTCTACTACGAAGGTAGTAGTAATGAGTGGTATCAGATGTTTGAGTTATTGGCGCCGTGGGGTGCGAGCAGCAGCGGGTACTTGTTGTGGCTTGCCGAGCAGCGGGCCTGCTGGAAGGTAGTGGGGGCGCTTAGGCATAGACTACGGGATGCCCTTGGGTGTGAACAGCAAGGAGCCACAAAAGATTTATAAAAGTTACATGGACGTCGGGTTTTGGGATCAAGCCCAGAACAACCTGTCCGATATAACCATCCCTTGCACGAGAAACACTGAACAGAGTATGACCGTCCTAAAAAGATTCTTTTCCGGCAGATGCAGCAAAACCATTTCTCAGAACCGGGGTCAGGAAGCGGACCCGGATTGGATTCGATGCCTTCCCGGAGTAAGAGAGTATGGAGCAGTCCTGCTGCAAGGAGCTGCTGAGAGGATGACAATTTGTGGGAGGGAAGAAACAAATTAAATGGGGTCACACTGAAATGACAGTCATTGGTCGGGAAAAATCCCGAGGTGCTCCGGTACATAGAACCGACTTACTTACTTACTTAATTGGCGCTTAACCGTCTAAACGGTTATGGCCGTCAAACGAGGCGCGCCAGTCGCTCCTTCGCTCCGCCAACCGGCGCCAATTGGTCACACCAAGGGAGTTTAAATCGTTTTCCACCTGGTCCTTCCAACGGAGTGGGGGCCGCCCTCTACCTCTGCTTCCATAGGCGGGTTCCGATAGAAACACTTTCTTGGCCGGAGCATCATCTTTCATTCGCATAACATGGCCTAGCCAGCGCAGCCGCTGCGTTTTAATTCGCTGAGAACCGACTGCCTTTTCATTTTATTCCATTCGCCTAATACAGACACGCACATTTTGATAGTCTTAACAAAGGTGCTGTAGAGATGAGCCAACCAGCTATCAAATTACTATTGTGTAAGCTAAATTGAGTTGTATGAACACCACTCAATTTAAATCTGTATTTCATAAATTACTTTTCTGTTTGAACTTAGTATTAGTCTCTTCAAAAATGTTGAACATAAGTTTATATTTTGAGTCTTTATAGAGTTTATTTTTAAACGTATTTATTTTTGTAGCCACAGTGCATCTCTTATTTTTCATTCGAAAAACTACTAAAAATTAGAACCGAAATTAAGTTTTGCAAGCAACCAAAATTCAAATCAAAAGCAGTCAAAGATCCGTGTTAAAATTTGGTTATTGAAAAAAAATAATACCTAAGAAAAAATTTAGGATATTTCTTTTTTTTTGTACTTTGGCACAAAGATGTATTATTGTATTATATTAGACATTTGTCGGATCCGGTAGGATCGGACCACTATAACATATATCTCCCATAAAACCGATCGTTCAGATCCTGCCGCAATTTAGAATTTAATTAAACATGAAACTTAGTATTAGTATCTTCAAAAATGTTGAACATAAGTTTATATTTTGAGTCTTTATAGAGTTTATTTTTAAACGTATTTATTTTTGTAGCCACAGTGCATCTCTTATTTTTCATTCGAAAAACTACTAAAAATTAGAACCGAAATTAAGTTTTGCAAGCAACCAAAATTCAAATCAAAAGCAGTCAAAGATCCGTGTTAAAATTTGGTTATTGAAAAAAAATAATACCTAAGAAAAAATTTAGGATATTTCTTTTTTTTTGTACTTTGGCACAAAGATGTATTATTGTATTATATTAGACATTTGTCGGATCCGGTAGGATCGGACCACTATAACATATATCTCCCATAAAACCGATCGTTCAGATCCTGCCGCAATTTAGAATTTAATTAAACATGAAACTCGGTGATATATATTCTAATATATCATAGAAGATATCCTAAAAAAATCACTTTGGTCGGAGCTATATATAGTTAAATCCCATACAACCGATCGTTCAGATACAAAGATTTTGGCCATTTCTCCTTTAATTTAGAAAGTATAAACGTGAAACTCGGTGATATATATTTTAATATATCATTGATATGTATATATAGTATATATACCAAACAACCGATCGCACAGTGTTTCGTGTAGAACAAGCTAGCTGGACAAAATTATTTTATGACATTTTCCCTTTCATATGCAGTCATTTATTACAACTACGTCATTTTTTCAGCCATATGTTCTTTTTTTATTTTTTTACAAATTTTACTTCATATGCATACATTTGCTTATTTCATATACAGTAACTCATGTGAATAAGTGACATATATCCAAAAAAATTTACTTTATTGTACTTAAATGGAATGGACTACAAATCTCAATACTCTAAAAAATTTTAAAAATTCGGGAAAAAAATTAAAATTTTTTATGAAAATTCGTTGACTTTTTCAAACATTTTTTAAATATAATTTAGTTTTTATTATAGATCTGTTTTATTATGGGAAATTAGTTAAAATATGAAAATTCGTCGAATTTTTCAAACATTTTTTAAATATAATTTAGTTTTTGTTAAAGTTCGTGACAAATTTTCTTATGGGAAATTAGTTAAAATAAATTTGCGAAAGCGAAAATTGTAAGAATTGTTCAAAAAGGTGTGTCTACTTATTTATGTGAGTGACTGTACATATGTACATACATATTTTGTATTTATTTGAGTATTTATCCTAGCACTACAATTTTTACAATATTATTTTACAGTACCAGTCAGGAATGTAAAAGTGAATTACAATAATAATAATAACAATGTAAATAATTCAATTATGTGAAAATTACTTATTACAAAAACTTAAAAGTAAAGTATCATACAAAGTAGAGGAGACAATAGATTTAAATTAAATAAAACCTGATCCAACAAAAAGTTATAGGATAGGTTATCTTTTATAATTATGTTATTATTCGCTATCATCACTTTCATTCGATGAGTCACTTGTGGAATAGACATGAGCATCAGCAACACTACTGTGGAAGCTTGAAACAACTGGGGTATTTATTGACTCCTCAACATTATCGGGGGACAGTAAATTTAAGACTTCTGAAGTCAGACTTTTAACTTTTTCTTAGGTATCTCCCTAAAACTGTTATCTAAAGGATCCGATGTTATAAGCAACATATTAATAAGATCACTATTCGTGGCTTCACGCGACTGCTTTTGTGTGTTATCATCCCTGAATCGTTTCAAATCTTTGTTACGGGCTTCCTGTACTTCCTCAGAAAGTTGACCAATAGGTAAAATTGCTGATTTTATAATATCAGTACTATGCACTAAGATTTTATGAACTGTAACAGGCATATTAAACCATGGATGGTTTTTTAGTCTCGACCGCAAATTTTTCAAATCTTTGGATATTTATATTGTACCCAGATGCTAGTGCGCGAAGGAGAGTGTCGAATAGTTTGATGAGCGTTACATCCAATCCCGTAATCTCAGCACTAGCCTCAGAATTTTCGAAAAACCTACGAGAAGTGTTGCCGTCATTGGTATTGCCGAAACCTGGTTTTGGTTTATCTACTATCAATCTAAGTACACTTTTAAATTTATTATGGATTTCGTTGGAACGTAGCTTTACCCTTTCTTTATCTGCACCATTCATAAGCTGCCATTTTTTTACTTCGAGGCGATAACTTATGTGAAGCAAGCATTCAAAACATCTTATCCATGCATGGAGAGTAGACAAACCAAAACCAAGATTATCTCGGTTAGGCGTAAAATCCCGTAACTCATTATTCATATCTTTTGGAGTGGCACCACACATATAATACTTTTGTGCGGAAGAAGTTTCAGTCAAAGCATTGTCAACCATTGTTAGAAGCATATTGTGATTTACGGAAACTTCGTATTCTTCGAGCATGTATTTTGTTGGCAACAACGCATTTATCTCCTCTAAAACTTTGTTTGTTTCAAAAACAATGAAATCTTTTGTTTCTTTAGAAAAAATAAATTTAATTGGACGACAATACATGGTAGAAGAAGGTCGAGGATTCTGCCAAACAATGTTACCTTTTTCATCCTGTAATTGAAGAGGAACGAAAGAAAATATAAACAAAAATTCATCAAGGTCAGAACTTCATGTAAACTTTTGCTTATATGTGCTATGGCCAGAGCTTCCATCGCAACCCCACTTGCTGATTAAAGTATACTTCAAGTTTGTTGGTAATAAACTAACAAAAACTTCTTGATTTGCTAAAACTAAACGCTCAACAGTTTTATTTAATACGGACTGGACTTTAATTTCCGCACGTGTCTCACCCACATCAATTTCATTTGGATAGCATTCTGCCTTATACTAGGTTCAAACACACACCAAATTGGCAATTTATACTATTTGGGCAATTTATTACGCAATTTGTCATATAATAAATTGTAATAATAAATTGCCAATTTAAAAAAAATTGCGTAATAAATTGTTTCAAACTGCAAATGCAACATTGTAAAGTGTGTTTATTGAGTATATTTAAACGTCAGCTACGCACGGCTGAACTATATGGTTGGCTCATCTCATCAGCTGATTTTATGTCTTTCATTTCACTGGATTAGGGATTGTCAAAAGAAGATGGCAAACTCAAAATGAAACCAAAACATTGAACACAATTTCTTACAGCACACAAAAATTTCAAAGTTTTATGTTTTCATTCCATTTCATTCGCCTAATACCAACACGCACATTTTGACAGTCTGAACAAAGGTATGTTCTTGCTGCAGAGATGAGCCAACCAGCTATCAAATTACTATTGTGTAAGCTAAATCGAGTTGTATGAACAGCACTCAATTCAAATCGAAATTTCCTCAATTTATTTTTCTGTTTGAACATAGTATTAGCTTTTTTTAGAGTATAAAATGATGGATAAACCTTATGGCCTGAATTGATGCTCCACTGCCGAGTCGTTTTGTACCCATGAGTCGTCGAATTGCTATCTACGTAGTACGCTAAAGCTTCTACATTGCTGAAGCATCTTGCATCTGGCTCACATGTCATCTTTTTGCCGATACTTGAGTGGTTTCCTGTGATTTTTTTATAATGTTAGCAATATTTTTGTTGCCGGACATACGCGTTGATACTTCTGCCGCATAAAGTAACTCACCAGAACTTCTAGATTGCAAGAGGTCATCCACTCGACGCCGTTTGGTTTTTTCACTGCAGCTAACAAAGTCCTTCTTTCGTCTTCCGGAGCCGGGGTTGCCTGAAGAAGTTGTTGGTTGGTCTGATGGCAACTTTGAATCCACCGTTATTGTAAATGTGAAGTCTGGACCCGAAAGCCACTCCGAGCTTTTATTCAAAGATTGCTCCTTATGTCTTCCAGAAGTGTTCCACTTTTGATCCAGCTTCGACGAATATGCCGATAAGCTTAAACTTTTTATCAAATACTTGGCAAAACTCAATAATTCTTTATATCTGCTTTCCTTCGAATGTTTAACCCAAATGTTAAAAAACTCCGTTCTTGGTACGGTTATAACTAAACTGCTTTGTGTTGTTGATTTTCCGACAGGGTGAATAGTTGATGATTGTTGTGTTGCCATCTTAAGTGTCGTTGATCGTTCTGATTTGTTATCAGTTGTGCAGTATTTATATTACTTTAAGGTATTGGCGTAGATGCTACCAAATGGCGTTGTTTTGTGTAGCGTTCCTGTGTGGTTATACCTGCATTAGGATTGCTTTGTATGTACCTGTTTTTATGCCTTGGTGACTGGTGCGGTAGGTTGTGGCAGGTTGAAGTCAGTGATCTTCGCCGTTTTGCTTTTGGTGTGCTCTTGTTGACCTTGCGCGTTTATTTTTGTCTGTTTTATGGCTACGTGCTTGATCCCTGTACCTGGGAATCGTTTTTGCTGTTTGTAGATCAGCTTTATAGGTTCAAATATCTCGTCGGAGCTGGTACGTACATACATCCTATTTTATATGTAGAGATAACTAAATATACACAAAAAAATTAAAAATAGATGTGCAAAGAATTCGCAATGGTTTTTTCTTTCTAGTATTAGAGAACAGTTACGACTATAACATATGTTAAATTTAGCCCGGATGTCAGCGGATGTATGTAACTTTTTTGTCCCTAAAGTTAAAAATATAGAGAAAAAATATCTTTTCTTCTTGTTTGTTTTTTTTTTCTCATTACACTTTTCTTGGAATAAGAACTTTGTTTTTGTCCAGCTAGCTTGGTCTACACGAAACACTGTGGATCGTTCAGATAGAAAGATTTTTGGCAATTTCTCTCTTAATTTCCAATATAAAAACGTTAAACTAGGTGATATATATTCTAATATATCATAAAAGATTTCCTGTAAAAATCATTTCGTCATAGCTATATAAATTAAAATTTCATTTATAGAAATTTATTTTTTAAAAAGATCAGCGGACCTTTTCGTCCGCTTTACTTTCTTTATTGAGTTCACTTTACAGTTAAGACTAGAACTGATTACAATTGTTTTCTTAACTTAAAACTACACCTACTATTGGCCTCACGTCACATTGCACTTACATGTGCCCTTATTGATCAATGCGGAAATCGATCTTTCCGCTGACTGTTGTTTACCCATTTGGTTGACCCATTTAATTTACCAATTTTAGTGAAATGCTGATCAAGCGTCAGCAGTTGTTGATTTACTCGTGCAGAGATTGTTGTTTACCAATTTGGTTGACCCATTTAATTTACCAAATTAATAAACTGCTTATGAAGCGTCAGCAGTTATTGATTTGTTTGTTCAGAGGTGTTGACCGTTGATAGTGGCCAACCTTTGTTGTTGTTGTTAGAATCCGCTGCGTTAACTGTTATTATAATCTGTTGCGTTAACTCTTCCCCCTTTAAGTATGATCGTCTTCGATCATTAGTAGAATGGTAGATTTTTGAAGTTTACGTATGTTGGACTTTGACTTGTAGCGCTTGTCAGAGTAGGTTCCTGGCTCGTGCAAGTTTGCGCTGGCTTTGTTATTTCTTTTTCAACATATTGGATTTTTATGGATCGTTTCCTTTGGAGAAACGGAATTATTGTAATTGTTAAAATTGCTGCCGTTGTTAGGCCTCCGACAGAGATTGTTGCATTTTTAATGGAGTTGATTTTTTGTGCATTTTTGATATGAAGATCTTTCAATGCGGTGATGGCTTCTATTGGCCTTGCTTCATTGTTAACAAATGTTTGGCTATTAAGTTTAATTTGGATTCACCGGGAAATTCCCGGCATAAAGGTCCGACGCCTGTTTGTGGAGCTCACCAAGGACCTGCTTGTGTTTTTTTGCTTCATACAGCTGAGTTTTCAGGTGCCGTATTTCCTGAAAATGCTTACGGAGATGACTCCTTAAGTCCCTAGGCGGTGTTGGCTCATCAATCAGATGTCTGTTTTGATGCCCAGGTTTCTGGGTATTCAACAAGAACTGTTTGGTTAGCATCCCATTTCTCTCCCTGGTGGGGAGTATTATCGCCTCATTATGTAGGTGGTGTTCTGGGGACATAAGAAGACAGCCCGTGGTGGTTCTGAGCGGAGTATTTTGGCAGGCCTGTAGCTTCTTCCAGTGGGTAGTTTTGTGGCTTGGCGACCATATAGGGGACGCGTAGCACGCAAATGGCTTGCCAATTGCTTTTTATGTGGTAATGAGCGTTTCTATGTCCTTTCCCCATGTACTGCCAGCAAGAGATTTGAGGATTTTATTAGGGCCCTGGATTTTTGGAACAATTGCGGCTGCGTGCTCACCAAAATGTAGAACCTGATCAAACGTCACACCCAAGATTTTGGGGTGTAGGACAGTCGGTAGCGTAGTGCCATTGACGTGGATGTTCAAAATCGTCGACATTTAGGACGTCCAGGTTGTAAATAGGGTCGCGGATGATTTAGTCGGTGATAATTCCAGGTTTCGCGAGGCGAAAAAACTGGAGAGATCAGGCAAGTAGCCGTTTATTTTGTTGCAAAACTCATCGACCTTTGGGCCCGGACCTGTGGCCATTATTGTGCAGTCATCGGCGAAAGGAACGATAGTAACTCCTTCTGGTGGCGAAGGTAGTTTTGATATGTAAAAATTAAACAAAAGTGGGGATAGGACACCGCCCTGAGGCACCCCTTGTTTAATTCTTCTTGGCTTTGATATTTTGTTTCTGAATTGCACCGATGCCTGCGACCACCCAGATAATTTGCGGTCCAACTTTTAAGACATGGGGGAAGAGTAGACCCTTCCAAGTCTTGCAGTAATGTACCATGGTTGACCGTACTAAAAGCTTTTGATAGGTATAGCGCTACGAGTACTGTTCTATGGTGGGGCTTCTGATTTACACCACAATTTATCTGGGTGCTAATGGCATTCAGCGCGGTGGTGGTGCTATGGAGTTTTCTAAAGCCATGCTGCTGACAGGCTAGCTGCAAATTTGCTTTGAAATGGGGGAGCAAAATGGCTTCAAGCGTCTTGGATACTGGCGATAGGAGAGATATCGGGCGATATGACTCTCCTATGTTAGCTGGTTTCCCAGGCTTTAGTAGCGGTACCACCTTGGCCATTTTCCATTTTTCGGGTATGACAAAGGTGGAAAGAGACAGGTTGAGATATGTGCTAAATATTTGAAACCCTCTTTCCCTAGGCTTTTAAGCATCGGCATGGCTATGCCGTCTGGGCACACTGCTTTGGATGGTTTAGCATGACCGATGGCATCCTCAACCTCTTTGGCGGTGATGGTAATTGGTGACGCGCTGAACTTATGTTTACGTGCGTGTCTGTTGGCCCACCGTCTATTTTTGTCGAACGCAGAATGCATTATGTATTGTCGGCAGAAAGTGGTCGCGCATTTTTTCGCATCCGAGAGCACTTTGTCGCCAAAGGCGATGGAAACTTTGTCATTGTGCCTAGACGGATTCGATAGAGACTTTACAGTGGACCAAAGTTTACCTGCACCGGCAGAAAGGTTACAACCGCTTAGGCCCTCCTGCCATTTCGCCCGCTTGTGTTCATCCACAAGCAATCTGAATTGTTGGTTTATATCCCTTATTTGGGGGTCGCCGGGATCGAGCTGTCTTATAAAGTCACATTATCTCGCTAAACTTGCGGCCTCTGCCGCGAAGTGGGGCCGAATTTTGGGAATGCTATCGGCGGGAATGAAACGTGCCGAGGCGGATTCAATGACCTTGCGGAAAGCACGCTCCCCTTGGCGGGCATCAGTAGGGATAGGGAGGGCAGCAAAGCGGCTGTGTGTAAAGGATTTGTATTGGTCCCACTTTCCTTTCTTAAAGTTAATGAAAGTGCGTGTTTCTGCTACGATGAAGTTGGCGGGACGCTCGAGCGAAATCAGTATAGACAGGTGGTCGGATGCCAATATTACCATCGGCTGCCAGTTGACGCAGTTTACGAGTTCTGCGCTCACGATTGAAATATCCGGCGAACTGTGACAACTTCCTACCATACGTGTGGGAGCGTCTCCGTTTAGAGTACAGAACGTTGTTTCTTCTATTTGATGCGCTAACAGCTCACCCCTACTGTCCACCCGCAAGTTCGAATGTCATAGACCGTGATGGGCATTGAAATCGCCTAAGATAATGCGATTATTTCCAGTGAGTACGCCGCTGATATCAGGGCGGTATCCACTGGGGTAACAGGTGACAGGAGGGATGTAGATGTTGATGATTTCTAGATTTGCATCGCCTGACCGGACAGATAATCCTTGACGTTATAAGACACTGTCCCTGCGGTCGATGTCGGGATCAAATATATGATGTTGCACAGTGTGGTGTATGATAAACGCGAGGCCGCCTCCATTTCCGCTCTCGCGATCTTTTCTGTGGACATTATACCCAGAACAGATCTTACTGTGAGTTTAGTCTCTTGAATCGCAGAAATGCGGATGTTGTGCCGCTTCATGAAGTCGACTATCTCCGTGATCTTCCCAGTTAATCCATTACGGTTTAACTGCAGAATTCTGAAGTGCATACGGGGAGAAGTCGTCACTATGGGAGTAAGTGACGGGTGACTACGCCTGGGTTGTGGAAGGCCAGAACGCGATTGCTGTTGAGGCCCTGGGACTAGACGTCCTTGGGTAGGCATTGGGGTACCCGGAGTACTTGGGTATGCGGCCTGGCAACATGGCGCAATGAAACCCGTCGGGGGGTTGCCAGCGCGGAGACCAGAACATCTAGGAAAGTGGTACCGTCCATGGCAAGAGCTGCATTGGGCGGATGTCGCAAACGTATATATTCTGTGCTGGCAAACGGTGCAAGGGGGTGCCAGACTACGGGACGTCATAGGACGTGAACAAGAAGGAGCCACAAACGATTTATAAAAGTTACGTGGACGTCTAATTTTGGGGTCTAGCCCAGAACAACCTGTCCGATGCATCCATCCCTTACAATAGACACACCGACAAGAGTATGACCGTCCTAAAAAGATTCTTTTCCGGCAGATGTAGCAAAACCATTTCTCAGGACCGGGGTCAGGAGACGGACCCGGTTTGGGTTCGATACCTTCCCGGAGCAAGAGAATATGGAGCAGTCCCGCTGCAAGGAGCTACTGGGAGGGTGACAATTTGTGGGAGGGACGTAACAAATTAAATGGGGTTACACTGAAATGGCACGGGAAAATTCCCGAGTGGCTCCGGTACATAGAACGTGGTGGCCGTTTCTTTCGCATCCTTTTTTAATTCCAAAAATTAAATTCTTTCCTTTCAAAATTTCATTATAGTTAGTTTTAATTACAACATTGTTTACCCTTTCCACAGGTTTTATATTAATACTTTTAAATGTTTCTTTCAATGTTAGAGGTATCTTTACCATATATAAAACTTTCATCTTGTTACTTAATACATTTACTTTAGAAAATTCTAATGCTTCTTTGGCAATTTTAAAAGGTGCTTTTTCTTCTTCTAACTTATCAATTGACAATTGGATTTCTTCTTTACTTAATATTACGGAGTTCAAAACAGTTTCTTTTGCCCATTATATGTCATATCTAATATTTATAAGTTCTTATTTAATTAATATAATTCTATTTTGCAAATTTATTATAATTTCCGTTATAGTATCTTCATCTTTCCTAATGGTATTTAACATCTTATTTACTATTTGATTATGTTACTTATTCGCTTCTCAAATAATTATTTTTATTTTCGTTTAAGTTATTTAAGTTATTATCTATTATATTAAGATCTTCATGATCAGGGGATCCGGTTATGTATTTCCATGCCGTTCCCAAAATGTCAATGGATTTTCTTTTCCTAACAGGTTGGGGAGGTTTTAATGCATTTAGGATTTCGAAGGTTTGGAGGGTTTCCTGTTTCAGGATGGGATAGAGGAAGTGGTCGCTAGGAATTTGGTTTTGTTGGATGTCTATCGTATTTGTATGCACGACAAGTGGAGCACTGCTTAACAACCTTTTCGATTTTGGAATGAATGCTTGGGAAGTAGAATTTTCGTAGAATTTGGGCTTTATTTTCACGGCTATTTCTATGAGCTCGTTGTTGTTCTTGAATGATAATTTGTTGTTGTTCAGTTTCTGATGCGATATCTTGAAGTAGTGTTTGACTATAACGAATTTTAAGATTACTGGAGTGGAGAGGGAATATCTCTTGAATTTTGCCCATCAGACTATCTGTGGTGTACAGTCTGTTAACGAGTGCTGGGTCCAGGTATCGTTTAAAAATGTCTATGATGTCTTGGTCAGAATAACTTTGTTTTGTAACCGTGTGCCAATGTAAACTTGGAAATGGTAACTGGAGTGAATAGCTATCAGTGTCTCCAATCATTAAGAAGAGTTGGTTCCTGAAATCATTTATTGGGGCTTCGGTGGTAGGGATAAGATGGTGTGAGGAGCTTTCGTTGCTATGAGCTGCGGTCGTAAGGGTATTAATATCCATTTGTGGTGCTCTAGATAGTGCGTCCTCGACGTTCGTTCTACCTGGCTTATATTTCATTTCGTAGTCATATCCTTCGAGTATACACTTCCGCCTTTTCATTTTACTTAGTGCAAAGGTGAGCGGTTGGTGATCTGTGAAGATTACAACTCTAGCGGATCAATATAAGTAGTTTCTTAAAGAGGTGAGAGCCCAAATTATTGCTGGAATTTCTTTTTCATTTGCAGTATAGCTTTCTTCGGTTTTAGTAAGTGATCGGGATATAAAGGTTATAGGTTTTCCAGATTTCTCAAGCACAGCACCTAGCGCATAGTTTGAAGCATCTGTGGTAAGGTGAAACTCCTCTTTGAAGTTGGGATATGACAGTACTACATCTTCGGACGTTAAGGAGGATTTGATCTTATTGAAGGCGGGCATGGCGTCACTATCGAGCGTAACTTGCTTTTTGCTGGAGACATTTTTGACACGCGTCCATCTTCCCCTCTTAAAAGCGAGGTCAGAGGTTTCGCTAATTTAGCGTAGTCTCTGATGAAGCGTCGATAATTGCCAGATAGGCCAAGACAAGATCTTAAATCTTTCAAAGTTCTTGGGCAAGGGAATTCCTGAATTGTCTTTACTTTCGCAGGATTGGTTTTTGTTCCTGTGGGGAGACAATGACAAGCGTATGGAAAATATTTTCTAGATTATCAAGGTGGGTTCGTTCGTCTATGCCGAAAACTATTATGTCATCTATGTAGACGTAGCAAATCTTCCCTATCTCTTTGCTCTTTGAAAAATTGCTGCAGCGTTTTTCAGTCCAAAAGGAAGGCGGGTGAATTCATATTTACCGTTAAAAAAAATAAAAAATAAATGTAAGGCGCGATAACCTCCGAAGAGATCTAAGGCCGAGCTTCTCTTCCAATTTGCGTCGTGCTCCTCTTGATTTTTCCCTACAAATTGGCCGGACGGGACCTACATGTTTTATGCCGACTCCGAACGGCATCTGCAAGGCAGATGACTTTTCACTGAGAGCTTTTCATGGCAGAAATACAATCGGAGCGCTTGCCAGACACTGCCGAGGGGCGACCCCGCTTAGAAAAATTTCTTCTAATTGAAAAATCTTATTTCTAAAATTTTGATGTTGCTTTGCCCGGGAGTTGAACCCAGGGCATACGGTGTGATAGGCGGAGCACGCTACCATCACACCACGGTGGCCGCCCGTTGTTGACTGAAAAAGCCGTCTTCTCTATGTCGGATTCCTTCAAGGGAATCTGATGGAAGCTGCTTCGTAGGCCAAGGACAGAAAGATATTTGTTATTTCCCAGTTGCGATATTACTTCGTTGATCTCTGGGATGGGGTATTTATCTGCTATTGTCAGAGTGTTCAATTTCCTATAGTCTATAACAAGTCTGTATTTCCTCTGGCCGGATGCGTCTAGTTTCTTGGGTACGACCCATACAGGTCAGTTGTAAGGTGACCGCGATGGTCTAATAATTCCATCTCTTAATAGGTTGCTTATTTCAGTGGTGACAAAATCTGTCATTGCCAAAGGGTAGGGGTAATATTTGGTATATACTGGGGTATCTGATGAAGTCCTAATATCTCCTACCACGGTAGTTGTATATGTCAGTTTCTCATCCGGTTCAGTAAAGAGATGGTGGTATTTTTTCGTTAAGTAATTAATATGTTGTTTTTGTGTTGCTGCCATATGGTCAGTTCTAACGCCTATTTTATTAACTGCAGGAGAGGATTGCTGTCTGATTTTAATTCTTATGCAGGGTGTCGTCATGTAAAGTAATTGTAGCGTGAAGCTCTTTTAGACTGTCGTTTCCTTTAATACCATCGAAGGAATTCAATGTAGTACGAAGAATTTTAAGTTAGTGTCATTTTTACCAAAAAGATTAACAATTGTATGGTGAGTAATTTGGATTTGTCCTGCAATAGAGTTTGCGAATAATGGTTCGTCATTGGGAATTTTTTCTGGGACGTGGCAGGGTTGAATGTAATTTTTGACTCACCCTGTATCAATAAGCACTTTTAAGATTTTATCGTTCTTCGTTTTGCATTGTATGTAAGGCAACGAAGAACTGTTCATTCTAAAAAATGATAGTCGATGTGAGCTTGGGTTTCAGGGTATGGGTTTCCTTCAACATATGTCTGAACTGATTGTTCGTTTTCGTTAGCCGTCTAAGCAGCTTCATACTCCTGAAGAGTTGGAGTCCAGTCTTGTTTGTAGTATTATTCTGTATCGTATAGTAGGTTCTGCTGGCAGTCTTGGTGTTCGCCTGCCTCTTTATGAAAGTTCCTCTGTTGTTCAACGGGTACTTGTTGTGAAAAGTTTGATGGCCTTTTGACACCGTTATTAGCTTGTGGCCTATTCATATAATTTACCATCTTGAGTGTAGGGATTTGTCGACGTCCATTGGTTCTGGGCGTGGAAGTTGAGGCTGGGAAGGTGTTTGTTGACCAAATGGTCTATTTTGTTGGCTATTGTGGTAATTGTTAAAGGTAGGTTGAGGACGATAGTGATTTGCAAAGTTCTGGGGTTGCATCTGAGGTCTTGGCATTATGCCAACTGAGGATAAAATTCATTAACTGGTTTTTTGGGTGGGAGAGGTGGTCGAAAGTCGTGAGGCTTCCTACTTGCGCTATTGCTATTCATTGGGTAATGAGAACGAAAGTTCTGGTTCTCCAATTTTAGGCATAGATGAGGAGCTTGAGGAAGATCTAATGGCTCTCTCATACCAAGCAGTCTTGGTAGATCACCTTTCAATCCTCGTATGAAAGTGTCGTGGGCTTCGTCACGGTCTGCACCGACTTCCATGCATCCAAGCTTATTTAGAATAAGCGAGGGATGGGAATAAACGCGTTGGTAAAATGCTTGAATAGTGAGGTTGCCCTACACTAAACGGGTCATTTGGTACTCAAGGGTACCTATGTCTCGCTTATCGGCGTAGTGAAGGGTAAGGCATCTCGAGATGACCTTTCAGTCCAAAGGTGTATTGTAAGACTCGAGGGCAATGTCGGCGTTGCCCACAACTTTATTCCTTATAACGTTAAGGATGCCGTAATATTTCGGCGTTCCATGGAAGGGTTCGCAGTTCTGAAGGATGCAATCTACGCTTTTCTTCCAAGAGTTAAACTCTCCTGGATTACGGGAAAGTTCGCGGAGGCACCTGACCAGGTCCGGTATTTTGGAAAGCTCAGTTATATTGTTTAGGTGATTTGCATCAATAGTTACATCTGAGATTTGCGAGAAATTTGCATTGGGATTTAAGGCTGCCTGGACTAAATTTCATCCTTCCTGTTTAAGGATATTGGTGACAAGTCCTGTCACTATGGTTGTTAATTGATCCATATTAAATGGACCTGAAGAAGAGGCAGTTGGTTGAGAAGGTGGGTTAGGTGCATGTGTCTTTAACAGGGGGTCGGACTAAACCGTAAGGGTTTGACATTATTTGAAATAAAATTTATATTATTTCAGGTTGCTATTATTAATACTACTAAGATAGGGTGTTTTTTTTTTTTTTTTTTTGTATTATTATTCTCTGGAGGATCCCTTTCGTGGTGAATCGCAGAGAATATTTGCTGTTATAAGCTGGAGGGTCCCCACGAACGTGGTGAATCGCAGCTTTGAATTATATTATTTTATGGCTGTACAAGCCAGATATTATTATAAATTTTTATATTAGAGTGTAATCTAGTCTAAGCACTATTTAGTTTCCTAAAAAAAATGTTTGTGGTAAATCCTTATGATTCTTCACTATTTCTTCTTTAATCGGCTTAAGTGCAGTATACGGACAATTCCAAAATCAAAAAGTTAAGTATGTGGATTGATAGACATGGTCAAGGTGAGTATAACTACACAATTTTGTTTGTGGGCAAATGACAATAACAGGAGTTATTAATGGTTAAGTTCATATGAAGCATTTTTTTTTAAATCTAAATTTCTCTTTAAGTATCGAACCGATTTTCAAAATTTTTTTTTTCATTGTATAGGTAGTAAAATTAAATTTCATTTGATATGCTGTTTGTATTCCTATCCCGTAAAATGCTTAAAAAATGCGATGTTTAAAAGTGCTATATTTACTAAGTAAATTACGCATATTTATTTGTACATATGTATGTATGTGTATGTGTATTGAAATAAAGCCAGTATGGCCTTATTGCGATTTGCAAAACATGGTTGTTGTAATTTTATTAGGCTGTACCTAAAAACGCGCAAAAGAGTGCGAACCGTGGCATGTTGCCACGGTTCAGGCAACCACCCGGACTTGGCATGGCGTAGCCCAGGGTTATTTAAATAAGCGCGGCCGAAGGCCGCCAACTCGAAAAGGTGTTCTGCACATAAAGGAAACAAATGCCAGGTGTTCTGCGCAGAATTACTGTTAATTTGCCCAAAATTAAGTTTTGGTATACCAGGAACAGGACAGTTGGTATTGCATTGATGGGACTAAGGATATTATATATAATTTTAAATGAAAGCTTAAATTATTTCCCATCTACCAAACTATATTTTCATATATTTAATACAGCAATTAAATAAAAAAAAAAAAAGTTTTTAAAAATTTTGATATGTTTTTTAAAAAATTATATTTTTTCAGGAAATTCTTTGCAGTTATATACTTAAGATATATATCAAATGAAAGGTATTGGAAATACATATCCAACGACGTCAAAATTTTGAAAATCGGTTCAATACTTTACAATTAATTTAGATAAAAAAAGCTTATTATGAACTTTGACCTTTAATAACTTTTTTTGTTGTTGTTTGCCCAACAAAAAAAATATACCTTTATGTTTCTTTTATTAATACCTATCGATCTCAATTTTCCGTTTTTTTATATCAGCATTGTCCGTATACTGCACTTGTTCCCTTTAATCTTCTATTACTTTATTTTTTCTTAAGGTTTCCCTTCATAGCCCTTTTCTTTTTTAAAATTGTAATATTTTTCGATATTTGATAAGATTCAATTTTTAATATTTTCCTTAAAGCTTCAATTCACAACTTTGTTTTTATCTTTTTCACTTAAATTTATTTCTGAATTTATTGCTTAATTTTATCTTACTCTATCCTTCGGGCGGTGAGGTGTGGCTCCGTTTTGTTTCGACTACTAAGGCACCTTTTGCGCACTTTGGAAGGAGTGCGTTCCTTTCCTACCGGAATCCAACGCGATTAGACCGGTTAAATTCTGTTCGACTTCTATTGTTTGATTACTCCACTTCGCTGCGCGCGATTTAAGGGCTCCTGTACCTTGTGTTATTTTTCCACTTCGCTGCGCACGAGTGAAGGACTCCTGCGTCTTCTGTTATTATTCCACTTCGCAGCGTGCGATTTAAGGTTTCTTGCGTCTTGTGTTATTATTCCACTTCGCTGCGCGAGATTTTAAGGACTCCCGCGTACAACCGTAGATTCACAACACTTTTTTTCCAAATTTGTTTTTCAAAAACTTTTTCGCGAACGTAACCGGTCCCTGGTCGGGCGCCAGTTAAAATTTCATTTATAGAAATTTATTTTTTTTTTTAAGATCAGCGGACTTGTTTCGTCAGCTTTTCTTTCTTTATTGAGTTCACTTTGCAATTAAGACTAGAAATGATTACAATTATTTTCTTAACTTAAAACTATACCTACTATTGGCCTCACGTCACGTTGCACTTACATGTGCCCTTATTGATCAATGCGAAAATCGATCTTTCCGCGGACGTTTGTTTACCCATTTGGTTGACCCATTTAATTTACCAATTTTAGTGAAATGCTGATCAAGCGTCAGCAGTTGTTGACTTACTCGTGCAGAGATTTTTGTTTACCAATTTGGTTAACCCATTTAATTTATTAATTTAATAAACTGCTTATGAAGCGTCAGCAGTTATTGATTTGTTTTTTCAGAGGTGTTGACCGTTGATAGTGGCCAACCTTTGTTGTTGTTGTTATAATCCGTTGCGTTAACTGTAGTTATAATCTTTTGCATTAACTTATATAATATATATCCCATACAACCGATCGTTCAGATAAGGGGTTTTTTTGCCATTTTTTTATATTTATCTTAAAATCTTTTAGGTATGTACATAAGTTCACTATATATTACTTATCTTATACAGCGCATTAGTTGCAAATTACGAATAGGTATCATGCTCCGCCTACCACACCGTATGCCCTGGGTTCACACAACATCAAAATTTTAGAAATAAGGGTTTTCAATTAGAAGAAAATTTTTCTAAGCGAGGTCGCCCCTCGGCAGTGTTTGGCAAGCGCTCCGGATGTATTTCCTCCATGAAAAGCTCTCAGTGAAAACTCATCTGCCTTGCAGATGCCGTTCGGGGTCGGCATAAAACATGTAGGTCCCGTCCGGCCAATTTGTAGGGAAAAGCAAGAGTAGCACGACCCAAATTGGAAGAGAAGCTCGGCCTTAGATCTCTTCGGAGGTTATCACGCCTTACATTTATTTATTTTATAAGCTGAGATATTTTAGTAGTGTAGAATTTTTGTAAGTGCCCTTTCTTTTTACATAAGTTACTTTTGTAATTTTTTTACCTACAGTTATAGCTCACATGACCACACACCGTGTATGCTTTTTGTTGCTGCTGCACCATTGTCCCATATTCCTGTTGTTGTTGTTGTTTTTGGTGCTACTGTTGATGGCCGTTACCAAGTTTTGTCTTTCTGAGAGCTGCTTTGCTTTTGCATTGGCGATAAAAAATTAGTGGACGGCTGCTGAAATACACTCCTCATGGTGGAATCGCTACACATTTCTAATTGTGGTAGCCATTTCTGCTGCTAAATTATTCACACAAAATTCAAATTACGACTTCTCGTTACTGCATTGACTAGACGCTGCCTTAGTTATATTAAAATGAATCTTTATTGAAATATATTAACTTAAATGCTAAAAACAATAATTAGATGCGATGTGGCAGTTACGGTGGATGAACGACTGGCTAAGAGAGTTATTTGTTCGGTTCGTTGACTGCGCAGTGCGCTCACTTGTTAAGTGCACAGTTCTTAATGAGGAACTGATTGCAATACACTACAGTTTACAAATTTGGTTACACTCAGCTGAGCAGAGATCACAGACTAAATTAATTTTGTTCGCATAACGGTAATCCGTAATAGCATAAAATAATCGAGATAGGTATAGGCTTCTATATATCAACTAGAAGACCCGGCAGACGTTGTTCTGCCCTAAATTGGGCCTATCTGCATACATTTTAAAAAGCTTTTTCCGTCTGACTCTGCCCTCCCCCGTCTTCACTTTTTCCTAATCCTTTTATACACTCCTCCCTCCGTTTTTTTCGCTTCATCTATCTCCATTTCAGCACATTCTATCTCTTTCTCAATCTCCTTCTCTTGCTCCCTTTTCTCTTCTCTCAATTTCTTCTCATTCTTATGCATCCCTTATTGCCTGCCCCAGAGGGTGGTATGTATTTTATTCCAGTCCTAGTCCCAGTCCCACTCCGAGTCTAAGTCCCATTCCTAGTCCTAACCCCAGCCCCAGTCCGCCTCTGGATAATATATTACTCTGTACTAAAGCACTCATCAACAGTTTTCATTTGATATCCATATTGTATAAACTCTAGGCATTCTCTAGCCCACGTTTTGGCCTATACCTCGAGGCCCTAGCCAGCCAGGGCTATGAAAATTACCCTCCACTAAAGCACTCATCAACAGCTTTCATTTGTTATCCGTATTCTATAAACACATTCTAGGGGTACTCGGGTCCACATTTCGGCCTATATCTCGAGACCCTGTAAGTCGATCGCAACCATACCTACGTAGTAACCACCGCGTGAGGTTTACGCAACTTGTGTGAAACCTTGAACAAAATCGACCGACGCATCTCTTCAAACACCGGCGACCAACTTACACACATTTTAGCCTTTCTTTTTATATACAGTAAAATTCCTCGTTACGGACAGTCCTTATAACCGGACAGCTCCAATAACCGGACAAATTTTGGGCACACAGGTTTTTCATTAATTTTTTCATACAAATATCATCCTAATAAACGGACACTCTAATAACCGGACGCGGACAAAGTATTTCAAACCATTTTCATAAAAAAATGTCTCATAAACGAACAAAATTCAAAATATCACAAGCAAGCTTTGTAAAAAGTAAACTATAGTGAGCCCAAAAATTTAATGGTAGTAGGTACACATTTATTTTGCTTTGCAATGTTCTATATTGGCAAAACATAAGCTACTGAAGTCAATAAAAATAAAGAAAAAAGTCTTTCTAAATGGGAGTCTGGAGTTAATGTTCATCAAAAGCGAAGTTTTCTTAAAGAATGCGGCTCTTAAAGAGACAATATGTGTTTTAATTGATTCGCTATGGCTAGAAGTCTAACCATTCCGATTTCTGGTCCTATTTTGAAATTAAAGGCAATATAAATTGCAGGCAAACTGGGAGTACCTAATTTTAATGCTTCATATGGATGGTTAAACAAATGGCGAATAAGGAATAATGTGGCTTTCAAATGCGTATCTGGTGAAGATGCAGATGTAAACCAGGATGGTGTCGAACAGTTTAGGACAAAACTGCTATCTCTGTTGACCGGTTACACGCCTCTAGACATTTACAACGCAGACAAAAGTGGGCTTTTCTTTCGCGCATTACCTGACAAACCCCTCGCTTTTAATCCGCAAGATGCGTGGGCGGTAAACTATCAAAGGAAAGACTCACAATTTTGTTCTGTGCTAACATGGCTGGAGATAGGGAGCTACTTTTGGTTATAGGTAAAGCAGCCCGTCCTCGATCTTTTAAGCATATTCCAATCGCAAAATTGCTAGTGGATTGGAAGTCTAATAAAAAAGCATGGATGACTCGAGAAATAATGAGTGAAATGCTGCAGCAGTTCAATCGAAGAATGAAAGCCCAAAATCGAAAAATTATCTTGTGTTTAGATAACACGGCTTCTCATCCAAAGGAATTAAACTTAACCAACATAAAAATTATTTTCGTGCCGCCAAATACAACGGCAGTTAGCCAACCCCTTGATCAGGGTATAATCCAAAATTTTAAAACTTTGTATAGAAGCTTAGTTTTAAAACACTTGCTGTCTAAAATTGACAATACAAGTTCAGCCTCAGACCTCTCAAGATCGATTAATGTACTAGAAGCTGTGTATTTCATCAAAGTATCTTGGGATAAAGTGGAAGCCACAATCGTCCGAAATGACTTCCGTAAAGCACGATTTTTGGAAACTTATGAGGATCTTCCAGATTTTGATCCCAAAGATGACATTCCACTGACAATTTATGCTAGGCTTCAGGAAGGACTAGATTTGGAAGGGTTTCTCTAAATGGATCAAAATTGAACAACTCTGGTCTTTCTTCGCTACACTTCACACTTCCAATTAAAAAGGTTTATAGTTTTTCTTAAAAACGTTATAAATTCACTTTTATTTATAATTTAATAATTAAGCGATTAACGCGTTTACAACTTCAGCTTTCTGATTTAGTATAAATTATGAAGGAGGCGGCTTAAATAAAAATGTTTTCACTGAGGGCAACAATATAGAAATTCAATTTGACCAACAAAATGATACTATGGACATAAGTGATTCAGAAGATGAATGATGAGGCTTTAAAACTTGTTGCGCGCTTGAAACAATTTGCAAAAAATTACTATGTAGCTTTTCGGCACATTAAAAATATCGAGTCACTTTGAAAATGGACATTTTAAATTAAAGCAATCACTGTTCAAGCAATCAAGCATTACCCAATTTTTCCAATCAAACTAGTATTGAAATGTAAAGACTTGTACAATGTACTTAATCGATATATATATGTATATGTATTTATATTGTGACAAACATTAGCAACACTAAGGGATACTATCATCTCTAAGCCGATGCTAAGCAGTAACTTGTATGCACATCATTAAATCAATCAATATGTCTACCCATATGTCCATACGAGCAGCGGAGAAGAGACGCACAAACACATGCATATATCTTATATGATATGCTCACAAAAGAAGGCAATAATTTGTGCAATTATCACTCACATATACACGCGCATATGAGAAGCTATAAACGTAGTTATAGCTGGTAATTTTATAGCTGATAACTAACTAGTAAATTCTAGAATAGAAAAGCCTAGAAATATGCAACGAGGAAACCAGACAGTATAAAAGACAGCAACAGTAGAGGCACGACAATCAGTTTGATTTAAGACGCTATCTGGCGAGCAATAGAAGTGTTATTTTGAAAGTAGTCTAATAAAGAGCATTTTGCATTATCGAATATTGCAGTTATTTATACAACAGTTTAGTGATTCGAACGTTAGCAGAAGGTTGCAAATAAGAGGAATTTCATTATTGGTGTCACAAGACGAATTGTTGAATAAATTCCGAAGATTTTGAATACAACTTGGACATGGCAAAGTTGAGTGAATTAAAGATCCAGCAACTGAAAAAGGAGTTGGATAACCGTGGATTGAATACAACCGGCAATAAGATCGAACTTCAAGCACGGCTACGAGAGGTAATGGAGTCGCAAGGAATTGATATGGACGAGTATGTCTTTTATCCTGATGTGGAAGAATCAACAACAGAAATTGAAGGGAAAAACGAAACAGACAATTACGAGCACAGACTTGAACACGATTTTGGCTGCAATAGCTGCTCAAACATCGACAGTGTCATCTCAACTGGCAGAACAGAAGACATATATGTCATCTCAACTGGAAGAACAGAAGACGTATATGGCATCTCATCTGGAATCTCAGGAGACACGTATAACATCCAAGACTGAAACACAAGAAACGCGTATTTCAGAAATGTTGTCGCAAATATCGTCCCAACTTGAATCACAGGAGATACGTATCTCAGAGATATCGTCAGAAATAACATCTAAAATTGAAGCAAAAGAGGCACTTATATCAGAAATGTCGGCACAAATTTCAGCACAGGTAACATCAACATCTCTGTACAACTGGAAGGCCGTATGGACGAGAGAATAATGCAGTTTCAAACCCAAATCGAGGCTGAGGTAGATGCTTTAAAAGGTCGTATACAGGAGCTGCAACTAAATGGCCCAGTTGTTTCAGCAAGCAATACGAAGGTAAAAACTCCATCTTTTGACGACTCTGTTCCTTTCCAGGTGTTTAAGATTCAGTTTGAGAAGACCGCAGCAGTGAACAACTGGAGTGCTGAAACTAATGTTGCTACACTATTCGTGGCATTGAAAGGATCTGCTGCTGAAATCCTACAGACTATTCCCGAGGGAGAGTGGAACTACTACGAGACATTGGTGAGCGCTCTAGAGAGGCGATACGGAAGCGAACACAGGAAGCAGATATACCAAATGGAGTTGCAAAACCGCTACCAAAAAAGCTAATGAGACTTTGCAGGAGTTTGCTTCAGATGTCAAAAGGCTTACACATTTGGCTAATGCCGACGCACCCGTGGAATACACCCAAAAGGCCGAAAATTCAGAGCTTTATAATTGGCATACGGGACGTCGAAACGAAGCGAGCCACATACGCAAACCCAAAGCCAACAGAAACGGTATCACATGCATTGACTCAGGAAACAGCCTCACTATTGAGTAAACCAGCATACAAAGCTCAGCGTGTGGAAGTGGAAAGACCAAATTGGGTAGACACAATTTTGGAAGCACTAAAGGGATCAGAACAGAAAAATGCCGAAGTTATGCAATGTTTCAAGTGCGGCAACCCAGGTCACATTGCACGAGATTGCAGCACCGGTCCCAATAGTTCCAATGATGTCGGTGGCCGTAAATGCAGCGCTGAAGGAGATGAGCAAATCTCCAAGTCCACTCAATCGTTAAACTTAAGTGAGTCAGCCGCAAGGGGCGACATCTGGCTCCCTCAATTGAATGCCCCATAATCTCTATCTCGCAAATTGGAAGAAGGTGAAACAATCCTACTGTCGGAGGACACGTGGATGGAAAGGAACGTTTACTGACTGTAGATATCATTCCATAATTCTATCAGATTTAGTCAACAAGAAGATAAGACCATTGCTTGGAGCACGATTACGTACAGCCACGGGAGAGGACACCCAGGTAATTGGAGAAGTAGCATGTGAAGTAGCAATTGGGAACGTCATGGTATTACACAATTTTTATAATTGTATTGGACTTCTTAATCGACCAAGGCATCAATATCGACATGCAAGACGATGCGATATAAGAATATGGATGGGCCACTTAATTTCGGCTACGAGAAAGGCTACAGCACTAAGCTAGTGCTGGTGGAGGAGAGTCAGCAAATACCACCAAAATCAGAAGCAGTCATCTGGGCAAAGGTTGTCGAAGAAGCAAAAAAATCAGCACTGAACATACTGGTAGGAAAACCCCTGGCTATGACAAAACAAGATGGACATATTCCGGTAAGAGTACTCAATGAGTTCAAGTCACCACTCAAACTGACCAAAGGAGCTATTTTGGGAAGATGCCAAGAGGCTGAAGTAGTTATTAGCTGTGAACAGCTCCAGGAACACGTTTCATCTAGTAATACTTATCTTTCTAATGACATCACGGCATGGACGGAGGAGCTAGAGGAAGCCTATCAGAGTAAGGCAAAACAACTGCTCCTAAAGTACGCGAACATATTTGACCAGGATGTTTCCAAACTAAGCCGCACTAACTTTGTGAAACATCAAATTTACACTGGAGATGCGAGGCCGATCCGTCAAGCTCCACGTAGTGTTCCAATGGCGAAGCGGGATTTGACTCACAACAAATAATACAATAAATGAGCGACAGCGGCGTCATCGAACAATCATGTAGTCCATGGTGCTCACCGGTAGTACTTGTAAATAAGAAGGATGGAAAAATGAAGTTTTGCGTGGACTACCGGAAGTTGAATGACGTTACGAAAAAGGATAGCTACCCATTGCCAAGAATTGACGACACTCTGGACTCGCTCTCTGGTATGAAATGGTTTTCCACACTGGACTTGAAAAGTGGCTACTGGCAAGTGGATTTAAAGGAGGAAGACAAAGAGAAAACAGCCTTTAGCGTCGGAGATGGTCTTTGGCAATCTACAGTAATGCCTTTTGGACTATGTGATATGCCAGCTACTATCGAGAGCTTCCTTGGGCTGTGCACATATTACCGCCGATTTGTATCAAATTTTGCTAGCATAGCCCATATCCCCCACTAGCGTCCAAGAAAAAATAAAGCTTTTGAATGGAAGAAGGAGCAATAAGTGGTGCACTGCACCATTGTTGGCATATCCGATTCCAGGAACAACATTTATTCTATATATAGATGCGAGTGGATATGCTATAGGAAGCGTTTTATCACAACTGGTCGATGGACAGGAGAAGGTAGTTGTATATTACAGCCGTTCGATTGGAAAACCAGAGAGGAACTATTGCATTACACGGAGAGAACTTTTGGCATTGGTGGAGTGCATTAAACATTTTCACAAACACCTCTACGGCCAGCGATTCCGTGTCAGGACAGATCGCGCAGCGTTGAAATGGCTTCTGCAGTTCCGTAATCCCGAAGGACAATTGCACGGTGGATCGAGCGACTACAAAGCTATGACTTTTCCATTGAGCATCGAAAAGGTAGTACCCATGGAAATGCTGATGCAATGTCACGAAGACCATGCAGTTTGGAATGCAAGCACTGTTCAAAGGACGAGGCTAAAGAAGAAATTATAGATGTCCGGCTAATGACTATAACGTGTACGGATGAATGGGGCAAGGAACAACTAAGAAAGTGTCAGCTAGAAGATACAGATCTGTTACATGTTAGGCAAGGGCTGGAACGAAACGAAAGACCAAATAGAGAGGAGATGTCAGCAGAAAGTTCCATTGCGAAATCATATTGGGCACAGTAGAATAGTTTAGAGTTGATATCCGGTTGCTTGCATCGAGTACGGGAGAGTGAGGATGGTCAAAGTAAGAGGAAACTGATAGTTGTTCCAAGGAAAAGGATTCCCGACGTTCTCAGTGAACTACATAACGGTCCAAGTGGAGGTCATCTTGGAATCACGAACACGCTCGAGAAAATTAAGCGGAAATTCTATTGGGTTGGTTGCCGTCAGTCGGTCACCGAGGTGATTGCCAACTGCGAGGTTTCCAATAGAGAGAAAGAGCCCAAAACACGAAGTCATTGCCACATGAAGCAGTATATTTCAGGTGCAAAGTTTGAAAGGATCGCCATGGATTTCGCAGGTCCATTCCCTACTAGCAACCGCGGAAAGAAATACGTACTGGTGGTTATTGATTATTTCAGTAAATGGCCAGATGTATACCCAATCCCAAACCAAGAAGCGGAAACAGCGGCAGAAGTGGTTACAAACGATTGCGTTGCAAGGTACGGTGTACCAATGGAGTTACATTCTGACCAAGGCAAAATCAGCTGTGTTCCAAGAAATGTGTAAGAAGTTGGGCATTCGAAAAACACGGACAATTGCATTGCACCCTCAGTCCGATGGTATTGTGGAACGTTTCAATAGAACATTGGAGGAGCATTAAAGGAAAGTAGTAGACAAGTACCATAAGGACTGCGATACTCACATATCATTATTCTTGATGGCTTACCGATCGGCAGTACATGAGATAACGGGCCAAACTCCCTCAAAGGTAATTTTTGGCAATGACCTTCGACTGCCAGCTGATTTGAAGTATGGTATAGATTCCGATGCGGAGAGAAATGTCACTGGTGTCTTGGAAGAAGAGCTGAGAGAGTTATACGATCTGGTAAGGCAACGAGCAAAGATTATGAGTGACAAGATGAAAGCCAGATACGAAAAAGCAATTAATTCGGAAGGATTTTAGGAAGGAGATTTGGTGCTGTTATACAACCCACAACGAAAAACAGGTTTGTGCAGTGTAATTGAGAAGGCCCATACAAAGCTGTAAAACAGATCAACGATGTAGTGTACCGCATACAAACCATTGGCAAACCACGAACAAAAATGAAAGTGGTTCATTTGGAAAGGCTGGCAGCGTTTAGATCGAGAGATTTGTCTGATCGGGACGATCAGACTTAGGTGGAGGGCAGTGTGACGAATATTAGCAACACTAAGAAATACTATCATCTCTAAGCCTATGCTAAGCAGTGACTTGTATGCACATCATTAAATCAATCATTATGTCTACCCATATTTACATACGAGCAGCGGAGAAGAGACGCACAAACACATGCATATATCTTATCTGAGATGCTCACAAAAGAAGGCAGTAATTTGTACAAGTATCACTCACATATACACGCGCATATGAGAAGCTATAAACGTAAATATAGCTGGTAATTTTATAGCTGGTAATTTTATAGCTGCTAACTAACTAGTACATTCTAGAATAGAAAAGCCTAGAAATATGCAACGAGGAAACCAGGCAGTGATAAAAGGCAGCATTGGTAGATGCACGACAATCAGTTTGATTTAAGACGCTACCTGGCGAGCAATAGAGGTGTTATTTTGAAAGTAGTCTAATAAATACCATTTTGCATTATCGAATATTGGAGTTATTTATTCAACAGTTTAGTGATTCGAACGTTAGCGGAAGGTTGCAAATAAGAGGCATTTCAATAAATTCGTTACAATATGTAATACTAAAGTATGCAAATATTCTTTACTTCCAAAAATGTCTTAAATAAACTATGTACAATACAATTTGTATGTGTGGTATATATTTTGTGACTCCATCCCTTATAAGCGGATATATCCCATAGCCGTACAAAAATACTGCGACGGTGTGAGTGTCCGGTTATAAGGAATTTCACTGTATATAGATTTTTATACTTCACACTTCATTATAATATTAAAACGAAATGCAGATTTTCGTTGCTTTTGAAATTCGGCTTGAAAATTGCACATGGATCAACTAAAAACTCTCCTGAATTAAAAAAAAAATGTCCTAGTACCTCTAAATCGCGGGTCCTTCAGAAACCCCGGGCCCGGTGCTAAAATTTCGAAAAACCGAAAAAGTGCATAATTCATTACCAAAGACGGATATAGCGACGAAAATTGGTAAATGGATTGAACGTATGACGCAGAATAAAAACTAATATAATTTTGGACAATGGGCGTGAGACCGCCCACTTTTAAAAGAAGGTAATTTAAAAGTTTTGCAACCTGTACTTTGGCAGTCGTTGAAGATATCGTGATGATTTTGCAGGAACGTTAATCCTATTCATATATTTGTGCTAAATAAAAATTAGGAAAATCGGATGACGAACACGCCCGTTAAAAAAAAAAAATTAACAAAAAATTGAATATCTTTACAGTATATAAGTAAATTATGTCAACAAAATACAAAAATAATGCCTGTGAAATTAGGTAGGGGCATAGATTGTATGACGGTAATGGTTTTCTGTGCAAATGAGAGAAATCGGTTGAAGCCACGCCCAGTTTTATACACAGTCGACCGGTAACACGATAACTTGAGCAAAAATCGATATATCTTTACTAAATTTTGTTCACATACTTACCTGAACTCACTTTATCTTGGTATAAAAAATGGCCGGAGTCAGACTATGACCACGCCCATTATTTCGATATCGAAAATTACTGAAAATAAAAAAATGCCATAATTCTATACCAAATATGAAAAAAAGGGATGAAACATGGTAATTGGATTGGTTTATTGACGCAAAATATAACTTTAGAAAAAACTTTGTAAAATGGGTGTGGTACCTACCATATTAAGTAGAAGAAAATGAAAAAGTTCGGTAGGACGAAATCAAAAGCCCTTGGAATCCTGGCAGGAATACTTTTCGTGGTATTACATATATAAATAAATTAGCTGTGCCCGACAGGTGATGTTCTGGGTCACATTGGCCCACATTTTGGTCGATATCTCGAAAACGCCTTCACATATACAAGTAAGGGGCCACTCCCTTTTAAAACCCTCATTAATGTCTTTAATAAGAATTTTACTAAAGAATATTTTTGCTATTGTTTTCTGTTATGAACTCCTGATTACTTAAATTAGGTCCGTTACCGTTTTTTAACCGGTTTTTTACCGTGGAATCGAAAAAATTACCGCTCGAATATTTTTCAAGTTAACCCCTGGTAGTGCTATCTTGACGTCAAGTTTTTCACCGTGGAAACGAAAAATTGACCGTTCCACCTTTTTTAAAAAATTACCCCTGGTAGTGCTAACTTGATGCCTACATAACACTAGGTACCACCCTATTAACTTTTGAGTGGGTGGGTGAAAATTAAAAAAAAGTATGCCAATAATTCCCGTTTTTTTTACCGTTTTTCACCGTGGAAACGAAAAATTGACCGTTCGACTTTTTAAAAAAATAACCCCTGGTAGTGCTAACTTGATGCCTACATACCACTAGGTACTACCCTAGTAACTTTTGAGTGGGTGGGTGAAAATGAAAAAAAATTATGCCAATAATTCCCGCCTTTTTTACCGTTTTTCACCGTGGAAACGAAAAATTGACCGTTCGACTTTTTAAAAAAATAACCCCTGGTAGTGCTAACTTGATGCCCACATAGCACTTCCACCCTAGTAACTTTTGAGTGGGTGGGTGAAAATGAAAAAAAAGTATGCCAATAATTCCCGTTTTTTTACCGTTTTTCACCGTAGAAACGAAAAATTGTCCGTTCGACTTTTTTAAAAAATAACCCCTGGTAGTGCTAACTTGATGCCTACATAGCTCTAGGTACCACCCTAGTAACTTGTGAGTGGGCGGGTGAAAATGAAAAAAAAGTATGCCATTAATTCCCGTTTTTTTTACCGTTTTTCACCGTGAAAACGAAAAATTGACCGTTCAACTTTTTTAAAAAATAACCTCTGGTAGTGCTAACTTGATGCCCACATAGCACTACCACCCTAGTAACTTTTGAGTGGGTGGGTGAAAATGAAAAAAAAGTATGCCAATGATTCCCGTTTTTTTACCGTTTTTCACCGTGGAAACGAAAAATTAACTTTTAGACTTTTTTAAAAAATAACCCCTGGTAGTGCTAACTTGATGCCTACATAGCACTACCACCCTAGTAACTTTTGAGTGGGTGGGTGAAAATGAAGAAAAAGTGTGCCAATAGTTCCCGTTTTTTTACCGTTTTTCAACGTTGGAACGAAAAATGTACCGTTCGACTTTTTTAAAAAATAACCCCTGGTAGTGCTAACTTGATGCCTACATAGCACTACCGCCCTAGTAACTTTTGAGTGGGTTGGTGAAAATGAAAAAAAAGTATGCCAATAATTCCCGTTTTTTTACCGTTTCTCACCGTGGAAATGAAAAATGACCGTTCGACTTTTTTAAAAAATAACCCCTGGTAATGCTAACTTGATGCCCACATAGCACTACCACCCTAGTAACTTTTGAGTGGGTGGGTGAAAATGAAAAAAATTATGCCAATAATTCCCGCTTTTTTTTACCCTTTTCTCCGTGGAAACGAAAAATTGACCTTTAGACTTTTTTAAAAAATAACCCCTGGTAGTGCTAACTTGATGCCTACATAGCACTACCTCGAACGGTCAATTTTTCGTTTCCACGGTGAAAAACGGTAAAAAAAACGGGAATTATGGCATACATTTTTTCATTTTCAACCACCCACTCAAAAGTTACTAGGGTGGTAATGCTATGTAGGCATTAAGTTAGCACTACCAGGGGTAATTTTTTAAAAAAGTCGAACGGCCAATTTTTCGTTTCTGCGGTGAAAAACTTGACGTCAAGATAGCACTACCAGGGGTTAACTTGAAAAATATTCGAGCGGTAATTTTTTCGATTCCATAGTAAAAAAACGGTTAAAAACCGGTAATTAATTAGCTATATTTGAGTTTGAAATTTCAATAATTTTCAAATAAATATTGCCTTAATGTTATACAAAAGCTCCTAACTTCAATAGCAAGTATGCCTCTACAAAACTCTTTACAAATTTGCTGTTCTCCAAATTATCTATGTCGGCTAGCTGTAATACAAAAGCATAGAAGTTGGAGTTGTTGTAAAAAGCCGTAAGTAAGTTGAACAGTTACATGAAAAAGTTTTTGCCATAGACTTGACCACGCTATATGGGCGAGAGGAAAGATTGACGAAAATTCGAGAATTTACGTTTTGCGGAAATTTGCTGAAATTTGATTTTTGGTGCGATTTGCTGATTATGGCAACAGTGGGTAGCTGACATTTGATTTTTGGTGCGATTAGCTGATTATGGCAACAGTGGGTGGCAGTGGATACAACTTAAGATCGCAAGGTGGCTAGGTGGATGCAGATGTTGAGAGCATGGATGATGTGCCAATTGCACAATTTTCCGGAGTTGTTGCCAGTGTTAAGGTATTAACGGATGCTGTGACCTAGTTAAGAGCAGCCACAGAGGAGAGTCAGCGTGACATAGAGCGCCTTCGAAATAACATCACGTCAGAACCGCAACCAGCAGCACCAATGCACCAGGTGAGTGGAACGCCAACTGAATTTTGCTAGAACGACCTTCCCAAAATATATTGGTAGAAGTTAGTGAATCGACAAAAAAGTTATACGACTTGCCTATATTTTCGGGCACCACGAAAGATTGGCCTCTTTTCTTGGCTAATTTTAAAAATACAACTGAAACGTTGGTCGAGCAAAAGATACGGTAGCTTCAATGTTGATATATCCAGAGGATGTGCCAAATGCCATTGCCGATCTTGAGTTTCAATTTGGTCGTCCAGACCTCCTAGTAAGAAGCCAGCTCACCAAAATCCAACAGTTTCCGAACATTGCCGAAAATAAGGTTGAGCAAATTTTGTCGTTTTCAACAAAGACTCGCAATGTCGTAGCATTTCTAACCTTAGCTGAATGTGAGCACCACCTGAATAACACCACACTCTTAGAGCAACTTGTTTATCAAGCTGCCACCTAGCAAGCAATACGAGTGGACCAGACATGCGCTGAATATAAAGCCATATCCGGCAGTAAAAGAGTTTTCGCAATGGCTGAGTGATCTTGCTCGAGTGGTTTGCCTAATGCCACAATCAACCATTGCTATGAGAAGTCAACAGCCACCACCGCATCCACAGTCCTCGCAGCGCTTAATGTTAGTTGGCAGCGAGCGTCAACAAGAGCATACAGCCAGTTTAAAGTGTTATGTGTGTGATGGGGTACACTCGATTAGCGATTGTCAAAACTTTCATCAGTCAATGAGTGCACGTGATCGTTGGGAAAAGGTGAAAACCTTATACCTTATAACTTCTAATTGCCGTTCCAAAAGCCTTGTGGTGTGGACGCATGCCGTCGATATCATCACAAAAGTCTGCATGAAGCTCCGATCTCAACATCTACCCCGCCAACATTTCAAAACAGTGTTGCACCTCAGCCCTACTTAATTGTAGGGAAGCCATGTACAAAAATAGCAAATTTTTCAAATATATACCAGTGTCGTTGTTTGGGCCGAATGGTATGCCATGATAGACAGCAGCCATTAACGTTACAATGGTATGGTCAAAAGTGTACGACTGAAGAGTCTTCGAAAGTGAGCTTCAATATACGGGGTATAGGTGCACCTACGACGTACAGCCTCCAAAATATACGTACTATTCGGAATCTCGATTTTCCAACGCAGTCCTTTAGCAAAGCGGAGTATAGCCATTTAAAAATTTTGACATTAGATGATTACCATCAAGCTAAACCATCGTTACTTTTGGGCCTAGACAATGCATATTTAAGTGTGCCATCTACAACCGTGCAAGTCAACAGCCGAAGCCCAGTAGCCATTAACACGAAACTGGGTGGATAGCATACGGTTCAACCCGAGCACCAACTACAATGCCTGTGGTGCTGCATATACGTGAAAAGCACAGTTTGTCATCGCTACATGAAATGGTCACTGAATATTTCGCCGCTGACAATTTTGGTGTCCAAAACGAAACAACTAATCTACTCGAGTCCGAAGATAATGAACAAGCACGTCATATGCTGGAAGACAACACGTGGGGCATTGGTAAGCATTTCGAAAGTGGTTTGCTGTGGAAATACGTTCCGCCAGAACTACCAATCAGCTACGCTATGGCATACAGTCGTCTCTTGGGTATTGAGAGGAAAATGTGTTTGGATAAAGGGTTCGCCACCAGATACAGAGAAGAGATAGCCAAGTATATACGAAAGGGTTACGCCAGGCCACTTTCCAAGGACGAAGTAGGTACGCACACATGTTTTAGTTGGTATATGCCTCATTTGCAGTTCAGAGTCCCCACAAACCGGGAAAAATGAGGATCGTTTTCGATATAGCTGCAAAGGTGAATGGAATATCCCTAAATTGTACGCTACTAAAGGGCCCGGAACAAGCCAAGCCGTTGCTGGACATATTATTCAAGTTTCGAGAAGGCGCAGTAGCTGTGGCGGCAGACATATGCGACATGTTTTCGCAGGTGGTAATAAAGCAGCCAAACCAATATGCCCAGAGATTTTTATGGCGTAATGGCGATTCCCATTAGCCTGTGCAGCACTACTTTATGAGGTCAATAGTTTTTGGTTCGATTTTCTCACCGTGCATAGCAGAGCAAGTGAAGAACAAAAATGCCGAGAATTTTCGCCTAAAATACCCAGACGCAGCTGCAGTAATCATTGATAGTCACTACGTAGACGATTTCGGGTCCAGCTTTCACAACATAGAGGATGCAGATTGCATATGCAAAGAGGTCAAGTTTGTCCACGCTCAAGCCGGGTTTCAACTTCGATCGCTTGTTTTTAATATTAGAGAACTTGAAACCAAACTTAACTCGGACTCTAAAGCAATATCTCAACATGTAACGCTAGAAGGGCACAGTAGCTGCGACATCGCATTTCAAAAGCAGTACTAGACGAAGAACGTGCCCCGACAAAACGCGAACTTTTGAGCATTGTAATGTCAGTTTTTGACCCTTTCGGCCTTCTCGCTGATTTCTTGTTATTAGCCAAAATACTGATCCAAGAATTTTGGAAGACTCGCATCGAGTGGGATGAGCTACTGCCACATGAACTTCACCATAAATGGTTTGCTTGGTGGGGTGAGTTCAAACACATCGACGAGGTCAAGGTTGGCCGTTGTTACTCATCTTTGCTACAGTCACCGACATCCGTTCAGCTCCATATAATTGTAGATGCCAGCCAAGTTGCCTTTGCTGCAGCTGGTTATTTTCGAGTCGCGAGCTCGCAAGATTGCGACGTTACTTTTATTGCCGGTAAAACCAGGGGCGCACCTCAAAAGCTTCTATCGGTGCCAAGACAGGAATTGCAAGCAGCTGTGCTAGGCGTGCGACTCGCCAAACTCATATGTCAAGGTCATAGCATTCAGCCAGATCTGGTCACATACTGGTCAGATTCGCAAACTGTACTGCAATGGGTCAATTCAAAGGAAAGAAAGTTTAAGCCTTACGTAAGCCATCGTATAGCAGAAATAATATCGTCGTCCAAGCCTTCTCAATGACGTTGGATACCAACAGACAAGAACACAACTGATACAGTAACAGTAACTCGTCCGAAAAGTTGTCCATGGTTGAGAGGTCCAAGTTTTCTGCGGGATTCAGCTGATCTTTAGCACAACGTACAACCTGTAGCCCCATGCCCGCTCAACTGGAAGAAGAATTGCAGCCGTGCCTCGTAGCACTTGTGGAGGTAAAAGAGTGCTTATTGCAGTTTAATCGTTTTTCTTCTTTTCACAGGTTATAGCGGGTGATGGCATGGGTGTATCGGGCTGCAAGTAAATTTATAGGTCGAAAGCATGAAAACAACGACACTGCTCAGCTGAATTCAGCATTGGCCGCCTCCGAACTGGAGAAAGCCGAGAAATATATCGTCAAAGAAGTCAAACGCGAGGTTTACGCCAAAGAGTTTACACAGCTAGAAAAATCCAAACGCCTTTCTAAGCAAAGCACCATATATGCATTGTCACCATACATAGACGACGAGGGTGTTATGAGGTTACGCGTGCGCTTGGGACGAGGCTACAGTTTTGCCAGAAAAAGCTATAAGACTGATTTTGATGCCGACGAAACACATCGTCTCACAGCTTATAATGCGTCAGTACCACGAAAAATATCATCACCAGAATGCCTCAGTAATTTTGAATGAGGTTCGTCAAACCTATTGGTTTCCTCACGCTAAATCATTACTGAAAGTTGTGCAAAGAAGTTTTGCGCAATGCCGAATTGATAGAGCCGCACCAAAGCCGCCTTTAATGGGTCAACTGCCTGAAGACCGAGTCAGGCCTTACGTCAGGCCCTTTACATACACAAGGGTTGATCTATTCGGCCCATTTAATGTGGCGATAGGTCGCCGCAGAGAGAAGAGATGGGTAGTCATATTCACGTGCCTCACCACCAGGGCTGCTCATTTAGAACTTGCGCACGACTTGTCAACAAATGCCTTTTTTAACCTTACGTAATTTTATCAACCGCCGCGGAACGCCAGTACGAATCCGCAGTGACAATGGTACGAATTTTATAGGCGCCCAGAGAGAGCTGCAAGAATCCGAACGCATCTTAGATTTTGAACGCATTTCTAACGACGTCGCCCAACGCGGAATAGACTGAAAATTCAATTTCCCTTCTAATCCTAGTTCTGGTGGCTGCTGGGAGCGCCTCATACAGATCGTAAAAAGACTTTTGCTCAAAATCATACGCGAAGAGGTGCCAAGAGAGGAGACGCTACGCAGCGTACTTATAGATATCGAAAACATATTGAACTCAAGACCATTAACCGAAGTACCTTTGTCATCAGAAGAAGATTCTCCAATTACACCAAATCACTTTCTTTTGGGGTGTCCCAATTCGACGCAAACACCACAACCAGTAGACGAAAAACTATGTTTAAATAAAATTAAAGAAAAAAAACTTTGTTAAAAATAAGGTTTTATTATTTTGGTTAATAAAATTAACTAAAAAGTAAACAATAAATTGACTCTAAAGAAATATAACACTTTATCAGTTCATTGTAAGCTTAAACGATAATTAGGCTTTTTCGTCTGCGACAACAAAAATCTATATTGTACATAATTATATATTTTTAACATTAAAACTTTACACCTAAATAATTAAATCTTACAGTTTATATCACAGTCCTAATTGTTCTAATAAAAAACGTGTTAAATTTTGATGGTATAATTAAGAACATTTAGGATCTCATTTTCACGCTTTTATTAGAACAATTAGGACTGTGATATAAACTGTAACATTTAATAATTTATGTGTAAAGTTTTAATGTTAAAAATATATAATTATGTACAATATAGAATTTTTTTGTCGCAGACGAAAAAGCCTAATTATCGTTTAAGCTTACAATGAACTGATAAAGTGTTATATTTCTTTAGAGTCAATTTATTGTTTACTTTTTAGTTAATTTTATTAACCAAAATAATAAAAGCTTATTTTTAAAAAAGTTTTTTTTCTTTAAATTTATTTTTTACTTTTTAGTTCGTTTTATTAACAAGTAATAGAAGCTTGTTCTTAGAAAAGCTTTAAATATAAGTAAAGGAGGTGAAACAAAAACACATATTTCAGTTACATATGCGTATAATCAGAAACGATATAATATAGAGACATTGCATAGACGAAAAATCGTGTGAGGTAAGCTTCACAAAATTCTAGTAGGTCACATTCACCACTTACCACAGCAGAATTTGTTAAACTACCACTGTCTGTATTTGTTATTTAATAATTATTTGTACACTTTTTATTCAGCTAATGTGTTCAGAATTTTAACTTTTATTCACTAAAACTCCAATCAGTGTATTTCTGTGCTTAAATTATGTTAAAAATTGTGTTAAAGTTTTTGGTGTGGTGAAAGTGACCTACTAGAATTTTGTTACGCTCCGCTGCTTTCCACCGAAGTTCGCGCATGCAATATCTTTATATTCAAAAATTTATGGTATAATGCGGATTGGAATTTATTAGTACACATTTTATGCGCAGCAACTTCAGCGGTGTATTCAAAGTTTAAAGCATAGTAAATATAAGTATTGAAGTCATGAGCCTGGGCATTCGCGCAATGGTAGCTCATTGACGAAATGACTCCAAGCGAATTTTTGACGCTACTTAGTAGTGAGTGCGTAGTACATTTTACTTGCGCTATTGAGTGAAACGACTTTTGTGTGTCAGGCACGAGTTTGGTGTTATTGGCGCTACTGGCAATGATGACACTGAGCTGTTGACGGTAGCGCTGGTAGTTCAGATTTTGAATCAGAGAAAGAATTGATGACCCGTGTAAATTATTATGGCTTTGGCCGTGTAAATTATTATGGTGTATTTGTATATTTTAGATTTAATGCACAATTAATATATGTGTGTTTGAACGGCCAAATAATAACAGTAGTATTGCTAAAGTGCTGCTTAGTTGATGGAATGTCGCTAATTTCCTAGCGATCCTAGCAGATTGTAAATATTTCGTTCAACGGACGCGCGAAATTGCCACATCTGCTCAAATTTTCCAAGATTTTCCATTCTTGATTTAACTTAAGCTGTTATGCCAATATTTTTCAGCCAGCTTTTTTCAAATAGGTAATTTTTCCAAAAGCAAAATAAATTACAGAAAAGATTACAGAGTTAAACAGCCTTAAAAATTCAGCGATGTTGGTTATACACAGAAATACAACAGAGGGTTGTGTCTCCGCTTTTCGCAAGCGTTGAGATTCACCACGCGTGACACGCGTGATTCACCACGTCCAAATATCACAATCCACGGATAGGTACCGGCGTGTTTGTATGGGACTTAGGCTGTTATGCCAAAGTAAATACAAATCTTTACCGATAACTGTGTTATCGATTAATTTATCGAATTCTAACAAAGTAATATTGCATTGTCATCGGAGTTATACATGTGTGCAAAATTTCAGCTCAATCGGACACCGGGAAGTGTATCAAATTTAACTTTCAAGATTCCATTACAGACAACAAAAGTGAAACTAAATAAAAGCTTATAAAAAGTAAGTACCTGTACACGGCGACTGTACATGGCGACCGCGACAGTTGTACAAGTTTGTGCGAACACAAACAAACAAAAAAAAACGTTTAAAGACAATTAACTAAGTGAGTGATAGAAAAAAATTTGGAAAGAAGTTACTTTAATTAATTTGAAGATATAATAAAATATATTGAACATATGAAGGTATAATAAAATATATTGAACATATAATAACTGAACGAGTGTTTGCAAAATTAGAAGCTACATACAAAAAAATAATATATTTGAACATATCTACTCACTTAGTGTCATATACAAAAAAAAAATACAGAAAAGAGACGAAAATTCCAGAAAAACAAATAAAAAATGCATATATACGTATGCAGAAATACTTTATTAATATGTAAAGGCGAACAGAGTGGTGTGCAATAAGTAGTACATATGTACACAAACATCACATGAAAGTTAAAAAATATATAAAAACTACAACGATTAAATTATTAAAAAGAGAAAACAGAGAAAAAATGGAAAACATTTAGTTAATAGAAGGCAACAACAATAAAAGATAACACTTTAACAATTTTTAAAAAGTGAATAATTGCTAAACAAAAATTACAACTACATGAAGTCCAAAACAAAAACAACAAACACGGGTATACAAATATGTAAAAATCAACTAAATGAAATATATAAAGCGTAAGAATTTTAGATCCGGCAAAGTCAATGTACTTAAAACATATATTAGACGGCACAAAACGGGAAAGAAATACCTATATATACACATAAAATACGCAACGGTTACTTATGTACACAATTTAATGCAAAATTAAAACATCAAGAAAAAAAGTATTACTTTCAATACAACAAACATTAAATATGCAAAACATCGGAAGTCAGAGCGCAAATCGGCTGTTGCAACAGCTAAGCGATATCCGGCAAGCGCAGCATAGATTCCAAGCATCAACCGATACAACAACGAAGGCATGAAGTAAAAAGCAGTAAACACGGGCAGAGACACCAACAGACAAAACAGCGAAGAGGAGTTACAGTGGTACAGCTAAGTTAAATTACTAACATTGTACATATATTAATAAATTAAATTCAACATTTTTACATACAATTCATACATACATATAAAGAATAAGAAAAAATTACTAGGGCTTTTTGTTAAACTAATAGTTTAAATATATTAAAATGAAAAACAACAATAAATTAGCAAAGTCACTTTTTGAATAAGCTGAATTAGGGTGTGTAGGATTTTTCACGATAAATTATTCAATTGCCATGAGTGATATTGAAGCAAGGGCAAAAGAAGCTCAAGAGTCATTTTTAAAAATCACCAAACGAATTTAACAAAGTCGCCCATTATCTACAAGAGAAGAAAAATTAACAGAATACAAAGAATTACTTATCGAATCGTATAATTCAATTATATCTTTAAACTTAGAAAACATTTCAAGTGTTAACGTAAAATCCATTAACGATATTATAGTACGTTGTAGAGAGCAGCTTATCAAATGTTTTGCTAAGCTAGAATGCAGAATAAAGGTTCCACAAGATTTTACTTCATTACTGTGTGAAGGTATTATTAAAGATTACGAATTAGGTGACGAATTCGTATATGATACTTTGCAGGTTTCCGGAAAAAATATTAAACGGCACGCTTCCTTAAACGCGTTAGATAATTTACTTGCTTTCCAAGACAAGCAATACGTATTTACTAAAGAAACAAACGCGAGTATTTCTAAGCATTCAAATATGGCTACCATAGAGCAAAAAAAATCATTTGTAACAATGTGTGCGTCTATAATTCGTGAAAATTATTCCGGGGACCCACTGGCTCTCGAATCGTTTATAGATAAAATAGATCTTGTTGAAAGTTTAGCTGAGGAAAACTTAATACCCACCCTATTATCATTTTTGAAATCTAAACTGGAAGGAAAAGCTCGAGAAGCTCTTCCTACGAGTATTTCATCTACCAGCGATATAAAACTTTCCCTACGAGCACGAATAAAGCCTGACAACTCAAAGGTTGTTGCAGGAAAAATCGCAGCCCTACATGTAAGCAACAATAATTATTCGGATTTTTCTAAACGTGTAGAAGAACTATCAGAGGCTCTTGAACGTTCTTTAATCATTGAAGGCATAACCCAAGCAAAAGCTCACGAGATGGCAGTCGAGCAAACTGTCAACGTTTGCCGACTAAATGCCAAATCAAGATTAGTTAAATCAATCCTTGCCTCAACCCATTTTAAAGACCCAAAAGATGTTGTAGCAAAATTAATCGTCGAACAGAACAATGAAGTACAAGAAAGACAGGTATTGGCGTTTCGTGCTCGTAGATTATACCGTGGCAATCAAAGGGGATCTTGTGGACATAACTTTAGTCGAGGTCACAACAGTAGTCGAGGTTAGAGGCAAAACCACAACAGCAACGCAAAGTTCCCAGCGGCAGAAACAATAACAACTATAACAATAATTCAAGACATACCAATAACAATAGACAAACGCGGAAGCCCCTCAGGAGCGAACACTGAGGGAGCAAACCGAGTAAATTCGGCCAACAAAGAAGGCGAAGTGTCCATATATTGCTTAAACTTAAAGTACACAGATTGTGTTGAGTTAGGATGTACCGATTCCCACAAATGGTGCACATTTCTTGTTGACACACAAGCAGACATCTCCTTAATTAAACTTTCCGCCTTAAATAAAGATACGACCATGGACAGCGATAATATAATAAACATAACAGGTGTCACATCAGGTAAAGTGTTGACTCTTGGAAAAATAACAACGAATTTAACAACATCCAATTACTTTTTTAAACATACATTACATGTCGTTCCAGACAATTTTAACATCTCCTCTGATGCCATTCTTGGCAAAGATTTTCTCAAAGCATACAGATGCAACATAAATTATGCAAATGATCGTCTTTCGTTTTGGTAAATAACCAAAAAATTTGAGATTCCAATTTTACATAGTACAAACGTTAATACATGCATCATACCACCCAGGTGTGAGGTGTACCGTGTCTTTAACTTAGGGAAACCCAACCGACAGCTATTCATAAAATCGCAGGAAATTTGCGACGGCGTTTTCACGGCAAGGTGTATTGCCAACAGTAGCAATCCTATATTAAAAATTATTAATACAACAGATAAAGTGAAGCTAGTTAACAATTGTCACGTTCAGTCAGAAATGTTAAGCATCTACAATGTTTATTCTATTAATAAAACAACAGCAGATGCAAATATACTTACTCAGCAAATACCTAGGAATGGAAAAGAAAATTTATTAAATCGCATTAAAGGATGACGTAATGACAATAAATAATTTTTATGAGCAAAAACTTAGAGTAAAGGATGCAACGCCAGTTTATATGAAGAATTACCGATTACCCTATTCGCAGCGAAAGGAAATTGATAGGCAAGTAAAAATCTTTTAAAAAACAATCTTATAGAAGAAAGTAATTCAAACTACAACAGTCTTCTGATTTTAGTTCCAAAAAAAAGCAGTGAAGGTCAAAAAGCTTACAGAATGTGTGTTGATTTCCGTGCTATCAATAAAAATCTTATAGCTGATAAATTTCCTTTGCCCCGCGTTGATGATATCTTAGATAATCTAGGCAGAGCAAAATTTGTTTCCACGTTGGACCTTTTCTCAGGATTTCATCAAATTCCGCTTCATGTTGACTCACGCGATATCACGTCATTTAGAACTGATCGAGGTGCTTTTAGATGGAAGGTTTTGCCATTTGGATTAATTGTTGCCCCCAATTCATTTTCACGAATGTTGTCCATAGCGTCTTCGGGAATTTCTCCGAATGAAGCATTTTTATATATTGACGATATTATTGTCATTGGATGTAGCGAAGAACATCACTTAAAAAATCTTAAGAAAGTTTTTGATACCCGCCGAACATTTAACCTTAAATTAAATCCACAAAAATATAACTTCCTTCGATCCGAGGTAAAATTGCTAGGTCACAAATGCTCGTCAACTGGAATTTCACCGGATAATTCAAAAATTGACAACATGACAGATCCAACATCAAAACTTGCCAGAATCAGGTTAGAACTCGCGGAGTACGATTTCACAATCGAATATATCAAACGAAAGCCAACGTAGCAGCTGATGCACTTTCGCGCATTTCATTTTCTGATTTAAAACAATAATCTAAACACATTCTGGCAATGAAAACTCGGTCAATGACGAAAAAATTCCAACCAAATACAAACAATGAAAGTCACCCTTTAACAGAGACAGTTATGGTATATGACAAATTCGAATTCGAATTTTCTAAGAAAATACCGAAAATAAGATCTCAAATATGTTATGATAAAAATAAAAAAATTTTAATGTTCTTATATTTGCGCATATTAAATCCAAACGCATTTTTTAACTAATGTTGCTACTATTAACGAAATTCTAAATTTAGATGATATGCTTTCGAGGTTGCAAAAGGCGGCCGACAGTCAGCACTTTAAGAAAATATAATGGCCAAAAGATGACATAATTTTTAAACATATTTCCATATCCGAGCTAAAAGCCAAAGGAAATGACATCCTAAAAACATTAGAAAAAATATTAACTGACCCGGTGGAAACAGTGACTGATAATTCCAAAAAACTACAGTTAATGACCATTTACCACACTGACCCATTATCAGGTGGTCATTGTGGAACAAAAAAGCTATACGCGAAACTGAGAACAAAGTTTTATTGGAAAAATATGACGAGAGATATATCCAAATTTGTGAAGGTCTTGCGTGTTGTTAAGCCCAGGAAGATGGGTCACATTTACAGTGAAAATGTACCTGTAGATGATGCTGTGGGAACAAATTTCAAGAAATCCTTGTGCATAAGATTTTTTCCGTCATGAGCCATACTTATGTATCGAATGCAAATCGTCACTTGTTCGATTGTAGAGACATCTCGAGTTTCATCAACCAGGACTGAATAAAGCTTTGCAGCTTTTATTTTTGTAATAACTTTTCCAGTCAAGATTTTGTAACAAGCATCAATTATTTCATTTTGAACTGTTGGACTTGTATATTTATCACATTTTCCCGGACTTTCTAAATGCTCTCTTAAAAGTGGATCTCCCATGGCTCGCAATTTTAACACAGCTCGGAAATTCCTTTCGTTTATACCAGTAAAGTCATCCTTAATTACTATTTCGCCACTGTCTCGATGTCCTCGTAAAGCCAACTCTTGGCGCCCTAGTACAATTATAACTTCAATAATAAGAGTGATGATTCCTCTGTTGTCTAGTATTTGTTGTACACGGGACGGATCGACCAAATTTTCTATAGATTCTTCTGTTTTGCATAATATGCAGAAAACTATCTTTGCAATCAAGTGCTCTACCGTGGTAAGATGTCATTGCATGGTTATTATCTGAAAATTAAAAAATATTCTTTTGATAATGGCATTAGTTTTTGAGAAATGTGCAGATCTCAAATATATTGTGCAAAAGACTATCAAGTTGCGTGTAAAAATTGGATTACTTGTATCATTAATGAACGATTTTCTTACTCACTTCTTTTGCATTTTTCCAATTGTCGAATTTTCTAATAACTAACTGCCCCAGATCTTGTTATCCCCTTCCACCGGTTTTTGCAAACGCCACACATGGTAAACAATAAGCACCACAATGTAATTCAGACTAGGCGAGCCTGGATATTCCCAAACCAGTTGTAGTAAAATTTCAATTTTCGGGTTTTAAATTTATCCAATAACGGAAAAACGTAATTTACAGGAGGCTTCCAAACTTTGGTTAACAAATCGAGCCTTTTTGAGTCAGTGAGCGGAATATTGACAAACTTTCCAACGTCGATTCTGTTAACGACCTCTACAAACACATATTTTTCAACATTATTTCTGACATGACTAGTTTAACTGGTAAAACTTTGAGCGGAATTGAAAACCTTTTTTGCCAGTGATCCAGATCCCACATCTGCATTATTATTGTTATCACTATCTGCAGATTCACAATTACGTTTGATTGGCACGAGAAATCTCCTCATTTCATAACTTTTCACTTTTCGGAAAAATAAGCACGAGCTGTTAAGGTGGATGCATTTATTAGTGTTGGGAACTATCGTATAAAAACTATCGAGTTATTCGATAGTTAACTCATTTGCATTCATTCGATAGTCTTTTGAAATTCATTCATTACTATTTTTTCGAATTATTAGTTTACGGTATGAACGTTTCACTCATTATTATTTTTAGAATTACGAATGAGACGTTAAAAACAACTAAGTACGCACCCACAGATGTCGCGCACCCACAGGTGTTTGTGAAATACGATACATTAAAAACAACTAACTACGCACGCTGACACCTGTGGGTTAAGATGTTGAATTTCACGCGAGCCAGCATGCATTCACCATGTGGCAAACGGCATTTACCACGGGGGAGTTAGATTAGCATGCAACCTAATGTGCACTCACCACCAAACACTATTTACGAACTACTAGTTTTCGGTATGAATTATTAAATTTGGAAGATAAACATTTTTTTAATTAATGAAGTTGAAAACGGAACATTGCGCAGAACCTTGATCATTTTTTGAAACTAAACCTGAATATACATATACATACATATATATATGACTCCGATGGGAGGGACCTATCCCCTGATTCCCCCCTATCTACGCTACTGGTTGTCTGAAAAAATCATATAAATCGGTGGTATATATAGTATATATCTCATACAACCGATTGTTCAGATAAGAAACTTTTCGCAATTTCTACCCCATTTTAACAGCTATTTAGCTTCACATTTCACCAATTGCTTACGTATATACTATATATTGTTGTGTAAAAAAATCATAGAGATCGGTGATATATATAATATATATATGATGGTATATATAGTATAGAATATATTGTTGTCTGAAAAAATCATAGATATCGGTGGTATACATAGTATATATCTCATACAACCGATTTTTCAGATAAGAAACTTAGCGCAATTTCTACCTCATTTTAACAGCTAGAAGCTTCAAATTTCACCAAATGCTTACGTATATAGCATATATTGTTATCTGAAAAAATCATACAGATCGGTGGTATATATATATATCTTACGAATTTACTGGTATTCCTCTTATTCACAACCTTCTACTAACGTCCGATTCATTAAACTGTTGAATAAATAACTCCAATATTGAATAATGCAAAAATGGTCTTTGTTAGACTACTTGAAAATAACACTTATACTTCGCAACTGATAGCTTGCTTAAATCAAACTGATTTTTAGTGCCTCAACTGTTGCTGCTTTTATACTGTGTGGTTTCCTCGTTTACATATATCTAGGTGTTTCTATTTCTAGAATTTACTAGTTAGTTATCAGCTATAAAATTCTCAGCTATAACTAACTACAAATGCACGTTATAGCTTATCATATGCGCGTGTATATGTGAGTGATACTTCCAAAGATAATTTCCTACTTTTGGAAGCATCTCAGATAAGATATATGCATGAGTTTGTGAATCTCTCCCCGCTGCGTGTACGTACATATGTTGTCTGAAAAAATTGATGAGATCGGTCGTATATAGAGTATATATCCCCACAACCGATTGTTCAGATAAGAAATTTTTCATAATTACTGCCCTATTTTAAGAGCTAGAGGCTTCACATTTCAACGAATACTTACGTATATAGCATATATTGTTGTCTGAAAAAATCATAAAGATCGGTGGTATATGTAGTATATATATATATATATATATAATATATATATTTTAGCAATTTTAGCCCTATTTTAACAGCGAGAAGCTTCAAATTTCACCAAATGCTTATGTATATAGCATATATTGTTGTCTGAAAAAATCATAGAGAACGGTGGTATATATAGTATATATCTCATACAACCGATTGTTCAGATAAGAAACTTTTCGCAATTTCTACCCCATTTTAACAGCTATAAGCTTCAAATTTCAGCAATTGCTTACGCTTATAGTATATATTGTGGTGTGAAAAAATCAAAGAGATCGGTGATATATATAATATATATATGATAGTATATATAATATTTATATATAGTATATATATTTTTTTTTGCAATTTCAGCCCCATTTTAACAGCTAGAAGCTTCGAATTTCACCAAATGCTTACGTATATAGCATATATTGTTGTCTAAAAAAATCATAGATATCGGTGGTATATATATTATATACCCCATATAAACTATCATTTTTGCCCCTTTTTTACGGCTAGAAGCTTCAAACTTCATCAAATTTCATCAAATACTTACGTTTACGGCATATATTGTTGAAATACGTGATCCGTAGTCATATAGCGTTTTCTTTTCTGGCTAAAGTGTTACGCCGCGCAAGGGTTGTTGTTCTATTCTAAAAACAGGCAACGCCATTACGGGGTATTTCGTTCTTTTGTGAAAATTATTGCCTGCTCGCAACGCAAAAGCGTTACACTTTTACCCTGTATAAAATGGCGCTGTGGCAATGCAACTCTGTGAAACTCTCAATTCGCTCTTATGTTCCACATATGAGTTGAAATGTTCGTTGTATGCACTATAAATGGTGAACATTTTCTGGGGAAGGGGCAACTCTATTAAGGCTTTACCATTTACTTAGGGAACAATTTATTTCGGAAAAGAAAACGCTAATAGTTTTTACATGCAGACCACAAAAAACCTGAAACTTTTCATCCTCACACAAAGTGCCTACCTATTTTTATACCTTTCATGAAAATGAAATGGTATATTAACTTTGGCACGAATCTCAAAATTGTAAGTCATTAAAGGAAAATATATAGACCCACCATTAAGTATACCGAAATAATCAGGATGAAGAGCTGAGTTGAATTAGCCATGTCCGTCTGTCCGTCTGTCTGTTTGCAAACTAGTCCCTCAATTTTTGAGATATCTTGATAAAATTTGGTGAGCGGGTGTATTTGGGTGTCCGATTAGACATTTTTCGGAACCGGCCGAATCGGACCACTATAACATATATCCTCCATACAACCGATTTTTCAGAACAAGATGATTTTTGTCATATCTTCCTCAAATTATCAGATTGAAGCTTCAAACTTCGCCATATACATACTTTCGTATATTGCACGTATTATTGTCTGAAAAATTGATGAGATCGGTCGTATATATAGTATATATCCCCACAACCGATTGTTCAGATAAGAAACTTTTCGTAACTACTGCCCTATTTTAAGAGCTAGAGGCTTAAAATTTCAACGAATTCTTACGTATATAGCATATATTATTGTCTGAAAAAATCATAAAGATCGGTGGTATATATAGTATATATATATAATATATATATATTTTCGCAATTTCAGCCCCGTTTTAACAGCTAGAATCTTGAAATTTCACCAAATGCGTACATGTATAGCGTGTATTGTTGTCCGAAAAAATCAGAGAGATCGGTGGTATACATAGTATATATCTCATACAACCGATTATTCAGATAAGAAACTTTGCGCAATTTCTGCCCCATTTTAACAGCTAGAAGCTTCAAATTTGACCAAATGCCTACGTATATAGCATATATTGTTGTCTAACAAAATCATAGAGATCGGTGCTATATATATTATATACCCCTTTTTTACGGCTAGAAGCTTTAAAATTTATCAAATTTCATCAAGTACTTACGTTTACGTCATATATTTTTGAAATACGTGATTCGTAGTCATATTTTTTACATGCAGACCACAAGAAACGTCAAGCTTTGCATCCTCGCACAAAGTACCTACCTATTTTTTATTTTATATTTATCATAAAAATCATTTAGATATGTTCAAATTTCACCAAATGGTTACGTGTATAGCATATGTTGTTGTCTGAAAAAATCATAGAGACCGGTGGTATATATAGTATATATCTCACACAGATAAGAAACTTTTCGCAATTTCTACCCCATTTTAACAGCTATAAGCTTAAAATTTCAACAATTGCTTACGTATATAGTATATATTGTTGTGTGAAAAAATTATAGAGATCGGTGGTATATATAGTACATATATGTAGTAATATTTGGTTTTAACACATTTTTTAGATTTAAATATTTATTTTAATAATTATGTATACTAAATTAGTACATAAAATTCTTCTTTTTTTTAGATTTTTAAAATTAATTCAAATTAAGGTTTTGTGTTTGTGTTTTCCGGCGTAATTATTTTTATATTTTTTCTACAACTGAACTGATCTGATTTTTTCTATTCCATTTATACAAGATCACTGACTTTGTATTTTCTTTCTGGTTTTCGTTTTCTATTAAAATTCCTACAATTTTCTTCTTGAATCTTCTGAATATTTCTCTCATCTTCTTTTCGCAAATCATTTCTTTCCTCATGAATTTCATCTTTTATAAGTTCATATAAATGCTGTTCCCCTATCGGATATTATTCTTTTTGGATTACCAAAAACCAATGACAACTTTTCCACACTATCAACAACTGATGCAGCGTCTGATGACCTTACTGGGTACAACCAGAAAGAAAACCCATCAACAACTACCAGAATATATTTGTACCTTTTAGAAGTCAAATCCAAAGGGCCCACATGATCCATGTGAAAAGTTCCTAAAGGCGCATCTTCTTTATCGATTGGAGAGAGAAATCCTTCCTTCCTTCCTGCTTTGCCCTCAGTAATAATACACTCAACACAATTTCGAACCACTCTGACTACTTTTGAACGTCATTGTGGAATGTAAAATTCTTTCTCTAAGCATTCCTGTGTTTTCTTTACGCCAAAATGTTCTTTACTATGCACAATCTTAATTATCTCTTCCTCCATAACAGACGGTACAACCAACAGTTACGTCGTTGGATCTTTATATAATAAATCATATTTCACAAAAAGATCTGAATACTGCTCTCTCTCAAGTAAATTCCGTATTGTCTTAATCCATTCATCGCTCATCTGAGCTTCTTTTAAACGATGCCTAATTGAATCTACTAACAAACACGCGACACGACTTAATGCATCAACATGTTTCGTCTTTGCTCCAGAACGGTGTTCAACTTTCATCTAGTTTGAGTGAAAGCATTGCAATCTGTAATAAGTTTGAACTTAAACCCCATAAGATAAATACGTCATTTTTTAAGTGCCTCAATGATAGCAAGAACTTCCAGTTCAAACGAATGGTATTTTTTTTTTTCTTGTTGAGTTGTGCGACGACTCTTATACTGAACAGGATGATATTGCTGATCGGTAGTATCCTTCTGCAATAATACTGCTCCGTACCCATACATGCAAGCATCCATATGTACTTCCGTCACTGCTCGTGGGTCATATATCTTAAGTACCGGGGCACTTACTACGGCTGCCTTTAGTTGCTCAACAGCCAAACATTCTTCTTCACTCATTTTAAATTTTACATTTTTCCTTAATAAATCAGTAAGAGGCCTAGCTTAAGTTGCATAGTCAGGTACGAATCTTCTAAAGTAGGATGTTAGTCCCAAAAAACGTTGTATTTGCTTTGTATTATAGGAAAATTGGTAGTAGCGCGAGATTTCTCAACAGATGGTTTTATTGTGCCATTTTCTATCAAATAACTCAGAAATGATTATTTTCTTTTCAAAAACTGACATTTTTCCCATCTTGTTTTAAGGCCGTATTCTGAATCACGCTTTAACACAATTTTAAAGCTTTCAATATTCGATTTTTCATCCTTTGTTGGAATAATAATATCGTCCATATAAACAACAATGGTACTATTTTGAATAAGATCTCTAAAACCTGAATTAACAAATCTACAAACTACTGGTGGAGAGTTCGATATACCAAAGGGTACGTATAAAAATTCAAACTGTCCACTATGAGTAACAAAAGAAGTATATTTTCTAAAATCCTTATCTACAGATACATGAAAAAATCCATTTGTTAAGTCTAAAGTTGTGAAAACATTTGAACCCTGTAATCGCTCAATTACATCATCGATCAATGCCATTGGAAAATTATCCTTAATTATTTCTTCATTTAATTTGCGATAGTCACAGCACATTCTTTTGGTACCATCTTTTTTAGGAACCAAAACTATTGGTGAAGCATACTCAGATGTACTTGACTGAATTATTACATTTTCTCACCATTCGTTTATTTGCTTTTTAATATAAACCTGATCAACATGAGACGTTCTTCTAGGAGTAGTGAACACTGGTATATCATCTTTAAGTACAATTTTCATAACAACAGGACTTTCTCTTTCCTTTACTGACTTATATGTATTCACTATTGATGACACCAAACTTGCATTTTCCCTACTTAGGTGTTCTAAATCAAGTGCTATTTCGTTTTTCTTGAACTCTTCTACAGACATGTTCAAACTCATTCAACAAATTGCAACGCTGATTTAAGGTTTTAGCAAATCTTTTAATGAAAATTGCCTCACCTTCTCTAACCAACATGTCCACGTTCTTCAGAACACAATTACGTATTATAGCGGCATAACGTAAATCTACTTCGTTTACAACATGAAATGTAACGTCCATGATTATATTATCAATGTCAACATTCACATCGAAACTTCCTATAGTGTCAGCGGCACTTTCCTTCAAACCCATTAGTCAACGTCTGTCGCTATTTAATTTAATTTCATTATCCATCATATCTAAGATATCGTTACGGATAGTACAAAGATCACATCCTGTATCTACTAAAGCAGAAAATGTATACCCACATAATTGAATATCTTTAATATTAATCCACACTTGTCACGCAAGGTATTAACACTCTGGCCTATCTTAATAGCATTGTTTTTGATACTACCTCGTTACATTCGAAGGACCTATGTCCCATCCTGTTACATTTGTAACAACGATATTGTTTATCTGGTCAATTATTAGCAAAGTGAGATGCATCTCCACACTTAAAGCATTTTTTTGATTCCGTATTTAAGCTACTTGACTTTGATTCAATACGTTTTACTGGTGGTGAAAATATACCTCTATTCTGCGTTTGTTGGGTTTGACTAATCTTCTCATAAATCTTAATTTGTCTTTTTAATTCACTCACATCTTTAGCCTGATATAAAACTGATTTGTTTATTTTAGAGTCAGATATCCCATTTATAAAATAGTCAATTATTATTTCACTATCTAGACTAATTGGCTTTCCTATCTCTATAATAGAATAAAGATATTAAAAAAATGATTCATTATGCTTTTTGCGACGATTTCGCAAACGGTTATGTACCTCTGCTGAAGACAACTTTGCTCCAAATTCATCTATAAGAGCTTTTTTCAACGAGTGCCAACCTCGTATATCCCTAACACCCCTAATACACAAACTAGCTGCATCTTTTAATAATTGCTTGACATAAATGAACATTTGCAAACTATTCCATCCTACAATAGTTGCACTATCTTCAAACTCACTTACGCACTGATTAACGTCAAGTGAGTCTACACCTGTAAAAGAGGATACACTAAACGTGGTAAAACGTGAAACATTCTAGGTTTGTAAAACCACTACAGCAGCTTCCTCGTACCGACTAACACTCGATTCAGCATCACTATCTTCGCGATCAGAAAGGCCGAAATGTTCGATTAAGCGCAACAGCAAATTCGACTTATTGCCATCTGTGGTCAAACCTAACTCCCTAACTTTTCCCTCAATACTGCTACAGTTGCACTTTTAATAGTTTGAAGATCCATTTCTTAATATGTTTTTTTTTTAAATCAACTAAGCAAAAACTAAACCTAAACGCCGGTTAAAAATATTTGTTTTATGTAATACAAAAGTTAAATACAAACAACATATGTATGTTTTTACAAAATTAATTGCGATATGAGTTGAAAGTATTTTCAAATAAAATTTTTTTTATAATTTTTTTCTACTGGCTTGAATAATTACATGAGAATATTTAGAAACATTGTTTAAATTTTTTGTTTTATCTTCTTTTTTTTTAATCGTTTTTAATTATTGTCTTTTTGTTTATACGTCATTCATACTCATTCATTGCATACTCACAATACTGATTTTCTTTTTTCTCAAAAATGCAAACCCTCCGTAAGTATTGATCTCCACCAATTTTTCTACGTATCTGCGCCCTTTAGATGTTCAATATGTTTTCTGCTTCTTCTGCCTTTTCGGTACACGTTCTGCTTTCTACTTTTAAATTTTACGTTTTCTGCTGCTATACATCATTAGTGATAGTCTTCCTCAATTTGGTGCAAACCCATTTTTATTTTGATACGAGAGTTTGTTTATTTTTGCATCTTTTTTACGGCTAGAAGCTTCAAATTTCAACAAACTTCATCAAATACTTACGTTTACGTCATATATTGTTGAAATACGTGATTCGGTCATAGTTTTTACATGCAGACCACAAAAAACCTGAAACTTTGCATCCTCACACAAAGTACCTACCTATTTTTATACTCAGATGAGCAGAGCTCACAGAGTATATTAACTTTGATTGGATAACGATTGGTTGTGCAGGTATAAAGGAATCGAGATATATATAGACTTCCATATATCAAAATCATCAGTGTCGAAAAAAAATTTGATTGAGCCATATCCGTCCGTCCGTCCGTGTGCCCGTTAACACGATAACTTGAGTAAATTTTGAGGTATCTTGATGAAATTTGGTATGTAGGTTCCTGGGCACTTATCTCAGATCGCTGTTTAAAATGAACGATATCGGACTATAACCACGCCCACTTTTTCGATATCAAAAATTTCGAAAAATCGAAAAAGTGCGATAATTCATTTCCAAAGACGGATAAAGCGATGAAACTTGGTAGGTGGATTGAACTTATGACGCAGAATTGAAAATAAGTATAGTTTTGGACAATGGGCGCGGCACCGCCCACTTTTAAAAGAAGGTAATTTAGAAGTTTTGCAAGCTGTAATTTGGCAGTCGTTGAAGATATCATGATTAAATTTGACAGGAACGTTACTCCTATTACTATATGTATGCTTAATAAAAATTAGCAAAATCGGAGAATGACCACGCCCACTTTAAAAAAATTTTTTTTTAAGTCAAATGTTAATAAAAAATTCAATAGCTTTACAGTATATAAGTAAATTATGTCAACATTCGACTCCAGTAATGATATTGTGCAATAAAATACAAACATAAAAGAAAATTTCAAAATGGGCGTGGCTCCGCCCTTTTTCATTTAATTTGTCTAGGATACTTTTAATGGCATAAGTCGAACAAAATTTACCAATCCTTGTGAAATTTGGTGGGGACATAGATTCAATGACGATAACTGTTTTCTGTGAGAAAGGGCAAAATCGGTTGAAGCCACGCACAGTTTTTTTAAACAGTCGTCCGTCTGTCTTTCCGCTCGGCCGTTAATATGATAAATTGAGCAAAAATCGATATACTAAACTCAGTTCTCGTCCTTATCTGAACTTACTTTGTATTGGTGTAAAAAATGGACGAAATCCGACTATGACCACGCCCACTTATCGATATCGAAAGTTACGAAAAATTAAAAAAATGCCATAATTCTATACCAAATACGAAAAAAGGGATGAAACATGGTAATTGGATTGGTTTATTGACTCAAAATATAACTTTAGAAAAAAAATTTGTAAAAGGGGTGTGACACCTACCATATTAAGTAGAAGTAAATGAAAAAGTTCTTCAAGGCGAAATCAAGGGCTTTGAATCTTGGCAGGAATACCGTTCGTGGTATTACATATATAAATAAATTAGCGGTACCCGACAGATGATGTTCTGGGTCACCCTGGTCCACGTTTTGGTCGATATCTCGAAAACACCTTCACATATACAACTACCACCACTCCCTTTTAAAACCCTCATTAATACCTTTAATTTGATACCCATATCGTACAAACACATTATAGAGTCACCCCTGGTCAACCTTTATGGCGATATCTCGAAAAGGCGTCCACCTAAAGAACTAAGGCCCACTCCCTTTTAAAATACTCATTAAAACCTTTCAATTGATACCCACGCCATTTAAAATACACCTTTTATTTGATACCCATATCGTACAAACAAATTCTAGGGTCACCCCTGGTCCACCTTTATGGCGATATCCCTAAATGGCGTTCACCTATAGAACTATTACCCGCTCCCTCTTAAAATACTCTTTAATACCTTCCATTTGATACACATTTCATACAAACACATTCCAGGGTTACCCTAGGTTCATTTTCCTACATGGTGATTTTCCCTTATTTTATCTCCATAGCTCTCAACTGAGTATGTAATGTTCGGTTACATCCGAACTTAGCCTTCCTTACTTGTTTATTTTATATTTATCTTAAAAATCGTTTAGGTATGTACATCTGTTCACTATATATTTCTTATCTTATACATCCGATTATTTGGAGATTACGAACGGGATAAAATTATTGTTCAGCACCATTCATGAAAGGTATGAAGGCTTCGGCACAGCCGAAGACAGTCCCGTCCCTACTTGTTTTATTTATCTTCTAAGGGGACTCAGACCATTGCTTCACCATGGCGAATTTGCTTTACCTCTGGGTGTTCTTAGAGTGCAAGCTCTGTTATATGCAGTTATAAGCGTGTTTGGTAGGAGGTCATTGGACTCCTCCAGAACCTCCACATTGGCAACCTCTTTTGAATGTTCCAGTTTTGATTCTACATGTTTCTGGAATGTCGTCCAGTTCGTTGACCCAGATTCTAGGTTCCAGAGTTTCTAAAGGTTCGTCCCTGTTTAAGACATGATCGAGTTTTCGGACTAAGTCCGCCCCCTCCGTCTGGCAACACCCGGCCAGTGCGGCCAAGCGCAGGCAGTGCAGCTCAGCTGTGTCTTGCCAACCACCACCGCGCTCACTCTCAATTGTTTTTAGTTTATCATTAACTACCAGCCCGTTCGCTACGCATCGATCGCATCGTTTTTTGTTTCATCGCCCGCCCGCCATCGCGCAGTTTTATTTTCTTTTATATAAGTGAAGTCAATTAAATTAAACTTTATATTTTGGTTTCCATTTAAAATAAAAACTGCAGTTGTGAATATATGATATACATATACTCGAGTGCCCTCTTGTAAACATGGTCCTTTTGTTCTGAAAAAAGCAACCAGCGACCCACACAAAAAAAAAAAAAACTAAATTTTTTATATTTAAATAATACGCGCTCGGTACGTGCACATATAAATACATAAATAACTAAAACACATTAAGGTGCAATACAAAAAATTTATTTTATAAAACAAAACCGAATAACAACATAACAAACAATTAAGGTTTATGCACAAAAAACAAAACATTAAGGTGGTGAAAAAAAAAAGTGCTAAATTATACAAAGGGCTTTAAATAAAAATATTTACAAACATACATACATAAAAACCGGTGTACACAAAATACAAAAGAAAAAAAATTACATTAAGGTGGAATAAAATTTTTTGAAATTACAAATTTAAAAAGTGGGTGAAGAGGAGAAAAGCTTAAAGAAAATAAAAGCAGTTTTGGAAAAAGCAAGAAAATTTAAAAAATTTGAAATTTTTGAAAAATAAAAAAGAGAAAAAATTTTTAAGAAAATGAAAAATTACAAAAGTGCTTAGTGCAACAAAAAATTTCATTAAAATATATAGCAGAAAAGGTTTTGAGAAAGAAAAGTTGGAAAAAAGCGGAAACTCAACTAAAAAGAAAAGTTTGAAAAAAAAAAATAACATTTTTTTTTAGAAAAAAAATACATTTGATAAAAAAGGAATTGTTTGAAAAATCAAATTGAAAAAAAAAACACCTAGATACAGCCAAACAATATCAACATTACAATACAACAAGGAGATACAACACAACATTTCAACCAGGAACTTCTACAAAAACTAGGACACACACATAAAGCAATAACAAATAAGATGTCAGAGTGAGTACTTGGTTTACCCAATTATATATCCATATATATTTTCCCTCCGTCTAAAGTACGGACCCCAAATCTGAAATTATGCAAATTATACACCCATCCGATCTAAAGATCCGGACCCTGGTTATACAACCATCATCATAAAGCCTAAACGGCAAAATATTTCATTTGCCTACCCACTGGTAATAAAAGGTACAGTCCCGTCAAAACCCTTATAATTTTTTCAATACATAAATTTGTATTCCTGTACTAACGGAAAATCTACTGCCCGGTACCCAAAAAGTTCGTTGCGCTAAATACCTACCTAATTATAAAAGTATATACATATATATGTAATATATGTATATACCCACTTAGTTCGGTAATCATCCACGAGCTATATATATATTTTTCCAGCGTGAAATTCACCGCTGCCCAATTTACCCATATATAAATATATTACATAAAATATATTTTACAAAAAACCCATAGCAACAAACATTGCCAAGTTTTTGTCACTTTTCCTAAAGTTTATTTTACCGGTGCACCCAAGATTAATTTTGCATACAGACCTACAAGTATATGCACCCATAATACCCACACGCACTTGTATATCTTTTTGCATAAGCCAAAAACCCACCCTCAACAAAGTAATTGCATGACCATATGTAACTACATAATAGAAGGAAGCAACAAAGAAGATCATCGATCACATATTGGCATACATTTACTTTGTTAACAATAGATCAAGTGCATTGGCACGGCAACAAAAGGTATTGTTGGTACACCACAGTTTACCGGCAAATATATTTTACCCACTTATATATATACATACATACGTACTATATACCCATATTACTTGTGCTCAGACACGCTGAGACAAGTACATATAACAAAGCAAAAATCCGGTACACATTAGGCCGGTCTCAAAGAATAAAAAAATAAAATCCCAGCGAACACAAATATTATAATATTTATATTATTATATACCCACATTACTTGTACTCAGAAGCGCTGAGACAAGCCCGTATAAAGAACCAAGCGTACATTAGGCTGGTTTCAAAAACAATTTTTTTTGCCCTTTTAACAAAATTTTTTTCGATTATCACAGCTTAATAAAAGCTCCCATTTCTTAGTAAACCAAACTAATTTATAATGCCGAAATCGTCGGACGAAACCCAAAAATTGACCACTGCAGACCAATGCCTGCAGAAATTCATATATGACGGCAACCAAGTAGAAGTTTACTGCTCAAGATGGTCACCCTCCCAAGCTACCGATTTATCAGAGTGTATGCTTGCGGTCAAATTAGAAGACCTAGATAAAATATGGGCAAAGGTGCTAGAGTCCCATCGAGATGTAAGTTTCTCTGATAATTATACAGATGTCAGCGGCTCGGTTGAGCAAAAATTTGCTAAATGCATGGAAACGTACCAAACATGCAAATCAGAAATTTTAGAAGCCTTACAGCTTTTTAATACTGCTATCACCAACCAACAACAAATACCCGCCCACCCAATAAACAATTCAAACGCAAACGGTTTTTATTTAAAAGTACCACCATGCGACACCGAAGTATTTCATGGTGGATACGAAGGCTGGCAATCTTTTAGAGATATGTTCACGGCAGTCTATAAAAACCACCCTAAATTATCACCCGCTCAAAAATTATACCACCTGCACCTGAAAACGAAAATTCAAGCAGGACTTATTGTAAAACAATACCCACTGAGCGATGATAATTTCGATCTTGCCTGGGAAGTACTTAGATCGAGGTACGAAAATAAAAGGATACTCGTCGACAATCAACTAAAGACGCTGTTCAACCTACCCACAATATTCACAGAAAACGGAGAACAAATCCAGAAGTGCAATCAACAATTGCATGTCAACTTTAAACACCCAAGGAATCCCGACAACGGACTGGGACCCGATCCTCGTTTATCTGTGCTCATCAAAGCTGCCAAATGGGAACAATCCCTCAGCTCCCGGAAGGAGCTGCCCCTTTGAGAGGACATGAATAAATTCCTCACCAGCAGATACGAGGTAGTAGAAAGACTAAGTACCTACAGACCAGGCAAGGCGAAGCCCCAATTTTCGAGTTTTACACCACGAATGGTGAATCAAAACTGGACCAACCCAATAATAATAAAACCTATGCATATCACCCCGAGTTCAATAAAACGGCTTCGTGTAGATTGTACAACCAATACCACGCAGTCAAATCTTGCGTAAGGTTTAGGAATTTATCGGTATCAGACCGAATCAAATTTTTGAGAGAAAATAGTTACTGCGAAAACTGTTTATCAACGTCACACCTCAAGAACGAATGTAAAAGTAGTTTCACGTGCGTTTATAGTCAAAAGCGTCATCATTCACTACTGCATTTGCAGCCCAAACCCCAACAATCACAACCAAACCCCAGAGCTCAAAATGCCCAAGCCGGCACCCCTAGGAGAACGGACGACGAGCGAGCCTCAACATCGAAAGCCGCCGCAAGAGCCACCTCCTCCCAACAGTCTCAGGACAAAAACCCGGTTTCTACACTCTTTTCGAGTAATCATGGAACTACCCTACTACCCACAGCAATAGTATCAGTATACTTTGCTGGCGAATTTCATAAAATTCGTGCCCTAATAGACCAAGGTTCACAAAAAACTTTTGTATCATCCCGTATACAAAAGGTTCTTGGTCTACCCACAAAAGAGTTTCTCCACCAGATATCTGGAATGGGTGGAACGGTTGTGAAAAATGCCAATAAAGTCTGCCAGATAACATTCTGTTCAGCAGACTTAACCCAAATGATAGACGCACAAGCAATCATTTTGCCGAAACTAACTAAGTTCTTGCCCACAGTCAGAGTTTCAAGCATCGCTCTCGAAGAACTGTCCCATTTACCGTTAGCCGATCCACAGTATTCGATACCATCGAAAATCGATGTGGTAATCGGCAGCGATATCACCCCGCAAATCCTCACCGAAGGGCTCCTTCGAAATGTGAGAGGAACATTACTTGCCCAAAACACAATATTCGAATGGATATTAAGCGGCCCTGTAGCTGAAAAGGTATCAACCTTCAGCACTCATGTCACTAAATGCACCGATGACCCCATCAACAAACTTTTGAGACAATTTTGGGAACAGGAAGAAGTTCACCAAACCCAACAAAGATCTGCAGATGATGAATACTGCGAAGCACTCTACAGGAAAACCATCTTTCGCGAAGAAGATGGACGCTACAGAGTTAAACTGCCGTTCAAATCGGAATTTCCAGCAAATCTGGCACTCGGTCATTCACGACCCACAGCACAACAGCAGTACATCAGCATCGAACGCACGCTCGAAAGAAAACCCGAATTAAGAGACAAATATTTTGAAGTCCTTAATGAATATTTAACCATGGATCATATGGAACCCGCCTCCCAACAAAAGATAATTAGAGATGGTAAATATTTATCATTTTATCTACCCCATCATGCTGTCATAAAACCCGACAGCAAAACCACAAAAGTGCGAGTCGTCTTCAACGCATCAAAAATGTCCCATTCTGGCAACTCGTTGAACGACGTGCTTCATACAGGCCTCATTCTACAAAATGACTTAATGCTCGTCATACTTAAATGGCGACTTTATAAGTTTGTTTTTAACGGGGATATTGCGAAAATATATCGCCAAATACTCATCCATGAAGAAGATAAAGATTTTCATCGAATCGTTTTTCGAAAACACCCAACTCTGCCGATACAAGATTTTCGACTAAAACCAGTTACCTTTGGTGTAAATTGCGCGCCATATTTGGCGATTCGAACCCTACACCAACTCGCCCACGATTGTCAAGACGAATATCCGCTCGCGAAAAACTTTGAACTCTATGACTCAAGTTATCGAAGCCTTAAAATCGGCAGGGTTCCCTTTGAGGAAGATGTCGGCAAATCACCCTGCAATTTTAAAACCCGTTCCCGACCCTGATTTGCTAGACTTCGACTTCCTCAAATTCCATGATTCGAGTTCAACAAAAACCCTTGGACTTCAGTGTAAGGCGCTAACCGACACCTTCATCTACACGTATGATCCACCATCAGCAGAAAACACGACTACAAAAAGGCAGATTTTATCAGCAGTTGCCAAACTGTTTGACCCCGCAGGATGGCTTTCACCAATAATGATTCTTGCAAAAATGTTGCTGCAACAACTGTGGATGGAAGGAACGGATTGGGACGAAGACGTGAAGCCCGGAGCTCTCCAAAAATGGACCTCAATTTATGAAAATGTACCTCACATCAGAGACATTAAAATCCCTAGGTGGGTACAGTATTCCCCCGATAAACAAATCCAGCTGCATGGATTCTCAGATGCTTCAGAAAAAGCATTTTGTGCCTGTATATATTTACGAGTACAAACCCATGAAAATCGTTTTTCATCCCATTTGCTAGCTGCTAAAAGCAAAGTAGCACCCCTCCAAACCATGAGTCTTCCACGGTTGGAACTCTGTGGAGCAGTTTTGCTCTCCAAGTTAGTGAAACAACTGCGAAGTGAGCTGAATCTATAGGAGAAGGATAGTCTAGCGGGAACCATCCAATCATACCTTAATATATCATGTTCAATGTAATATCAAGAATATACGGTACTAGCTTGGCTAGAACTGAATTCGAATTTTTTTTATATTGAGAAAATATAGTACTGACAATATAGAATTAGATATAGATTATATTATATAAAGTAGATATTTAATAAATGGTTTTGGATCATTATGACTAGTGATAGAACGAAACGAGTACGGAGTGAGTAGTATTGACACTTACCAAAAAAAAAGTACTCTTAGATCTCGTACTCGATGTTGTTTACCAAGTACAAAGTAAAGTATAGATTCTATAGCAAGTGCTGATGGTTTAAGTTTAACAAATATACTCCCTTAACAAACAACCTGAGCAGAAACTGACAGGAACCTTTTTTGAAATTAAGACGATGCCGTAAAAGCTGTTAACTGAATTTTTAACTCAAGTCTTCTTTTTGAAACTTATGGAATGGAAATCAATCCCTGCACATGGCTGTAAGTGAAAAGTTTCCGTTTAAGGTCAAGAAAAAATCTGCTAAAAATTACTAGAAATTAAACTCCAACAAAATTATGAAAAGATGCTAATCTATTCATTTCAATTAATTTTTATTTCTTTCGCTCTTCTGTAATATTTTGCTGAATGGAACTAGTGGCTTTCACCGCGGCGGCGACTGTACATTCTGTGCATTAAGTACACAGTTTCTTCTTACAACCATGTGTAGAAGTCGTTCTACTTTCAATCAGTCTCAGAAAGTCGTTGTGAGAGAAAAGTGGAGTTGCAGCTTGAGTTACGTTTTCATGCAATTGAGTCTTTACTTTATTTATGGACTTGGATATTCATAGTTGCAATGCAACTTTTAAATCGACTATTTATGAAATTTGTTTAATAATAATTTGTTTAATAATATACCTGATTTTCAAAGTGACTATCGTGATCTCATCCTGTATCTCTTTCTATCAGCCGCTGAAGATAGGCGACCGTATGCGCCGCCATATTGAACACCCTGAAAAACGCTGCCAAAACGCCAGAAAGTAGCTATCTTGAACATGCTGTCAGGCAGTTGACGGATAAGATGGGATTGTTTTATCCACAATGTAAATCATTGTTGGTAAAATGCCAATAATATCAAAAGGAATATATGTCATTGAACAACCAACTATATTCGTAGTTCGGAGTTGAGTATTAAAGTTAACCCCAAATCTTTTTCGAACCTCGTAAAATTAAAAAACAAAAAAAAAACTAAAAAAAAAAAAACCGCGAGCTCCCACCTCTATTTCTAAACCCTATTCCAAATGCCACAGATCTTATTGTGTTCCGCGTCTCATTTTGAAAAAGATACTACTGGGGACGAATATGTATTAATAAGAAAATTTAAATTTAATCACCAAAGAGCCATTTCGTCATTTAGAATTCGCGTATTCGTAAAACTTTGATACTTTGTCGAACAGCACTTTCTGGCCATCCGGTGCTCTGGTGCGGGAATTCGAATATAGAGCTTAACAAATGTTTCGAGTAATAATGACTCCTCAAAAAACTAAGTGCAAAGACTGTGAGCATTTATTGTCAAAATGTTAGAGGTTTTTATACCAAATTAACAGACAATTATGTAAAATCGAAAAAAAAAAATGTATGTTCGGTCTAGTTAATTGGTCTCTCCGTCACCCTTTTTGTCCGAGGTGTAATCATCACACGTTTTTTGCGATAACTTTCATTCAAAGAAATGTATTGTAATGAGACTCATCACACTACGTCTTCTGAACGCGACCAGTACTCCTGTAAAATATAAAAATTATTTAAAAGTGAAATATAATTCTGTTATAATTCATTATTTAACAGGTTATCTCAGTCATTTATAAAGCTACATTGCTAAAATTTTATAAGATCATCTTCGTAAGGTTGACTTAAAAACTGTATTTATAGGCAGCTCGAACCTTTTGAAAAACGGTTGAACATGTTGTGATATTATTTATAGCCATCCTTCCTTTTCAAAGTAGAATTTCCCCAGACAAGAATCACAATATCGGTTGAATACCACACCCATTTTTTATGTAAAAATGAAAAATACACATATGGGACACGCATACAAATTCATGATCTATACCCGCCTCTACCGCTTTTTCGCATGAATTGGGGGATGAAAAAACATAATTAATGGAGTGAGGACGATCGACTTCGCTCTTTTCCGAGATGTTTTCATATCCAGTCCAAAGTTTAAATATTCAAAGATCCACAAAGCTACATGGCTGTTCGAAAAGTATGCACAGAGTATAAGAAAATTTAAAATGTTACCAAAAATTCAGCGAAAGATGGAAAGTTTCAAACCAGGTAAATTTTCCGTCAAAACGAAAAGGGCGACCTTATAGCCAATGTTCAGAGAGGGCTCAGATTCTATAGGGAAGTACGTCATCGTAAACGAAGGCAGAGTTGAAGCACCCAGGGAAGGTGTTAATGTTCCACCAGCTCTTTACAATAATTCCTACTGGAGTATTTCACGGTTGGTACGGGACCAATCGTACACATTTTTTTCATTTTAGACCTTAACTAAAGAAAACCTATAACTTTTTCACAAAAACTATTTAGTGTATTAATATTGTGTAGTACATGTCCAAATAAATAAGGAAACCTGTTTTTGAAATATTTATATAAATATGTAAAAAATCGAAAAAAGACATCCTTTTGTACGGGATTACAATCAGTCAGGTGAAACTTCAGCCTTCAACGGGTGTAACCGAACATTACATACTCAGCTGAGAGTTTTGGATGCATCTATCTTTCTTCGGCTATCAATTCGTTTTATTTGAATATTTTTTTTTTTTTTGATATGAAAGTTTGGTTAAATTTGAACGCATTTCTTTATATTTTTTTTTTAAATCACCCCTGAAATATTTTCGAAGCGCTCTTAATTATGAGTCCGATAAGAGTCCGAAATTGTAAACCAAGGGTGACGTTTGTCAAATAAGGGAAAATCACCATGTAGGAAAATGAACCTAGGGTAACCCTGGAATATGTTTGTATGTCATGGGTATCAACTGAAAGGTATTAAAGAGTATTTTAAAAGTGAGTGGGCATTAGTGCTTTTCGAGATATCGCCATAAAGATGGACCAGGGGCGAATCTATAATGTGGAGTGGCCCTTAGTTGTATATGTGAAGGCGTTTTCGAGATATCGAGATCGAGATAATCCAATCACCATGTTTCATTCCTTTTTTCGTATTTGGTATAGAATTATGACATTTTTTTCATTTTTCGAAATTTTCTATATCGAAAAAGTCGGCGTGGTCATTATAGGATTTCGCCCATTTTTAATACCAAGATAAAGTGATTTCAGATAAGTAAGTGAACTAAGCTTAGTAAAGATATATCGATTTTTGCTCAAGTTATCGTGTTAACGGCCGAGTGGAAGGACAGACGGTCGACTTTGTATAAAAACTAGGCGTGGCTTCAACCGATTTCGCCCATTTTCACAGAAAACAGTTATGCTCTTACCAAATTTCACAAGGATTGGTATCTAAATTTTTATTCGATTTATGGCACTGAAAGTATTCTTGACAAATTAAATGAAAAAGGGCGGAGCCACGCCCAGTTTGAAATTTTCTTTTATTTTTGTATTTTGTTGCACCATATTATTACTGAAGTTGAATGTTGACATAATTTACTTATATACTGTAAAAATATTAAATATTTTGTTAAAATTTTACTTAAAAAAATTTTATTTTAAGTGGGCGTGTTCGACATACGATTTTGCTAATTTATATTTATAACAAATATAGTTAGAGGAGTAACGTTGAGTTTGGTAGTAGTTGTATCACGGTTTGATAAAATAACAAAACAAAAATTAATTACTTTTATTCCAAAAAACTTTTTTGTTTAAAAATAAATTGTTTTTACGTGAAACTTAGAGTACAAATTTTAATTTTCCCTTATACTACTAAATAGCGTAGCGTGCTCCGCATACCACACCGAAAATCCTGGGTTCAAGTCCCGGGCAAGATCAAAAATCTAGAAACAATTTTTTTCTATTAGCAAATTTAATTTAAGCGGGACCGTCCTCGGCAGTTATTTCGAGGGTATTTGTGCCATTGAAATTTTCTCAGTAAAAATTCATCTGCCATTGAAATATCGTTCGTAGTCGGCGTAAAACATGTAGGACCAGTCCCTACAATTTGTCGAAAACATTAAAAGGAGCACGACGCAAATTGGAAGAGAGGGTCGCCCTAAATTCTCTCGGGAGGCATATCGCGTCTTATATTTTATGTAGAAAAATTGAAGCAGTGGTTGTTTAAAGCAATGTTTATACAGGGTAATTTACTCCAGTTTACTTATAGTCACATACAATCTCCAGGTACAGGTTTTGTCCATTTTCAGAAATGAACACTCTGCATTTTTTCAGCGAACTAATATGAAGGAATAAGGAAATGATTGCAAGGAAATTTTTGAGAATTGTTTGATAATTAAATTTTTTTTCCAAGTTTTTTTCTCAAGCGGGTACTATTTTTAAATTCTTCCTCCTTGATATGTTGAAAATCAATTAGGAGATCAATTCGAAAATCGGCGAAAACTAACGACTTTCCATGGAATGCTCTTACTGTAGACTTTGTCATTATACTTCTAAGCCAGATTTTTACTCGCCACCCGTAAGTAAAATACGTTCAAACACTAGCGGTCGTGGCTTGGAGGGCTTTTTTGCAATAGGCAAAGATTCCTTAATCTATTGTATGGATTCTTACAATAATGAAGAAAATTTCCATGAGTAGGTTTTACTTTTGTTTTTAGAAAAATTTTATTGTTTTGAGAAGAGAATAAATAAAAAAAATGTAAGGCGCGATAACCTCCGAAGAGATCTAAGGCCGAGCTTCTCTTCCAAGTTGCGTCGTGCTCCTCTTGCTTTTCCCTACAAATTGGCCGGACGGGACCTACATGTTTTATGCCGACTCCGAACGGCATCTGCAAGGCAAATGAGTTTTCACTGAGAATTTTTCATGGCAAAAATACACCCGGAGCGCTTGCCAAAAACTGCCGAGGGGCGACCCCGCGTAGAAAAATTTTCTTCTAATTGAAAATTCTTATTTCTAAAATTTTGATGTTGCTTTTCCCGGGGTGTGAGCCCAGGGCATATGGTGTGGTAGGCAGAGCACGCTACCATCACACCACGGTGGCCGCCAGAATAGAATGAGAAGAGAATGCTATAGCGATGAATCATTCCAGTTTTGGAAAAACTATTTAAGGGATACTACAATCTCTAAGCCGATACTAAGCAGTCACTTGTATCTACATAAACAAATCAATCATTATGTCTACACATATGTACATACAGCAGCGGAGAGATACTCACAAAAGTATGCGATCATCAGCAAAGTAGTTCTCACACATACACATGCATATTTCTGAGATACTCACAAAAGTATGCAATCTTCAGGGAACTCGTAAATTCTAGAAGGGGAAATGGCTAGAAATATGCGAACGAGGAAACCAAAGAGTATAAAAGTAGCACCAGCTGAGGAATAAGCAATCAGTTTGATTTAATCACGCTATTGGTTGTGAAATACGTTCAAGTAGTCTAATAAAGACCATTTTTGCATTATTGAATATTGGAGTTATATATTCAACAGTTTAGTAATTCGAACTTTAGCAGAAGATTTGGAATAAGCGGAATTTCGTTACAATTGGTGTCAGAAGAGGAATTATTAAATAAATTCCCAAGATTTCAAATACAACAAGGCAAACTGGAGTGAATTGAGGATCCAGAAACTGAAGAAGGAGTTGGAGAGCCGTGGATAGAATACAACCGGCAATAAACTCGAACTTCAGGCGCGACTATGAGAGGCAACGAAATCAGAAGGAATTAACGTAGAAGAGTATGTCCTTCATCTTGATTGCGATGAGACAACAAAATTGGAGGAGAAAAACGAAACACCGCAGACAATGGCGAACACAGACTTGAACTCGATTTTGGCTGCAATATCTGCTCAAACATCGAAAGTGTCATATCAACTGGCAGAACAGAAGAAAAGTATAGCATCCCAACTGGAATCGCAGGAGACACGCATAACATTAAAGATTGAAGAACAAGAAACGCGTATTTCAGAAATGTCGACACAGATTACATCAAAGATGGAAACACAACTGAAAGAACAAGAGGCACGCATAACAGTAAAATTCGAAGCTTAGGAGGCGCGTATATCATCAAATCTCGAAGCGCGTATGGACGAGAAAATAACGCAGTTTGAGAAAAAAAAGAAACCGAGATAGAAGCTTTGAGAGGTCGTATACAGGAGTTGCAAATAAGCAGTTTCAGCGAGTAAGACAAAGGTAAAGACACCATCCTTTGACGGTTCTGTTCCTTTCCAGGTGTTTAAGATTCAGTTTGAGAAGGCCGCAGCAGTTAACAACTGAAGTGCTGAAGATAAAGTTGCTGCACTGTTCGTGGCATTGAAAGGGCCTGCAGCTGAAATCTTGCAGACAATTCCAGAGTACGAGCGGAACAACTATGAAACATTGATGAGCGCTCTAGAGAGGCGATATGGAAGCGAACACAGGAAACATATATACCAAATTGAGATGCAAACCCGTTACCAAAAATCGAAAGTGACTTTGCAGGAGTTCGCATCGGATGTCGAAAGGCTGGCCCATCAAGCAAATTCCTGCGCACCCGGGGAATACACCGAGAGTGTAAAGCTACTGAGTTTTATAAATGGCATACGGGACGTCCAAACGAAGCGAGCGACATATGCAAACCCAAAACCCACATTCGCAGAAACGGTATCACATTCATTGACCCAGGAAACTGCCTCCCTATTGAGTAAACAAGCATACAAGGCTCATCGTGTGGAAGTAGAAAGACCAGAGTGGGTAGACACAATTTTGGAAGCATTGAAGGGTACGCAGCAGAAGAATAATGATGCAGTCAAATGCTTTCAGTATGGAAAGCCAGGGCACATTTCGCATTATTGCAACACCAACCCTAGCAATTCCAACAATGTGGGTGGTCGTAAACGCAGAGCAGAAGTAGATGAGCAAATCTCCAAGACCACTCAATCGTTAAATTAATCGAGTCAGCCGCAAGGGGTGACAGCAGGCTCCCGCAATTTAATTCCCCATAACCTCTATCTCGCAGATTGGAAGAAGCTCGAGCAATCTTACTGTAGACATGTGGATGGAAAGGAATGTTTACTGACTGTAGATAAGGGTGCATCTCATTCCATCATTCGAGCGGATTTAGTCAAAAGGAAGATAAGACCATTGCATGAGAAGACACCACGGTTCTAGGAGAAGTAGCATGTGAAGTCGCAATTGGGAACGTCACGGTGGTACACAATTTTATAATGGCAGACCTCTTAATCGACCAGGGCATCAAGATTGGCATGCAAAGCAAGACGATGCGATATAACAACATGGATGTAGTAAACGAGTGCTGGTGGAAGAGAGTAAGCAAATACAACCAAAATCAGAAGCAGTCATCTGGGCAAAGGTTGATGGAGATTGTGGAACAAACAAATTGTGGGTTATCGAAGCAGCAAACAAATCAGCACCGAACATACTTGTAGGAAAAACCCTGGCTATGACAAAACAAAATGGACGTATTCCGGTAAGAGTACTCAATGAGTTCAAGTCACCACTCAAACTGACCAAAGGAGCTATTTTGGGAAGATGCCAAGAGGCTGAAGTAGTTATTAACTGTGAACAGCTCCAGGAACACGTTTCATCTAGTAATACTGATCTTTCAAATGACATCACGGCATGGACGGAGGGGCCAGAGGAAACCTATCAGAGTAAGGCAAAACAACTGCTCCTAAAGTACGCGAACATATTTGACCAGGATGGTTCCAAACCAGGCCGCACCAATGTTGTGAAACATAAAATTTACACTGGAGACGCGAGGCCGATACGTCAAGCTCCTCGTAGTGTTTCACTGGCGAAGCGGGAAGTTGGGAGTCAAATGGTACAAGAAATGAGCGGCAGCGGCGTCATCGAACAATCAGCTACTCCATGGAGCTCAACGGTGGTACCTGTTAAGAAGAACGATGGGAAAATGAGGTTTTGCGTGGACTACCGCATGTTGAACGACGTCACGAAAAAGGATAGCTACCCATTGCAAAGAATTGACGACACTATGGACTCGCTCTCTGATACGAAATGGTTTTCCACACTGGACTTGAAAAGTGGCTACCGGTAAGTGGTGGTGAAGGAGGAAGACAAAGAGAAAACAGCCTCCAGCGCCGGAGATGGTGTTTGGCAATTTACAGTAATCGCTTTTGGACTTTGTAATGCACCAGCTACTTTTGAGAGACGCATGGATCAGAGTATTGAAAGGACTACATTGGAAAACATGTTTGGTGTACCTGGACGACATCAACGTATTGGGCAATAACTTTGATGAACATCTGAATAACTTGGAGGAAGTTTTCCGGAGAATAGCTGGCGCTGGTCTGAAACTAAGTCCCAAAAATTGTGCGCTGTTTAAAAAGAAGTAAATTATTTGGGTTAGAAGGTAACGACAGAGGGCATCTGCACTGCGGACGAAAAGATAGAGGCTGTAAAGGATTGGCCTAGATCACAGAACCTACATAAATTGAGAAGTTTTCTTGGGCTGTGCACATATTACCTCCGATTTGTAACAAATTTTGCCAGCTTAGCCCATAGCCTCCACGGGCTTACAAGAAAAAATAAAGCTTTTGAATGGAAGAAGGAGCATGAAGTGGCTTTACAAACATTGAAAGAGCGTTTGTACACTGCCCCAGTGTTGGTATATCCGATTCCAGGAGCAACATTTATTTATTTAGAAGGCGTTTTATCACAACTGGCCGATGGACAGGAGAAGGTAGTTGCATATTACATCCGATCAATTGGAAAACCAGAGAGGAACTATTGCGTTACACGGAGGGAGCTGTTGGCATTGGTAGAGTGCGTTACACATTTTCACAAGTATCTCTACGGTCAGCGATTCCGCGTCAGGACAGATCAAGCAGCGTTGAAATGGCTCTTGCATTTCCGTAATTCCGTAATCCCGGAGGAAAATTGGCACGGTGGATCGAGCGACTACAAAGCTTTGACTTTTCCATTGAGCATGGAAATGCTGATGCAATGTCACGAAGACCATGTAGTTTGGAATGCAATCACTGTTCAAAGGTCGAAGCTAAAGAAGACGTTATAGATGTCCGGATAATGACTATAACATGTACGGATGAATGGGATATGGAACAACTAAGGAAGTGTCAGCTAGAAGATACAGATCTGTCACATGTAATGCAAAGGCTCGAACGAAACGGAAGACCAAATAGAGAGGAGTTGTCACCAGAGAGTCCCATTGCGAAGTCATATTGGGCACAGTGGAACACTTAAGAATTCATATCCGGTTGCTTGCTGCGAGCATGGGAGAGTGAGGATTGTCAATGCAAGAAGAAACTGACAGTTGTTCCCAGAAAGAGGATTCCTGACATGCTCAGCGAGTTGCATAATAGTCCAAGTGGAGGTCATCCTGGAATCACGAAGACGCTCCAGAAGATTACAAAGAGATTATATTGGGTGTTTGCCGTCAGTCGGTCACTGAGTGAATTTCGAACTGCGAGGTTTGCAGCAGAGTGTTATGATAACTGACTTTTGTTGGTAAGACGGAGGTGGCATGTGGCGTGGTTGCAAGGCCCTGACAGCTCGTCGAATGGGATGGGGTTTTGCACACCTGCCTTACCCGCAGTTATCTAAACAAAAAAGTGGTTCATGCCTAGATGCGGATACATAAATCGCTGCAAAGTAGGAGATGGAAGAAAAAAGAAAAGAAGGCCCGTCCCGGGTCAGGGAGGTCTACCCCCTCTTCAGCGCATCGCGCAAAGCCATGGCACTGTGCTGACTCCGATTACCTTACAGTGCCCCCTATACCTGACTCACGTTCGTCTGTCTAAGAGTTTTTCACGTCATTGCTCCCCCACTTCCCCTCTTCCTACCGGGAACAACACCCACACCTAAGAGTGGAAAAGTTGGCCCTCCATTACCGAAATAAATTTAATTTTAACCTTTAAAATATAAACATTATTTTATTTAATTTAACCACTAGGCTTAAATCTACGTGTAAAAAAATTATCGCAAACGAAAGGCTAATAAAGTATTTTGACAATTCTATTCAGCAATACAATATATCTATATAAGTTATAAAGCTTGAAGTCTTCAAATAACTCTTCGACCCTAAATTCAAAAACAATCGAGTTTGAAGCAAAAAAAAAAAATAATAATAATCGAATTCAAACAAAATTAAATGAACGATATTGAGGGTTGTGTATAACTCGTCACCCCCTAATGTATACGGTATCAGAAAGATACTATGCTTATACAAAAAATATTTTCATATCTTTCCTTTCAATAAATAGCAAGAATATTTGCATGTATGTATATATAAAAAGTAATCAAAGCGGCCAAATTAATACAAATTCCTGACCTAGGCTAAGGTCTTATGTACATAGGTATATATGGGTTATTGCTTGCATATGTACATATATATATATATGTATAAAGAGAAGAATATGATGGCTTTTTTCCTCACTCACCTGATCTCAGCACATCAGCATTGTAGGCGCCTTCAAGCTGTGGGGGACCTGTGAGCGAGGAAAATGTATATGCATATGTCTCTTCCTATTCGAACAAATACCATACGTTCATGCCTAAGTAAGGTTCAATGGAATTTTGAAATGAACTCCACGCTCACTCACTCGCGGTAGTGGCCGTCGAGTGGGCCACAAAATTGCGCAGCCAAAAAAAAAAAATAAAAAAAAAGAACCACAAGAGGCGAGAAGCAAGAAAATTCAAAAAAAAAATTTTTTAAGTGTGACATAAGAAAAGTGGCGTGCTATTAACAAAGTTAATTACCGGTTGTTAGCATGTGAAAGCGCGTGAAAAACAGAAATTTTTAACACCGCAAAAAAAAGGGAATCCGTGTACGAGACAAAAAAACAAAGAAACTACCAAAAAAACCAGTTGAGCTTACCCAACAAAAAGGTGCAAACCATGTGCGTATAACAAAGAAAATGAAATCTTTACAAGAATATCCAAAAAATAATGATAGCGATATTTCTAAAGTTTATAAGTGAATAAATATAATCTCTAGTCATGAGGAAAAAATAGGAAAAATAAAAATGTGTTTCTGTGGCCCTCCTTGGGCGTTGGTGATGGTGGCGTCGCTGGTATTGCTATCGGCGTTGCTGATGGTGTCGTTGCTATCGCTGCTAGGTGTTGACGTTGGCGTTGGCGCTGGTGCTGGTTTTCGCTCGGTTAGTATTTCTGCCTGTTGGCCACGATAATGCTCTGGCCTGGAAATGTCTCTCTTTCTCTCTATTTCTTTCCTTCCTCTCATTCCACGGCTATCTATTTCGCTACATATGGCGTTGGAACATATGTATTTTGAATTTGCCAATTACCTACTTCCTTGTAATGTGTTAGAAATATGACAATACGGGTAAGTAGCCCCTTCCCAGGTCCTGCCACAAGAATCTATAAAGATAGAAAACAGAAAAAACGAGATGTTTTCTACTGCCTCGATATTGTAGGTCTAGCCGGTTCCTTTATTGCTTTTTGCCTTTACTTGTGTATGTCCAGACATACCCTAGAGATAGCCTTCCAATTCCAATTGGCATATCATACAGTATGTATGGACTTACATTCATATGTGCATGCAATAAAAAAAACTTAAACCGAATGTTCTATCTTTTTTTTCTTAATTTTACTTTCATTTTTTGTTAAATATATGTTTAATTTTATTTTATATCGGCGACTTTCTTACTTTACTTTAATTGGATTTCCTTTTACTAAACCCTATTCTACTTTTAGTTTTCGTTTACTGAACTTTCCATAGGTAGGTAGGTTGAACTGGCCGGTCCATGAGGACCTCACATAGACTGATTGAGTCCGTAGTGTTACCAGAAGTTTGTTTTAACGACCAAACTGAAAAACCCTATCAAAAACCAGGACCTATGTTATAAAATAACTCCGTCCTCTTGGCAAATACTAGAAGCTTCCTAGGACTTAAGCCACTTGCTGCTTCTAGATCTGACAGCTGTATCACTCCTAATAGCTGGAGTCTTAGCCTGGCAAGTGCAGGGCACGAGCACAGAACGTGCTCGATCGTTTCCTCCTCCAACCCGCACTTCCTACACCTGCTATCACCGACCAAGCCTAATTTAAAGGCATGTGACGCCAGAAGGCAGTGTCCAGTCAGAATACCCGTCATGAGTCTACAGTCCTCTCTTTTTAATGATAGAAGCAACTGTGTTAGTCTAAGGTTGTAAGACCTACACATAATCTTCGACACTTTACAGCCCCGCGCTTGAACCCACGCCTTTTCTGCTTGGTCGATCATGTGCACCTCTCGCATTCGCTTAATCTCGCCCAATCTAATTGGGACGTCTACGGAGCAAGCTTCAAGGGATGCGCCCTTTTTAGCTAAATCGTCCGCTTTTTCATTCCCATCTATTCCCATATGCCCTGGGACCCAATATAGATGTATGCTTCTCCCTGTCCCGATTCTCTCCAGAGACTGCTTACACTCTAACACGCATTTAGATGCTGTGCTATGCGAGATTATTGCCTTAATTGATGCTTGACTGTCAATATAAAAGTTAACACGGTTGCAGCTTAAGCTATTCTCTTCCAGGGTTTCTACTGCTTTGGTTACGGCTAATATTTCCGCTTGGAAAACGCTACAGTAATCCGGCAGCCTGTAGAATCTGCTTAATTCCGGATAAGCGCAGTATACCGCAGACCCTACTTCTTCCACTATTTTGGAACCATCGGTGTACACATGTATCGCCTCGTCCGCCATTTGCGCACCCTTGCGCCAACCGTCCACCTCTATTGTGGCCTTAAGATCTCCCTCAAAGTGCAGGTAGGGAATCATGTAGTCTGTTCGTCTTGTTACTGAGGACGCTATACTACTATGACCATATGGTCGGCGCTCAAGCTGCCCCGAAGCATCGAGCCTGGTTGCGGTCGTTAACGCTTTGTTCTTTGCTACCAGGTCTACAGGTGGAATGTGCAGAATGGCATACAGTGCAGCCGTCGGGGTTGTTTTCAGGGCTCCCGTAATGCAAAGCATCGATAGTCTGCATACCCCCTCTAATTTTTTGAGGTATGTTGTTTTTTGTGTGGCTTTCCACCAAACAAGAACTCCATAGTATAGAATAGGGTTTACAATCGCTGTAAAAACCCAATGAGAAAGAGAGGGCGATAGGCCCCACGTACACCCCAGCATTCTTTTACATGCATAGAGTGCCGTTGAGGCCTTCTTGACCCTCTCCTCCAAGTTGAGCTTCCATGACAGCTTACTGTCTAGGATGATTCCTAGATATTTTGTGCAAGGTTTCTCCTGTAAGGTAACCGCTCCTAACTTAGGCCTGGTCCAATTTGGGACCTTGTACCTCTTTGTAAACAAGACCATATCCGTCTTCTCCGCATTGACTTTCAGCCCGACATTAGATGCCCAGGTATGAATATCCCGAAGCGCCCGATCCATCAAAGAACTAATCGTTGGATAGCATTTTCCACTTATGACAATTGCAACGTCATCTGCGTAAGCCGTAAGTTTTACGGGTCCCTCATCGAATTGCCTGAGCAGTTGGTTGATGACCAATGTCCACAGCAGAGGTGATAGCACCCCTCCCTGCGGCGTGCCCCTGTCCACTGATTTCGTGGCCTCGTACAATCCCCATTGTGATGTAATCTTTCTGCAATTTAACATGCAGCCGATCCATCTGATTAAGGCAGGATGCACTTTAATGTAATTAAGACCATCCATAATCGCCCATTTTGCAACATTATTGAAAGCCCCGGCAATGTCCAAGAAGACTCCTAGAGAATACTCCTTATATTCCAGGGATTTCTCTATGCTTATTACCACCCTATGCAATGCGGTGTCTACCGACTTGCCTTTGGTGTACGCATGCTGTGTTTTGGAGAGCAGCTTTTCATCCACGTTGGACTTTATGTACACATCTATCAGCCTCTCAAAGGTTTTGAGCAGAAATGATGTTAAGCTAATGGGTCTATAGTCTTTGGGATACACGTGACCGATCTTCCCCGCCTTTGGTAGAAAAGCTACACGAGCAGTTCTCCAAGAGTGCGGTACATGATTCAGTCTTATGCACCCATCGAATATTATTTTAAACCATTCCACGACCGCCCTACTTGAGACTTGTAGCATGGCCGGGAATATACCATCTGGGCCCGGCGATTTAAACTTAGAAAACGTCTTCACTGCCCACTCGATCTTGGTATCGGTCACCAAGCCCGGCACCACTAGCTCCGTGATCGAAGTGTGAGTGATGTCTGCTGGTTCTTCTAAACCGTCTCCCGATGGGAAGTGTGTATCGAGAAGCACCTCAAGGGATTCCTCACTATCACGTGACCATTCCCCGTTCTCTTTCTTTATTAGTCCCTGGACTATGTTTCTCTTTGCTAGGACTTTTTTCAACCGTGCTGTTTCACTGGATCACTTTTTGTCCGTACAGAAACTTTTCCATGAGTTTGTCTTCGCCCTGGTAATTTCACGCTTGTAGATCCTCAGTAGATCCCTGTACTCGTCCCGACACGCTTCGCTTTCCGCGGTCTTTGCGAGTTTAAACATTTCTTTTACCTGTCTTCTTAGAAGACTCAGCTCATTGCTCCACCATGGCGGCTTTGCTTTTCCTCTGAATCTTCTTAGAGGGCAAGCTTTGTTATACGCAGTCATAAGCGTCCTTGTTAGGAATTCATTCGACTCCTCCAGTTCCTCTACATTAGCAACCTCTTTGGGTTGTCCCAGTTTCGTTTCTACATGTTTCTGGAATTTAGTCCAATTCGTTGCCCTAGGGTTTCTAAAGGTTCCTCCCTTCTCTACCCTCTTTAATGGGATGCTGAAGCTTATATACGCATGGTCGGAGAAGGATGGTCTATCGAGAACCATCCAATCATACCTTGATATATCACGCTCGGAGCTCAATGTAATATCCAGAACATTGCTGAATGTTGGACCAATGTATGTAGGAACATTTCCCCTGTTGGCTATCTGCAAATTGGTTTGCAGGATGTAACAAAATAGAGATTCGCCTCTCTCGTTCGTATCTGCTCCTCCCCACGCATTGTGGTGCGCATTTGCATCTGCGCCTATGACCAACCGCCCTTTGCGCCCTTCCTCCTGTACTAGCCTTTTGCACTCCATCGGTGGAACCTCCACAGCATGGGCCATGTAGCAGGACGCCAGGATAAATGCCTGCTTATTCTTTTGCTCAACGGCCACCGCTACGAGATCCTCGGTGGTGTAATTAGGCAGCATATATGAATGCAGCTGTTTCCTTACCATTACTACAGCTCGCACCCGTCCTTCCGTTTGTGCGTAGTAAACGCCAAACCCGCGCGCGCTAAGTCCAGAAACCTTTCCTCCCGATGAGAGCCACGGCTCCTGGATCAGCGCCACGTCAAACGAACCCTCCTCAAGGGTTAGGAGGAGTTCGCTCGACGCCACTTTACTGTGTTGGAGGTTTATCTGTAGGACTCGCAGCACCATTGGGCTGTTTGTCCCCCTCCAGCACCTTCGTCTTGACGTCGTCGTCCTCCTCTTGCCCTTTTGGTTTAGAGTATTCGAGGCCCCCTTCAGCCCCTCGTGAATGTTGTGCCGTGTGTTCCTCTGTGCGAGTCACAGCACCATTTAGCGGTTTGTCCTCTTCTAGCACGTTCGTGGTGACGTCGGGGACCTCCACCTGTCTTTTTTCCCTTAGGCTTCTGAGGTCCTTTTCGACTTCGCCCACTTCCAGCGTGTTAGGATTTTTATCCTCGGGACTTCTTTTCCTGAGTCGCACGTAAATTTTGCCAGTGCCAAAGGACATTTTCCAAGATGCGTGTACCAAATATCCTCCGCCTGCTTGTTTATTTGGAAGATGTAGAACTGACCATCCTCGGTAGGCCGAGATACAGTAAGTACCTTCTAATCCTGTGTCGGTATGTTCGGATTCTGATTCTGCAGAAGTCGCAGTGTATCCTCCGACTTCATCACGCATGGTATCCATACCTTAACTTTTGGTACCCTGGGGATTTGCGCTTTATCCACCACCTCAAACCGCGCATTCGTGCCTTGCCTTTGGAGGTTTGGAACGACTTCCTCCAGCCACCGCAAGCTCGCGATGTTGTCGCACGCTATCATCTTCACACCATTATACCATCCCCCCGAATCAAAGGTTGGATGGGGCTTACTTGGTTGTTCCCGCATCATCTTAAGCATTAAGCTAATAAGCTCCCTTTCCACAGATCTCCACCTTTCAGTAGTCATTTGTCCGAACGGACTGCTACGATCAACCAGCGCCACAGTCAGTGACTGCTTTGCCGCATCACTCATCTTCTCGGGAAAAGCAGGAGTCTTAGTGTTATCTCCCTTTGGAACCTCCGAGAACACCGGAGTCTTAGCGTTATCTCCCTTTGGCTTATCTCCTACTTCCGTAGTTGGAACTTCCCTCTGACTGGCAGCTTTCGAGGTAGTTGCTACCTCGCTATTGGAACCCATCTGTCTTACAGCTTTGGGCCTACTTGTCTTGTCTATGCGACTGCTCTGCCTCGCGGCTCTAGGACTGGGTCCTTTCTGCCTCTTGAAAGCAGGCTTGTCGCCTTCTACCGAACGTTGCCTCTTCATTCTGCCATTCGACGCTTCTTCCTCCTGGTACCGGTTGCAGAACCGAGGGTTTCTCGCAGCAAACCTTTTGAACTGCCTTCGACCTACTTCTACCGCTTCATGGGCCCATTCCAAGCGCTCGGTCTCCACTTCTGTTGGGTCGACCACTGCTCCCAAGCGTTGTACAATTCTTAGTGCTGCACGGTACTGCGAGAGAGCTCTTTTACTTCCTCTGCTCCGTACCCTTCTCCACTCTTCTACTCCGTTTTCATTTGTGTGCTTCTCCAACACGGAGTTCATTGAATCAGCACTACTCTCGCTCCCCGAGTCCGACGCATCGCTTAATTCGTATTTGTCGTCCTTGGATTGCGACTCAGTCCTCCTCTTTACATCCTCCTTATTACATTCAGGTAATGAGTTGTTCATCTTGGTCGTACGACCACCTGCCCGGCAAGGCGGGCTCAGCGGGCCAGTATTATATACGGGGAAAGAACCGTCCGCCACAGCAGCGCCCCTTACTGCGGTAAGGCCATAACTACTTCCCGAGATGGCCCGGTATCGGGAAAGCTCCGTTCGAATACAGCCTAATTTATCCCCTGGCTGCAAATCGTCCAATAGGCACGGTCCGCATAACACCCTGGATTAGGGGGTTGGCAGTTCTTGGTCACCGACATCCCGCCGCCCTCCTATGAGGCGAAACGGCGTAGATGTCAGTCCTAAACAGCTCCGCCTCATAGTCGGGCGCTATGGAGTTCGGGTAAGCCCTCACACCAACGACAAGGTGCCTACCCTATTGAGGAATGCTCTCCGTACTTGACGTAAATTTTTCATTTAATTTTTATTTCAAAAAGTTTCCAAATTAGTTGCCGCACATTTTTTCCCATATAGATTTCACATATTTTACTTTTGAACACATTTTATCTTTAAATGCTTTTCATCCCTTAACCTTATTTGAAGTAAATTTTATTTTATTTAACTATTTTTTTCTTTACAAAAAATATTAAAAAAATGAATAGTTGCATAAATAAATAAGAAGGGGTTTAATAATTACTAAATGGTCAAGTGAGTGCATAAATGTAAAAAAAAATCACTGGGTTTAAGAAGTTTAAAAGCCATACGTCAAAAAAGGTAGTGAGATATGGGAATCAGAAGCAGAAGATTAGTGAGGTATTTGGCAAACACATTGTTAACATTTAACATTCGACGTGCAACATATAACTTGCAACGTATAACATCTACTTCGTACATATATCCTTAGCGTGGTATACCCCGATTCTTTTCCCATTAGCATTCCCTAGCTCGTACATTGAATTTCCTATTGTTTTAAGCACTATACATTTTACTTGCTTGGGTGCCAATTTGGCATTATAGGTGTTAATCTGGGAGCTCTGTTTAAAATTCCGGCGGTATACCACTTGTTCAAATTGAAACCTACCATGCCTACTTTTGTCCCTCAGTAACTGCAATCGATCACCATTTGTCTCCACTTCGCAATCAACATCCTTCAGCGACCCCAACTTTCGGTATAGCTCGTATGATGCTGCATGCAGTATTACAGGCATACCGAAAGTGACATGATAAGGCGTCATGTTGATTGCGGATTGGACAGCACTTCGAAGAGCAAACGCCGCATCACGCTGCAATATTTAGTATTGATTCTATTTCATATTTTTGATGATTTAATTTAATGTATAACTTAAACTCTTTATGAAATTTTTATTTTTGTACACCCCACACAAATCAATATACCAAAGCTAGGACTGGCATTTAGAACTATGTTAAACTTTAATATAAAAAATGCCATATACTTTTCCTATGCTGCATAGTAATTTGAAATTATTTAATGTAATATTGTAACCTTAGGTTAATAAGTATGCATCTGGAAAATGTTTAATAAAATACCATACAATACAATACAAATACAATATGTCGGTCCCAAGATTTTTGGTTTTCGTTAATAAATGATCTTACGATCTGAAGAACCGACCGATTGACCCTCTCTGCGGCGTTTCCCTGCGGTGAATAAAACGCTGGCTTGATATGGGTAGTACCACATTTTCCTAGGAGGGTGGCGAAAGTTCCTGAAACGAATTTGTCTCAATGGATGTATTCGGGTACCCCGAATATATGGAAGACTTCTCCAGAAATTTCACCACCTCAGCTGAAGTTGCTTTACGCATAGGTTTCAAGAATACAAATTGGTTAAATGATCTAAACCTACAAACACATAAACATTACCATCAGACGTACGGACCCATAAAATCTACAAATAAACGTTGAAAATGTCGTTCAGTTATATATAAGGGCTTGTGAAAAGCATTTTGTGTCTTGCTTTCTAGGCAGATTTCGCACCTTTTGATAAAATTGCAAACTTCCGTTGCCATTCCTGGCCAGTAATATTTTTCGCGTAAACGGGAAAAAGTTGTATGTATTCCCCCGTGACCAGCTGAAGGTGAGCTGTGAGCAGACTACCAGCCCCGATCGTAGTTCCGACTGAACCCAAAGATTCCAGGCTTGGTCCGCTTGAAGTACATCTCCCCGGTCAAAATTTGTCCGTTTATATACGTATCCGTCAGATACACAGAAGTTTGGCAATTACTCCTTGATGTCCGTCATTGTTTTTTGTAGCTCACGGTATTCGTCTGAGTCAAAATATGGCGAGTATAGACATATGTCATAAGCCATTTTAAGCTTGCGTGGTCCGTTATTATCGTGAAGGGCAAGCCCTCCACATAAGGTCGAAAACATTTTACGCTTAGAACCGCTGCGTAACATTCCTGTTCTGTCACACTGTAGTTTTTCTGTGCTTTGTTCAGTTTTGCAGACATGTAAGCGATTGGTATTTCAAAGTATCGAACTTCTTTATAACAAAATTTGCTTTTCTCTACATTTATCGTTAGGTTTGCTAAGCGCAAACACCGAGCGAAAAATCTTCGGAACAAACTAACAAATCATCAAGGTACACAAACACACATTCACGTAATGAAGCGGGTATAACCTTGTCCATTAATCTACACATCCTTTGTGCCGCGTTGCACAGTCCGAAGGGCATAACTGTAAATTATAGAGGGGTCTCCCTGGCACTGTGAGTGCTGTCTTCTCCCTAGACCTTTTTTCCAACGGAATCTGCCAGAAGGCGTCCTTCAGGTCTATGGCTGATATATACCTAGTATTTTGTAGCCGGCTAAGTATTCCGTCGATATGAGCGAGGGGATAGGCTTCCTTTACGGCACGCTCATTTATCTTACGCGCATGCAGGCAGAGTCGATTCTTAGTTCCCTTAATTACTAGTGACACTGGTGGGTTCCAACTACTATTGTATTCTTCGATTACCCCCATACTAAGCATTCGATCTAATTCCGCGTAAACTAACTTTTGAATCGCTGGTGAGATGGGATAGTGGCGTTGTTTAACAGGTAAATTCTCATCGCGTGCCTCTATTACATGCGCTTCTAATTCGGTACCGCCTAATCCTAAGACAGTGAACGACGGGAATTTTGCCTTTACCCTACTAAAGCTACTGTATGGTCTAGGGATAAGACATGTTGTACGGCGTCGAAGGACAAGTCCTCTCGGCCGGAGCGAGCTCTGCTACTGTCGTGTGGGTTGGACGAGCTGTGGGGCCTCTACTACTACGTTTAGGTTGAAAACCTTTCAAAAATTAATCCCTAAATATACTTCTTGTTGGAGCTATGGTACTATTAAAAACTCTAAGTCCCTGCACATCTCATCCCACATTACCGGTAATACTACCACGCCCGTCACTCGTATTTCTCCTCCGTTTGCGTCTTAATAAATGGGTTTGTTATTGGCAGAATCCTTGCTTCGTGCCCTTCTAAAAACTTCTCACTATTTTCCCCCAGACAACATGCTCCTGCTCCCGAATCTAACAAAGCCAATGCGTCTTTACCCCTATCTTTGCTTGCGCAAAAAATCTATTGTCACCCTTTAAAGTGACCATTGTCGAAATTATTTTACTCCTGATTCTTCTAAACATCTTTCTCTCATCTTTTGTATTTCTTAAAATTTCTGCTTCTTCTTCTTTCTACTATCTCCTCATTAAATATTCTCCTCCGGACTTCCTCATACTCTAGTTTCCTTATATGTAAACTCTTCAATTCTCTCTTCTTTCTTACATTTAAACTATTTTCTATTCTTTCATTATTATTTTCTCTTTTTAAAATTTTCACTGCTTGTTGTTCGGGCGCTCCTCCTCCTGGCTGAGTACCCCGGTCATCTCTGCCAGATTCCCGTTTCCCTTAGGAGGTTTGAAAACAAAAAAAGAGCTGTCTCGCACACGAAAAGCAGACCATGTTGTGGAAGTTGGATTTGCAACGCAGCTTCCGCTGAATTCCTCACAAAATGGTCAACCGGAATTCCACAAGAGAAGCAAACGTTAAGTGGAAATGTGAGGGACAGAAAGGGTTTATAGTTGGTTTCGTACCGGTTGTAGACGCTGCGGCAGGTGCACCACGCGGTGCCAGGTTTTGTGTCCTGTAGCTGATCACCGTTCGACTTATTTTTAAATGGGTTCCCTATCGCTTGGAACTACCCATCTCTTCTAGGAACTGTATGTCGGGGTAAACCAGTTAGCTTACCGCTCCTTTTGACCTACTTTTGTTTTCTCTGATGAGCTTCTCGGCACACCTACACTCATCCTTTAGCTCGGCTAGTGTGTCCATTTTCGAGGAGAATGTAAGGTTAGCCAGGTATGGCTTTAAGTTCTCCTTAATGATTCCTACCAGCTCCTTTTCAGGAATTTTATTCCGAAGCCTGAATGTCAAATTATGTACTTCCCCATAAAATTCATCAAAACCCTAATGCACCAACTGTTTCCGGTCCATAATTTGTCGAATCACCTCGTAGTCGGACTCTGCGGTCTTGAAATGGGCTAGCAGTTCTACCTTCAGACCCATGTAACCGAAGTTTGGATCTTCGGCATGATCTTCCAACACCTACCAGTACCATTTCAAAGCCGCGCCCGACATGAGGCAATGAAAGTCTGTAAACAGTTGGTGATGAGTGATTTGATGTTGGGCCATCATCTTCTTAATACGGAATAAAAAACTTTCGACCGAAATCCCCTTATCCTTGTCGTCAAACTTTATATGCCACTTCTCCAGGTGCATTTTCTTCCAACGCTGTGGCTCCTGTGGCTTGACTTCCTCCGTCCGTTCGTCTTTCCCGTTGTTGGTGTTGTTGCCTGCTCCATCTGAGTTTGTTTGACCTCTGTTGTTCGGCGTCGATGCCTGAGTGGAGCGGTGATTCAGTGCCTGTGCTGCGGAGGTTTCGATCTCTGCTACACGACCTCTGAGGTTGGCTACATATGTCTTGACCTTTCCGAGCTCGTTTGTCCACTGCGCCATTAAATCGCCTTGCTGCGTCATCATGGCCATGAAACGACTTAGTTGTTCGGTATTTGTATCGGTGATAGCCATCCTGTTTCCTGTTGTTGCCGCAACCCCAGCTGCCGGAACCCCTGGTATCTGATTTCCTACTGGACCAACGCCTCCTCAGCACCACCCTGTTCGTCGCCTGCCATCTCTAATATCTCGCCAAGCTTTTTCGCAAAGTTGAAGCTATCTTCGGACCTATTTGCCACTACCTGGTTCACAATGGACATACTAGCCTCGCGCCCGCTCCCGCCTTCGATTGAGCCGAAGATCCTAGCTGTGCACTGGTTAAAGTAGTCTACAGGGACGAAATCTACCGGGTGTTGAATAGCTGTATCAATTTGGTTGAACAGTGACCCAACCACCTGATTTCCGAAGGCACGCGCAAAGCCACGAGTGATACGCCTGTCTCCACTGAACAGGCTCAAACCAGCAAAAACATTTTCTTCCCTGTTTTCTCCGTCAGACATGTACCCAGACACACTCTACGGATTCAAACAATCTCAAACGCAGTCATCGAAAACTAAATTTAAAAATTACCTTCAATTTTCCTTCCAAAAAAAAATTTTAGCAACTTAAACAAAACTAATTGAAAATCAGAACCCTAAAAATTTAGAAGAAAAAAAAGTTTCAAAAACAAAAAAAATTCAAGTAGAAAAACTTAACCGTACACCAAAAAAATTTACCAAAATAATTTTAAAAAAGTAAAAGAAAGAGGAAATGAATCAAATGAATGAAAAAAAGAAAACGGGAACAATTGAAAAGGATAAAAATTCAAAATTCAAAATGACGCTTAAATATTTAGTGACTCTAAAATACAAATAATTCAAGTGGGATGAAAAGGAAGAAATAATAAAAATAAAACTTGTAGAAATTAAATTGAAATATTTTAATATTAAAAAAATAAGGAAAAAATACATAAATTTAAGATTAAAACTTCAATTTAAGAAAAACTTTAGATTTAAACTAAAATAAAAAATTGGATTCAAAGGTAAAAACAAAATGTTAACTTTTCGAAATTAGATTAAAACTAAAATTAAAAAACAAAGAAATTTCGATAATGAAATTCACCCCAAACAAAATAAAATACAACCGAACTTAAATTAAAACGGCCAAAGAGGTAATTCAAGTAATTGGAAAAAATGGTACTCTTAACGGGATATACCCCGTTGAAAATAAATACTAATCTCCAAGAATAAAAAAAAAATCAAACATTAGATTTAAACTAAAGAAAGTAAAAAAAAATAATTTAAAGAAATAAAGTGAGGTAAACAAACTATAAAAAATAGAAAAATTATAAAAATTGAATTTTAAATAAAAAAAATTAAACTTCAAATATAAAGTTGATTTAAAAAAAACCAAAAGTATTTTGCATTCAAAACAAAAAAGTTTTTTTTTTAAATTTCAGAAATTGAAAGTTTCACGATAAAACTAACAATGTGAATTGCGATTTGTTATTCGAATTCCACAACAGCAATCTAACTTCGCAAAAAAAATTACTGTCGATGTAATATCAAATATGTTGTAATAATAATAAAATTAAAAAATAAGGTTTTGTAACTAAGTTTTCAATTGAATGAAATTTCAGCCCATAAAAAATTTAAAACAAAAATAATTTTCTATAAAAACTTTTTCCGAGCTCTAGGCCATGTATATGTAAATTGAAACACCAAAGTTGCTTATTTTACATATAAATTGTATATTTGTCAAATTTAGTTTCATCAATTTATTTTTATCGATATTTCGATTTCAAACTGAAATCATCTTCAGGACTGAAAGGCATATAAAAACAAAAACATATTAACACATAAAACATAACAACATTCCATAATTTTGAAAAATACGAGAAATCTGACGTAAATACAAAAAAAATAAATATAAGGCGCGATAACCTCCGAAGAGATCTAAGGCCGAGCTTCTCTTCCAATTTGCGTCGTGCTCCTCTTAATTTTTTACAAATTGGCCGGATGGGACCTACATGTTTTATGCCGACTCCGAACGGCATCTGTAAGGCAGATGTGTTTTCACTGAGAGCTTTTCATGGCAGAAATACACCCGGAGCGCTTGCCAAACACTGCCGAGGGGCGACCCCGCTTAGAAAAATTGTCTTCTAATTGAAAAAATTTATTTCTAAAATTTTGACGTTGCTTTGCCCGGGGTTGAACTTAGGGCATACGGTGTGGTAGGCGGATCACGCTACCATTATACCACGGTGGCCGCCATCTGACGTAATATACCAAAATTCCTGTAACGGCGACGGGTCCCACGTATGCAATAAAGTATATGTCGGGACTACAAAATCAAAATTAAAGACAAGGATTTCCGCGCATAAATCAAATATAAAAAATCGGGACCACGCTAATGATAATAAAACAGCTTTGACACAACATTGCAGAGTAACCGGGCACTCTCCAGATTTAAAAAACGTAGCAGTAGTTCAACAAGAGAAGCATTACAACAAAAGATACACATTAAAAATTCTTCATATTATCAATACACCAAGAGATCAAAGAATAAATTTTAATGCAGATGTAGAAGGCTGCGCGGCAGCCTATCGTCGATTGATTACAACAACTACAATTCCTCGTGAGAAGAGTGTCGTTCCAAACATGTTGTCCCAACGCTAATGTGCTGAGCACCACTTACTGCTTATTTTTTATTGTATTGTTGTTTAGGTAAAAATTTGTTTATTACTACGGTTCTTTAGATGTTTACCTTATTTGTTTATCGTTTTCGCTTGTACTTGTTATTTTAAGATTTGTTAAATTAGTCGATCAAGTGCACTCAAGAGTGTAGGTTCATTTGGAATATTGTTTTGTTTTATGTGGTAATATGTTTTTGTTTATGTTTATGTTTGTACGATGATTTCAGTTTGAAATCGAAATATCGATAAAAATAAATTGATAAAAATAAATTTGACAAACATACAATTTATATGTAAAATAAGCAATTTTGGTGTTTCAATTTACATATACATACATGGCCTAGAGCTCGGAAAAAGTTTTTATAAAAATTTACAAAATAAAGGCCGAAATAGAATAAAAGTAATTATGGAATGGAGAGCACGCCGTAACAACAACAACACAAGGAAAATCTACAAAGGCATTAAAAACAAATATAATATTGAGAGTAAAACATACATAAAACGTTATCAATATAGCACAAAACAACTAACCAAGCTGAAGCAAACCATAATGTTTCTAGTGAGACAATTTCCTACGTTCTCAACTGTAATACCAACGACAAGAGAATATCGAAGAAGACTAGGAGCGCAGCGGCAACATATATGAACACAGTAAAAAGCAAAATTTTGAATATTATTATCAGAGCAAAGCATGAACTCCGGAAGCTGAAAGAAAATGAGGTAAATAGCATAAGAAATAAATTACAACAAAAACTTGATACGGAAGACGCGACCGTATTTTTCGAAAGTGAGAAAACATTAACACATATTTTAGAAACGAAAGTAAAGAACACACAAACCAACGAATTCGAGAGACTTAAAACGTTCAAAAACGATCGCTTAAAGTCCAAAGCTTTGTAATACGACGAACACAAACATACCGACAGACACTCAGTGGCTACTCTCCTTAGGTCCAAAGTTCTCGTTACCAACAACCAATGATAAGTTTCCACTATTTAAACTGATAGCTGACGGAGAGGACTGTATACAGACCATTAAAGAGAAAGAAGAGCAAGAAATTGAGAGGAACAATTTTACCAATTTAATAAGAGATCACCTAAACAAGTCAAAAAACAACGCGCGGGACAGGTTTATTTTAGACACACTACACCAAATGAAAACTTTTCTCAAAGAAAATAAAAATTTATTAGTTTTGAATGCCGACAAAGTGAATGTCACAGTTCTGATGGACAAATCAGACTATGATAAGAAATTACAACAAATTGTGAATGCTATTTCGGCTTATCGCGTACTAAAAAGTGACCCTACCAATAGGTTATAGGATAAAAATAACGAAATTGTTGAGAAACTATTTAAAAATAAAATAACTGATTTGAAGGAGAAATATCGTCTAATAAGCAAAACGGCAAACGCTCCAGGGTTATATGGTCTTACCAAGATTCATAAGGAAGGCGTGCCCCTGCGTCCTATATGTCCGTCTGTCAACTCCCGTCTTATAAGTTATTCCAACATGTTGTTAATGTCCTCAAAAACCTAACCAATACTTCGAAGTACAATGTCAGAGATTCGGTAGAATTCAGAAACAAGGTAAAAGATACTTATATAAATGACGATGAATGTCTGATTTCGTTCGATGTGGTTTCCTTGTTTCCCAGCATTCCAGTCGACCATGCTTTGGATATTATAGCATCTAAATGGAACCAATTAAAAGTCCATACCAGTATTAGTAAAGAATTGTTTTTGGAAATTGTGAGATTTTGCATTAAAGGAACCCGATATTTGAAATAATAAAATATATGAACAGGGGTCGGGAATGCCAATGGGGTCACCAGCATCACCTATCATTGCAGACTGGTAATGTAATGTATTTTTTTATTACGGCTTTCCTAAGCCTAACTTAAATTTATTTTACATGTTTATAATTGTCTTCTGGACTTTTTTTTTTTTTTTTTTGCGGTGAGGCTGAAAAATGCCTAATGCACCATACCGCAGAATGCATACCGGTCGCAGGTCCGTAGACTAAAAAACAGCCCCGTTCTGGAACCGTCGCCCACCCCGGCACCACTTTCGCATTACTTCAGGGTGGCGTTCCATATTTCTCATTTTTTAAGAGCCTACTGTTGTCCCTGCGTCCAGGTTCCCGCTATTTGCTCTGAGTGTCCATTTAATCGCCACTGCTTCGCATGCGCATTTCTCTGCGCTCCCTCTCAGCATCCATCAGGCGTGTCATTACTATAAATGCCATTTTGCTCACTGCAGTCCAGCATTCTTTCCTGTTGCACATATGTGAAACTAAATTTCTCGTGGTAGGTTCCTCCCCAAAGACTCCATGCAAGGTGAGTCTTTCTTCGTGGAAACGGGGCAGTAGAACATGACGTGTTCTGCGTTTTCTAACTCTGTGGTACACATAGGGCAATGAGGATTTTCCTCTATCCTACGCTTCCATAAATACTCTTTGAAACCGCCATGTCCACTCATTATCTGCGTGAGATGGTAGTTCAGTTCGCCGTGCTTCCGCTCATTCCATTGAGCTACGTTCCAAACTAGTGTGAAAGTCCAACGCCCTTTACTCGAGGCCTCCCACCGTTCTTGCCACTTAGCTATTGTTTGTGTCCTTGCTCTTTTTTTGTCTTCTTCAGATGATCGCTCGATATTAGTGTTATACAGATCGGCCATTTCGCTTGCCAGTAAGTCCACTGGGATTTTCCGGGTTAGAACCAGGATCGCGTCGTCGGACACCGTCCGATAAGCACTTGCTATTCTTAAAGAAGCACGTCGGTACGCTGCTAATATATATTTTTGATGTGTCTGTTTAGATCCATAACACACTGGTGCTGCGTATAGTATTATTGAGCTGGTTACTGTGGACAATAGCTGACGTATAGCTTCGCTCGGACCACCAATGTTAGACATTATTCGCATAAGTGATCCATTAACTTTGGTAATTTTCTCCCCCATCGCTCCGAAGTGCTCTTTGAAAGTTAACTTAGAGTCAATGTGCACTCCTAAGTATTTTAAGGAATCCTTTGAGGTGATTTGATGATCCCCGACAGTTAAGACTAACTCGTTCGCCGACCGTTTGGAGCTTACTAATACCACTTCCGTCTTTTGGCTAGCCAACTCCAGTCCTGTATTGGTCAGCCATTCCTTTATTCTTGCTACGGCGTCATTACATAATGCTTGAAGCAGGTCCAGTTTCTTGGCCACTACTACCACTGCAATATCATCAGCATATCCCACAATTTGCGTGTTTTCTGGTAGATCAATCTTTAGCACCCCGTCATACATTACATTCCAAAGCGTTGGACCGAGAACAGATCCCTGTGGGACGCCTCCTGTGATTTTTTACTCTTTTGCTCCTTGATCCGTGTCAAAAAGAAGTACTCTGTCTTTAAGATAGCTACCTATAATTCTGCGTAAGTAAGCTGGAGTGCCGAAGCTTTGCAGCGCTGCCATTATCTGCATCCAGTTCGCAGTGCTAGAAGCATTCTTGATGTCCAACATAATCAGTGCACAGAACTTCCTTTTATTTTGGCCTCCAGAGATAGCTTCTCTAGCTATATTGACGACTGTTTGTATTGCATCTACGGTGGATCTTGATTTGCGAAATCCATATTGATTATTCGATAAGCCACCTGGTCTTTCTAGAGTCAGCTGTAGGCGCTCACTAATTATACGCTCGAAAATCTTCCCTAGGGAATCCAGCATACAAAGAGGCCTATATGAGGATGGTTTGTCCGGCTGTTTACCACGTTTCAGCAATAGGACAAGTCTTTGTCGTTTCCACGGGCGAGGGAACACGCCTTCTTGCATACAGGCATTAAAAAGATCAGTAAATAATGTAGCCCTAGTTGTAATCGCGGCTTTAAGGGCTATGTTTGGTACTTCGTCGGGTCCTGGGGATTTGTTATCAGCAATTCTTTTTGCAGCGTCCAGCACCTCTTGCTCTGTAATTTGCGGAATTTCCGTACTTTCTAGATCCTCGCTTGGATAAGTCCAGCGATCTTGCGCCGGGAAAAGTGTTTCAACAATAATATTCATCAGTATCGGGCACGTAGGTTTCTGTGATATCGGTCCTTTAACTTTGGCCATCACAGTTCTGTAGGCTGATCCCCAAGGATCTAGGTCGACATTATCCAGCAGTTCCCTAAAGCATAACTTCTTGCTCTTTTTTATGGCATTTTTAAGTGCCTTTCTTTGTGCGACATAGGTGCTGTGTAGCTCTGCATATCGTGGTGATGAGCGTGCCCTCTGCGCTATTCTTCGTGCTCTGTGGCATTTTCTACGCTCTTCTGCAATTTCGTCATTCCACCAATATACCGGAGTGCGCTGTGCTTTTCCGCGACTTCTGGGCATGGCAGTATCACATGCCATACATAGCAACTTAGTAATTTGAACCGACTGGTCTTCCGCATGCGATTATCGTACTATGGCGTCCTTCCAGATAATGTCAAATATTTGTGGGTCGAAAAGGTGCTGTTTCCATTTCCTACTTTGTCGATGTCTTGCTGCTACCGTTCGTGGAGTTTCGAGCAGCTCTACGCTAATAGCTTTATGGTCGCTGTGTGTGTAGACGTTGCTTATGGACCATTTTGCTCGTCTTGCTATTTCGCTGCTAGCGAAGGTGAGATCTATAATGGATCGTCTGGTACCTGTATCGAAGGTATGTATCCCTGGTTCATTTAGGAGTTCTAGCCTCAAAGAAGTAAGGCTTTCGAGGAGAACTCTCCCTCTTTCGTTGGTTCGTCTACTTCCCCACACAAATGACCATGCATTGAAGTCTCCACACACTAAAAGCGGGTGTTTACCTCGTGCTTCAATGGTGATCCCTTATATCATGTCTTCGAGCTCGGCGATGGTCATGCTCGGAGGGGCCAAGCAACTGAAGACGTATATACCGTTGATTTTTGCCCACGTGAATCCTGCTACCGTTGGCGTCAAAATTTCCTGTGGGAGACATTTCCCTGGTGCCCAAATTGAGGCTTTCCCTGCTAAATATGAGAGCCAACCCTGCTCCTGGCCATTTTTGTATTGTTCAGAGAGTACCACTATGTCATATCCTCCTTCATAGACTGTTTGGGATAATAGCTCTTGGGCTGCCTCGCAATGGCTTAAATTGAGCTGCAATACCCTCATGAGACAGTCATTTTGCTGTCCTCTCATTGTGGGCATTTAAAACTGCCTGCTGAATGTTGTCCCCCACATAGCGCGCATTTCGGTGCATTTTCGCAACTTGCAGCCTTATGACCTTCCTGGCCGTATTTCCTGCATAGGCTAGACCTATCTACAGTCTCTTTACATTTCTGAGCTATATGCCCGTAGCCCCAGCACCTATAACAGCGTTTTTCTTGCTTGAGCTCTCTAATTCGGCAGGAAACCCATTCTACCCGGATTCTTTGCGTATTAAGAACCGCCTTGGCATCATCCGCTGTAAGGCTTATAAGTGCCGACTTCGTGCCACTGTACCCTGTGCGTATGCTTTTTATGGCAGCCACATCTGGAAGTTTGATGTTGCATTGCTGGTGGAGGGCGTTGCAAATCTCCTCGGGCGTAGTAATCTCATCGAGATCTCTGCACTGTAGCGTAACCATTTGGGACTTTGTTATAACTTTAGCCGAGTCCTTTAGTACCGCTTCAATTTCTGCTTGGTACGCGCTTGTTTTCCCATCTTGCGATTTTTTCAGCTCTAGTAACAGCTCTCCTTTCTCCGTTCTTCTAATCGTTTTGACGTCATCACCCAGGCATTTTAATTCGTCGCATCTTCTCACTTTACGCAATATGTCGGCGTACGTCGCATCCCCCGCCTTGGAAATGATGATTGCATCCGGCCTAGCCTTAAGTGATTTTTTCTTGCTCTTCTTTTTGGCTAACTGCCACTCTCCCGTCTTTTGGGCTGCAGTTTCCTCTTTCCGCTCCGTCTTCTCTTGCATTTCTTGCCGTCGTTTGTGACCACCCACGTGCCCTGGTAAGACATCTTTTAGTGTAGTAGTGGGTTTTACAACGTTGTTGGTCGAGTACAAATTATTCCTCGGTCGCTTTCCTGGGGGTGATGGACTTATATCCTTGGCGCATTCGCTTGCACGCAATTTATGTTCTAAATTCTTTACCTCTAGGGCCGACTCGATGTACACCACTTTTATTACGGAGGCCAAGCGCTTGATTTCCGCGTGTATATTATTACGCCCTATGAAGAACTGCATCAAGTCCTCAATCGCCTTGCCTAGCTTGGTCATCTTTTTTTCCCCAGGGGGGTTTTGCTGATTTAACGCAGCTGACGCCTGCTTAATTAGCTCACTTAATAATGGTGTGCCCGTTTGAGCCTTGCTGTCGGAGTTCTTTTTGCAAAGCTTCGGTGTAGCACCCGGCGACAACGCTGCTTGCTTGCTTTCGGCCTCCGCTCCTTTGGGTTTCGTTACCACTTGCGACGAAATGTTAAGGCCCCCAGCCGATGGGCCACGCCCTTCTGGAGAGCGAGCTAGCTTCCTTACTACAAATGGATTGAACGCCATTTCATTCTCCTGTGTTTGGTTTTTTATTTTAGTATTGTTGTTGCTCATCATTTATTTAATTGGGTCCCCACTTGAGGCCGCTATCTTGGTCCGAGTGTGCAGTTACCTATATAGATCACGTGGTTGTCTATGCGAAGGCAGGGAGGCCACGTGAAGGTTGACGAAGTCACTCATGAAGACTGCGTTCAGAGCCAGATCAGTATTAATCGGGAGGATCTCAACAGAGCCTGCACCACCAACTTAATGATGACGGACTTTGAACGTACCCCAAGGCCTGCCAAGGTTTTAACGGGACGGAGACGAATGGGACATTAACCGGAAAGTCATTTCGACGGTGTGTCAACCCGTGTACTGAGATTTCCGAATGCCACATTCGCCAGCCCTTAACAAACATATCCGAGCCGTTGATTCCAGTATACCTTAATTAAGACCTTACTGGGCTCAGTCTTAATGTGACAATCACCTTAAATTTACAAATAATTTACCTCTTTACCTTCCTGAGTGTGTATCCCGCGTCGTATAGTTGCCTCCCTATCTTGGGTAGGTATTCCCTCGAAGCAACCCCGTACTAGGCTGTGGATGCTTAATTCAGGGCGGCATCTACTCGCCCTGCCACTGGAGGTTCTCAGGGTGCTTTAGGCCTTTTAAGCCAAACCCTCCTCACCAGCCGCTCTTGGTCGAGGGCTGATTATTTGATATTCGCAGCTAACCTAATTAATAGGCCGTTCACTGTCCGCCAGCAGTGACCCCCTTGGCCTGAGCTCAGCCAATCTAGAATAGTTACATCTATGTCCTACCTTGGAGTACTAGGGATGGGAGACTTCCAGATCATGCGAACAAAGTGTTGTGCTATTGTAGTATGTAGGCATTTTACATAATGGAAGAATTGCTGAGTAAATTCGAGGTAGACTCTCCTAATAAACCCCGCTTTTTATCTAAATACGTCGGCGATCTGTTCGCCATCGTAAAAATTGATGCTGTAGAGGATATGCTGACGAACTTGAACAGTTATAATAAATCAATAAAGTTTACCCATCAAATTGAAAAGAATGGCCAGTTACAATTTTTGGACACTTTAGTGATAAGAAAATACAAAAAACTATACTTAGCTGGTATAAAAACCTACATCGTCAGGCAGATTGATTAATTTCCACTCGAAACACAGCAAACCAACTACAGTAAACACAGCAAAAAATTCGAAGAGTGCTGATCATCAGTGATGAAATATACCATAATTAAAATATAGAAATTATTGTAAAAATTCTTAAAAACAACGACTTTCCTATATATCTTTTAAAAGGTTATATCCGCGAGTATTTTGAAAAATCAAGTACCAATCGAATGAATAATAATATAAATAAAATATACAAAACATCCGTATATGTTCCTGGACTGTCCAACAGGCTAAAATATTCCAATATGTATGACCACGAAAAATTCCAAATGGCCTTCACTTACAAAAATACCGTACAACAAATTTTTAGCAACACAAAGGACAAAATCGAAAAATACGTGAATCTGACGTAATGTACCAAATTGCATGTAACGGCGACGGGTCCCACGTATGCAATAAAGTATATGTCGGGACTACAAAATCAAAATTAAAGACAAGGATTTCCGCGCATAAATCTAATATCAAAAATCGGGACCACGCTAATGATAATAAAACAGCTTTGACACAACATTGCAGAGTAACCGGGCACTCTCAAGATTTAAACAACGTAGCAGTAATTCAACAAGAGGGGCATTACAACAAAAGATACACATTAGAAATGCGCTATATTATCAATACAACAAGAGATCAAAGAATAAATTTTAAGGCAGATGTAGAAGGCTGCGCGGCAGCCTATCGTCAATTGATTACAACAACTAAAATTCCTCGTGAGAAGAGTGTCGTTCCAAACATGCTGTCCCAACGCCAATGTGCTGAGCGCCACTTACTGCTTATGCGTACTTTTACATTAGTCAAGTCTTGCTTGCAAGTCTGTCTAGACATGGGCGAAGGGGGTGAGGAGAGAGGGGAAGAGTACACTTGATTGCCTACCGTCAACTCGTTTAAAGTTTTCTTGAATTGCTTTTGGCATTTTCGTTGCGTTTGACATTTCTTTTTATATATTTTTTACAATTTCGGCGGAAAAACGAATCAGCTTTGATAAATAATAATAAATTTGCAAAATTGTGGTAACTTTTACGTTCAAATTGTCATAAATTTCAATATTTTATCGTATATTGTGTTATTCAGGCAATGGCTTTTACGTGGACAAGGGAAATATTGAAAAATGTATATATTTGTACGAGGAGCATGATTGCCTTTATTCTGTGAGTTCTGCAGACTATTTAGATCGCCAAAAAAAACCCTAGCTCTACACGAAATTCTACAAAAAATGCAAAAAATTGATGGACGCATAACAATTAACGATCTGAAGAAAAAATGGAAGGGTTTACGAACGCAATATTTGCAAGAATGCAGGTCGGTGTAAAATTCACAAAAATGTGGTGCAGGCCTTGATGATATTTATCGTTCGAGGCTTTGGTGCTTTGATCAGCTGAAGTTTTTACAAAGTCATGTTCAGTTGTGAGTGAATTTGTTTATGTATAACTGAACCCAATCGGATATGAAACGCATCAGTAAAGCCTTAGGAGCGCGCCGAAGTAGCAATAAAGCGGTTCGTCTCCATGCGAAAAGCATGTATTTATCATTATCGTATTATTACAAAGAAGCGCTTCCTTTAATGCGCCCGGTTGCATTGAAATTTCCGATTGCGAATCGAATAGGCAAGTACTACTATGTTTGTCTGTGTCATAATGTTTATTTCAGACCAAACATGCATCGGATGCCCCCAGTCCCAGGATTTCTGAAAAGGGTGCAAAAAAAACGAAGCTGAGTGCAGATATTGCAAACGATATCAAAAAGATGAAGGAAATGATAGCTGACAGAAAAGAAAAGAAAAAGAAATTCGAGTGGTTAGGGCGACAAGTGACTGAGCAGATGGAAGAAGTAGATGAGGAGTATCAGCCGCAAGCAGTGATGGAGGTGCAAGGTGTCATCAACAAATATTGGCAAGAGACAACAATGAAAAAAAATTCCTTAACATCAACGGATCCGGTTTATTTCGAAGAAGTTGCTATGAATGCAACTTCATTGCCACCATCACCATCTCCAATCCCTTACCGAAATATTTTGGAGGAATCTATGGTAGTAATTTTCAGTGATGAAGAGTTTGAGAGTTTGTAAAGATAAACGAATTATCCGAGACTAATTCAAGCATGGCCTTAAAAGTACAAATATAAAATAATAATACGTTTTTAGTAGTGGCGCATTAGTTGATATTTCGGAAAAACTTGTCTTAACGTTAAACGTTAAAACGCAAGTTTTATCAAAATACCCTATAGTACGGTGGTGGTTTCGCGTTAGTGATTTAAGTTCCCATATATTTATAAAAGTTTAACAATGAACTGAATTTTAAATTTTTTTTGTTTTTTTTTTTTTTTAATGACCCACTGTGTTAATGTGATCTAGTTTAACTCATATACGTTACCTTATATTCTGAACTGAGTTTTATTTATAAGCTTACGTCATATTGCGCCATATTTAAAAAAAATAAGCAATTGCTTTTTCTCAAAATTTGAAAAATGAATTGCTATTTTTTGTAAATATGGTCCGCAATAGAACGACCTTCGATGGTCCACTTGCTCGACTGCAAGTTAAATTTGTAACTCCGAGTTAAGGTAATAGTCTAGTTGAGGGGTCGACTGCTAATACGCTACCAAAAATATCGAGAGATGTGTCAAAAGACGCGTATTAATCTCGAGAATAATAATCCGATGGCGGAAAAGAAAAATTTTGTCCATGTCCGATGATATTTGCAGTTGAAATTGGCGATTTTCATGTGTTTGTTGTTGTGTTTGTACCCACAAAAAAATTGTGCATCACCGTGGAGGTAGCCACGGTTATACCACACACCCGGACTTGGCACGGCGTAGCCCAGGGTTATTTTTATAAGCGCGGCCGAAGGCCGCCAACTCAGAAAGCGCAAAAATACTATGGATCCCACCCCCGGTTTCAGAGGTACCCGCGGGTCTTTTTTCGGTTTTTCGTTAATATCTTTTGAACGAGTTAATATTTTTATTTTCCGCCTTCGGATTATTAATACTGATGTCAAGGCGCGTCGTTTGACACATTTCTCGATATTTTTGGTAGCGTATTAGCAGTCGACCCCTCAACTGGACTATTACCCGAGTTAACTTTACATGATGGGTTGAATAATATAATTTTTGCAAATTAACTTTGAGTTAAAAATAACTTTCTGTTGAGCATGTGGGGCTGAAGAAAATTAATTTAAATATTAATTTTTGGAAAGTACGTATGTAAATAAAAGAAATTGAATATTAAACTCCAGGTAATCTGAATATATTTATGGTTATTATATTAGTTACGCTATCAAGTTTCATAGTCGGGGAGCCACCATGCAAAAAATGAAAAAGTTTTGTACAGGCTGATATTGTTAGAATCGGTTGCATATTAGTGACCGAAACTTATTGTATATATAGTCAGAATTTTTCCATAGCGGGACACATAGCCGCGAGAGGTTCGCGATGTTTTTCGCGTCTCAAAACTGCTTTTCAAAAGCTAAAAATTTGTGCACGGGTGCTGACCGTCACAAAGAAAAGGAATCAAGTAGTCGGACGGCAAAATATTGAGAAACGTGGCGTTAGCGTTGCTTGATATATTTCATCATTTCATTCCATTTACTGCAGCTCGCACTCTACAGCGCCACCAACTACCTACTCGGCAGCAACTCATCACTACGATCTCCGCAGTATGTCGAGGAGCAATGCCGAGTTGCAGTCCACATCTCCACAGCCATCCTCAACCCCCTCCTCTTCCGACAATAGCACACAGTGAGGCTAGATCATCATATGCTAGTTCCTCACACCTGTCTCTCACTCCAAGAGTGATCACGAATATCCCTGGATCAGCCGCAATCCAGGAAACTAAACTCAACGCAGGCTCTGTGCTTCAGACCTACGCTGGGTATAATATAGATAGGAAAGACCAGCCTAGAGGGAATGGAGGTGGCCTCGCATTCATCCTACATAACTCTATGCAATATATACTGTTTAACCCGAACATCGACCCCAGGGACAAAATCTTACAATGTCAAGGTATAACAGTCCCGTCAGGCGATGCAAAACTCGATATTATAAATGTATACATACCCCCGGTCACATGCTGCCCGAGTGTTCACATGCTGCCCGAGAGAATTAGCCACCGAATGCAAGTTTGCAATCTGTCTTTATCCTCATTTGTCTTTACAGAGAAATGGAAGAAGGCAAGAGTGATACCGCTCCGTTAGAAGAATCCGATGACAATCCACCGGATGGACGTGCCAGTTAAGCAGGGCGAAGTACTGCTAACACAACAAAAACAACCAATCTCTCAAAATCCATCGGCCATAAAGATGCTGAAACACCTCGGCCAAGAGTGACATAGTTACCTGGCGGCTCACTTTAACCTCTAGCTTACCACTTACCACTGACAGCACGGATTTTGTACCATCAATAAACTTTCCTATATGCCGGTATCCAAATCAACGCCGACCCTTTTCACGACGTGGAACGCGCAGCTGAGGCCAGTATTAAACGCCCACGTTGATAGCATCATGCAATTTTAATTCCATTCACTTAATTGCAATTAATTTTTCAATCATCAGTTAATCAATTGATTAAAAAATTCATTGATTGATGCCCAACACTGATTATAATTCTTTTTTAATTCTTTTTTTAATTTTAGGTAGATTAAAGTACGGACTTGAAATACGGGGGGGGGGGGGGGGGTCCAGTTGACGTGATTTAAGTCTACAGGTAATTGTAGCATCTGATGCAATAACAGAAAAGTTTTAGTTTATAAATTATACTTTCTATTCATCCAATCAATTCTCCCTTCTTCGTTGAAGTATTCTGTGAAATTTTGTCTTATGGCTTCAGCTACGCCTTTACGTGGATTATATGGGATATCTAAGGAAGCTGGCGGGGTATTGCTAATATCTGGAGTCTCCCTGAGACTGGACACGTAAATATTGTCGGCTTGTAGCAAAAAGTTATGCAGTACGATACAAGCCGAAACTATCTTTTCCACGGTTTCAACTTTAAGGTTTATAATGGTTAGAAGGACCCGAAATCTATTACATATTGTAACGAATTTGCTTGCAAATCCTCTTATTTGCAATCCTCTGCTAAGTTCGAATCACTAAACTGTTGAATAAATAACTCCAATTTGTAATAATGCAAAATGGCCTTTATTAAAGTACTTCACAATAACAAACTGTGCAACGAATAGCTTGCTTAATAACCACACTGATTGATAGCTCAATGAAACTCTACTATTCAAAATAACACTGCTATTGCTCGCTAGATATCGTCTTAATCAAACTGCTTGACAACTCAAATCAAACTGAATTGCTTCTTACTCGCCTGCCCCGCTTTTATAGTTTACGCTGCATACTTCTAGGCTCTTCCATTTCCAGAACTTACCAACTATATTCGTGTGTGTATAGTTCTCATATATTTTCTACTTATTTACAATTGTCTACTTTTTAGCGCTTCTCAGACGTACATATGTGAGTTTGTAGTTTACAGTCTCCTGCACACACATAAGCGTATAAGTAAATTCATCTGTGTGTGACATCTCATCTCTCGCTGCCTTGTATGTAAATGTTGCTCGTCGGAATGTGTACATATGTGTAGACGCAATTATTGATTCGTTTATGTAGATACATAATGATTGAATTATTGATGTGAATTCACGTCACTGCTTAGCATCGGCCTGGAGATGGCAGCACTCCTCAGTTTTGCTAATATTCGTAACACTGCCCTCCACCTAAGTCTGATCGTCCCGATCAGACAAATCTCCCAATCTAAACGCCGCTAGCATCTCCAAATGTAACACCCTTCTAATCCGTGGTTTCCCAGTGGTTTGTATGCGGTAGATGGTATCACTGATCTTCTTCACAACTTTGTACGGGCCTTCCCAACTGCACCGAAATTGGGCTGGAACACCTTTCCGCCGGTGAGGATTGTTTAACAGTACCAAATCTCCATTCCGGAAACCTTCCGAATTATTTTCCCTGTCGTACCTGTGTTCCATCTTACTACTCATTATTCTGGATCGTTCTCTCGCACTCTGTTGCTTGGCCAATGAAGAACTACTTTGTAGAGCTTGTTCTTGACGGATTGGCTTCACATACTCAGTATCGTTCCGACGTTTCCCAACAAAAGTGCGCGCTGGCTTGAAACCATCCTTGCATTCTTTCTGAAAACTTCTTTCAGTCATTTTAGTGCGTCCATTAGGGTTTGTTGATGCCGGTCTTTTCCTTCGCTTTATTTGGCACATTCGATCCATCAACCTTTGCTCGATCTAATTTTCTTGACGTTCGTGGTCTCTGTCGAATCTCCTCCACCAGCACTCGCTTACTGCTGAACCCTTTTTCTAAACTGAAGTTAAGTGGCACATCTTGGTTCTCATAATACATCACCCTTCTCTGCATATCGATCTTGATGTCATGGTCAACCAAGAAATCCACTCCCAATATAACTTCATCAACGATCTCCGCCACAACAAATTTGTGTAAAACCATGACCTTCCCAATCAATACTTCACATATCACTTCTCCCTGAACTTGGTTATACTCGCCAGTGACCGTACGCAACTTTGCTCCAGGTAACGGTTTTACTCTCCTGTTGACCAAGTCAGATCGGATCAAGGAATGAGATGCGCCCGTATCTACAGTCAGTATTCGTTCGTTGCCATCCACATTCCCTCTGATGGTAAGACTGCTTGATTTTCTACCAATTTGCGACACAGATATCACAGGGCATTCAATAGCTGGATCTAGCTCGCTACCTCTTACACGCTCTTGCTCATCTCCTCCAGCTTTGCGTTTACGCCCACCCACATTGTTGGAACTATTAAGGCCAAGATCGCAATGACGTGCAATGTGACCGGACTTCCCGCATTTGAAGCATTTGATAACTTTTTCACTCCGCTTTTGCGATCCTTTCAGCGCCTCCAATATTGCGTCTACCCACTCTGGCCTTTCTGCTTCCACACGATGAGCTTTGTGTGCTGGTTTACTCAATAATGACGCCGTTTCCTGAGTCAATGCATGGGATACCGTTTCAGAAAATGTCAGTTTTGGGTTCGCGTATGTAGCTCGCTTCGTTTCCACGTCTCGTATGCCATTTATAAAACTCTGGATTTTTACCCTCTCGGTGTATTCCACGGGTGCGTCCGCATTTGCGAGACGAGCCAACCTTTGAACATCTGAAGCAAACTCCTGCAATGTCTCATTTGCTTTTTGGTAGCGGTTTTGCAACTCAATTTGGAATATCTGTTTTCTATGCTCGCTTCCATAACGTCGTTCTACAGCAGCCATCAATGCGTCATAACTGTTCCGTTCGGTCTCTGGAATAGTCTGTAATATTTCGGCAGCTGGTCCTTTCAATGCTAGGAAGAGTGCGGTCTTCTCAAACTGTAGCTTAAAGACCTGGAAAGGAACAGAACCGTAAAAGGATGGTGTTTTTACCTTTGGATTACTCGTTGAAACTGCTGGGCGATTTAGTTGCAACTGCTCGATACGTCCTCTTAAAGCATCCACCTCGGCCTCGATTTTTTCTTCAAACTGTAAAATTTTTGTATCTTGCGCCTCCAACTTCGAGGAAATACGTTCTTCTTGCTCTTCCAGTTGAGCAGAGATCTGCGATGATATCTGTGCTGAAATTTGCGCCGACATTTCGGATATCCGTGCCTCTTGTGCTTCAATCTTCGCTGTTATACGGTTCTCCTGCGATTCCAGCTGAGACGACATCTTTGATGTTATACGTGTCTCTTGGGATTCCATCTGTGATGACAGTTGAGATGTTATTTCTGTCTTTTGCGATTCCAGTTGGGATATCATATACGTCTTCTGTTCTTCCATCTTCGATGTTATTCGTGTCTCTTGGGATTCCATCTGTGATGACATATACGTTTTCTGTTCTTCCAGTTGTGATGACATGTTGGTGGATATTTGTGATGACATTTCTGTTATACGTGCCTCTTGCGCTTCCATCTTAGATGTTACTGTCGATGTTTGAGCAGTTATTGCAGCCAATATCATGTTCAAGTCTGTGCTGGTAATTGTCTGTGATGATTCGTTTTTCTCTTCAATTTTTGTTGTCTCCTCGCCATCAAGATGAAAGACATACTCTTCCACATCAATTCCTTCTAATTCCATTGCCTCTCGTAGTCGTGCCTGAAGTTCGAGTTTAATGCCAGTTGTATTCAATCCACGGTTCTCCAACTCCTTCTTCAGTTGCGGGATCTTCAATTCACTTAACTTTGCCATGTCCTTGTTGTCCTCTGGAATTTATTCAACAATTCCTCTTCTGACACCAATTGTAACGATTTTGCTTGCAAATCCTCTTATTTGCAATCCTCTGCTAAGTTCGAATCACTAAACTGTTGAATAAATAACTCCAATTTGTAATAATGCAAAATGGCCTTTATTAAAGTACTTCACAATAACAAACTGTGCAACGAATAGCTTGCTTAATAACCACACTGATTGATAGCTCAATGAAACTCTACTATTCAAAATAACACTGCTATTGCTCGCTAGATATCGTCTTAATCAAACTGCTTGACAACTCAAATCAAACTGAATTGCTTCTTACTCGCCTGCCCCGCTTTTATAGTTTACGCTGCATACTTCTAGGCTCTTCCATTTCCAGAACTTACCAACTATATTCGTGTGTGTATAGTTCTCATATATTTTCTACTTATTTACAATTGTCTACTTTTTAGCGCTTCTCAGACGTACATATGTGAGTTTGTAGTTTACAGTCTCCTGCACACACATAAGCGTATAAGTAAATTCATCTGTGTGTGACATCTCATCTCTCGCTGCCTTGTATGTAAATGTTGCTCGTCGGAATGTGTACATATGTGTAGACGCAATTATTGATTCGTTTATGTAGATACATAATGATTGAATTATTGATGTGAATTCACGTCACTGCTTAGCATCGGCCTGGAGATGGCAGCACTCCTCAGTTTTGCTAATATTCGTAACAATATCATTCCAAAAGCGTGCTCCACAACCTGTCTTGCTCGAGAAAGTCGTAAATTAAATATTTGCCTCTTTCTATTTTTTGCATGATATGGATATGGCTTCATGATGTGCTTTTGTAGCGGGAAAGCATCATCTCCTGCAATAACATATGAAAGGTTTCGTCCTCTCCCAACTAAAGAGTCTTTTGGTAAATTTTTCTCTTTTTCCAAAATATATTTTAGGCAACTACGTTGAAACACACCAGCATCATTTGCACGTCCATTCGTGCCCACATCTATGAACACAAAACGATAATTGGCATCAACTAAGGCCAAGAGAATAATACTATTAGTTCCTTTATAATTATGGTAAAACGCACCGTCCTTCCGCGCCGACCGAAAGCTAACATGCTTGCCGTCTAAAGCACCCAAACAATTAGGAAATTGCCACCTCATTGCGAATTCTTTTGCTATAGATTCCCATTCCGCAGCATTGCTCGGCATCTTTAAATAAACAAAAATTATAAATTCTATTTACAGAAAATACCATAGCAATTCATATAAACTTTAAACTGTTTTAAGCTTGTAAACTTCTTTAACCTTTGTGAGGTTTGTATAGTTTAGTCGATACATATAAAAGTCGCTTAAGTTTATAGAGATAAAACAAATATTTTAAATTTGCGATAACTATATTTTGAAGGACTTAGTCAGATTTAATATGTATATGTATAAAGTAATTTAAAAAAATTTAAGTTATTTGTTTGCTGACTGTGGACTTAAGCGACTTGGATATGTATCGACTTATTTATGATGAATTTATAAGTTTATACGAATAAATCGCTACCAGCCCATTTACGTACTCGTAGATGTACATCTTTCAATTTTTTAAATATTATTTCGCACACTTCGGGTATGAACTTACTAATCGAGGATGTTGACGGACGCGATTGGTAATTTAAGCTCACAAACGATTCACCTGTAATGAACATTTAAGATATTTGATATACAAGTAATGTAACACAATTACTGATGCACGAGATTTACCAGTGGCAAGAAATCGCAGAGTTATGGCCAACTTCTCCGCCGCAGAAATACTTTCTCTAAATAATGTATTGCCACGCTCTAACTCAGGTTCTACGATATTCAGTAAATAGTTAAATTGGCTTTTGTCCAACCTTAAATAATTTTTGAATCCTTCAGGATCTGAAAGGAGGAGTTCCTTAGTTAAAAAGGCGAAGGAACCTTTCTGCCACTTCTCAGATCGCCAGTCTTTCACCCACATGCGTTTTCGTTTTTTATAGGCAGCGCAACAGCTTTTTCACATAAATCAACTAATCCTGTTAATGAAAAATATTTAGCACATGTGATTGTGTATATTCTGGATTTCAACCACTTACCAAAAATAATTTCGTCGTCGCTATCTTCTTCGAGAGCTTGTTTGGTTAAATTCAATAGGTTCCTTAAAATAATTTCTTTGCCAGCATCCAAATGTAAATGTCAAAATCGAAAAACAAAGCCATAAACTTGCTTTCAAGAAAAATTGTTAAGTTTAAACACGAATAGAAAACACAAAAGAGAAAGCCGGCAGAATTGAATTCAATAATTGTATAATGTAAAAGCACGCTATTATTTATCGTATTGTTGTTTATGTAAAAATTTGTTTATTACTACGGTTCTTTAGATGTTTACCATTTTTATACTCAGTTGAGCAGAGCTCACAGAGTATATTAAGTTTGATTGGATAACGGTTGGTTGTACAGGTATAAAGGAATCGAGATAGATATAGACTTCCATATATCAAAATCATCAGGATCGAAACAAAATTTGATTGAGCCATGTCCGTCCGTCCGCTTTTTAACACGATAACTTGAGTAAATTTTGAGGTATCTTGATGAAATTTGGTATGTAGGTTCCTGAGCACTCATCTCACATAGCTATTTAAAATTAACAATATCGGACTATAAACACGCCCACTTTTTCGATATCGAAAATTTCGAAAAACGGAAAAAGTGCGATAATTTATTACCAAAGACGGATAAGGCGATGAAACTTGGTAGGTGAGTTGAACTTATGACCCAGAATAGAAAATTAGTAAAATTTTGGACAATGGGCGTGGCACCGCCCACTTTTAAAAGAAGGTAATTTAAAATTTTTGCAAGCTGTAATTTGGCAGTCGTTGAAGATATCATGATAAAATTTGGCAGGAACGTTACACCTATTACTATATGTACGCTTAATAAAAATTAACAAAACCGGAGAAGGACCACGCCCACTTTAAAAAAAAAATTTTTTTTAGCTAAATTTTAACAAAAAAATTTATATCTTTAGAGTATATAAGTAAATTATGTCATCATTCAACTCCAGCAGCACAAAAAAATACAATAATAAAAGAAAATTTCAAAATGGGCGTGGCTCCGCCCTTTTTCATTTAATTTGTCTAGGATACTTTTAATGCCTTAAGTGGAAAAAAAATTTACCAATCCTTTTGAAATTTGGTAGGTGCATAGATTTTATGACGTTAACTGTTTTCTGTGAAAATGGGCGAAATCGGTTGAAGCCACGCCCAGTTTTTATACACAGTCGTCCGTCTGTCCTTCCGCATGGCCGTGAACATGATAACTTGGGCAAATATCGACATATCTTTACTGAACTTAGTTCACGTACTTACCTGAACTCACTTTATCTTGGTATAAAAAATGAACGAAATCCGACTATGACCACGCCCACTTTTTCGATATCGAAAATTACGAAAAATGAAAAAAATGCCATAATTCTATACCAAATACGAAAAAAGGGACGAAACATGGTAATTGGATTGGTTTATTGACGCGAAATATAACTTTAGAAAAAACTTTGTAAAATGGTTGTGACACCTACCATATTAAGTAGAAGAAATTGAAAAAGTTCTGCAGGGCGATATAAAAACCCTTGAAATCTTGGCAGGTATTACATATATAAATAAATTAGCGGTATCCAACAGTTGATGCTCTGGGTCACCCTGGTACACATTTTGGTCGATATCTGGAAAACGCCTTCACATATACAACTGCCATCACTTCCTTTTAAAAATCTCATCAATACCTTTAATTTTATACCAATATCGTACAAACACATTCTAGAGGCACCCCTGGTCCACCTTTATGGCGATATCTCGAAAAGGCGTTCACCTATAGAACGAAGTCCCACTCCCCTTTAAAAATACTCATTAACACCTTTCATTTGATACCCATATCGTACAAAAAAAGTCTAGGGTCACCCCTGGTCCACCTTTATTGCGATACTCCGAAAAGGCGTCCACCTATAGAACTAAGGCACACTCCCTTTTAAAATACTCATTAACACCTTTCGTTTGATACCCATATTGTACAATCGTATTCTAGAGTCACCCCTGATCCACCTTTATGGCGATATCTCGAAAGGGCGACCACCTATACAACCACCACCACTCCCTTTTAAAACCTTTATGACTTTCAGTCCTGAAGATGATTTCAGTTTGAAATCGAAATATCGATAAAAATAAATTGATAAAAATAAATTTGGCAAATATACAATTTATATGTAAAATAAGCAATTTTGGTGTTTCAATTTATATATACATGGCCTAGAGCTCGGAAAAAGTCTTTATAAAAATTTATAAAATAAAGGCCGAAATAGAATAAAAGTAAAAAAGAATTTTCAAAAATTAAAAAATGTATATGTATTTATATATGTGGGTATATTTAGTATCAAGATGTGTTTAAATATACGTATGTGTTTGTTTTTTTATCAGTTACACATACAACAGAACAAAAAAATAGTTTATATTTCCTATAAAATATAATTCAAGGCGGGAATAACTTTACTCCATTAGTTTATGTGTATAGTGATTTGCTTTGCGTGTTCGTGGTGTGTGTGGATATAAGTATCTTTAATAATATGTATATTAAAAAGATTCCATATATATTAAAAAGATTATTGTAACACAAAATAACAGATTTAACTATCCCTCCTGGTTTATCTATAACTGTTTATGTTGTTACTCTTGGTGCGTATGGTGTTGCCTCGGTGAGGTCATTGTGGAAGGTTTCAGTCCGGAATCATTCTGTCCTTTTCACGTCAGCTATCTAATCCCTTATATACAATATAAAGGGCGCACGTCATTACCCAGTACTCGGTACTGATGTACGGATGCAACACCTTTATCCTGCCCTTGCAAAACTACCCCCATTTGAATGCATGTTGAAAGCCTCATTAACACTTGTTACTCGAAGAAGTGTGCAGTAGCTTCAGCAACTGCATGCACATAGCAAAAAAGAAAAAACAAAAAAAGGAAAGTAAATTTTAATAAAAGAGGATTGAAACCACATATGTATATGCACCTCTAAATCCTCCAATTACCACTAGTGTCAGCTTTGAAGATAGCAAAAGGAACCTTGAAAGGATAGAGATACAACCCCCCTCTGATTTTATCATAGCCGCACATATCGCTTGTGACTGATCGCTCGTGATGTTGCAACCATGATCGCTAAAACCCTAGCTCGGTTCGGAGAGTAGTGAGAGATAAAGATAGAGAAGTGTGTAAAGCAAGAAGTGATATTGAGGTAAGTAAAAGTAGGAGAAATATAATGGAAAATCGGAAAAAAACTATTCGGGCTATTGCGTTGGGCGCCATTGTTACGATAACTGACTTTTGGTGGTATGGCGGAGGTGGCATGTGGCATGGTTGCAACCCTGCCAGCTCGTCGAATGGGGTGGGGTTTTGCACACCTGCTTTACCCGCAGTTATCCAAACAAAAAAGTGGTTCATGTCTAGATGAGGATACGGAAAACTGGAAAGTAGGAGATGGAAGAAAAAATAAAAGAAGGTCCGTCCCGGGTCAGGGAACCCTCCTCAGCGCAGCTCGCGCAAAGCCATGGCACTGTGCTGACTCCGATTACCTTACAGTGTCCCTATACCTGACTCACGTTCGTCTGTCTAAGAGTCTTTCACTGCATTGCTCCCCCACTTCCCTCTTCCTACCGGGAACAACACAAACAAAATAAATATATAATACCCTAACCACTAGGCTTAAATCTACGTGTACAAAATTTATCGCAAACAAAAGGCTAATAAAGTATTTTGACAATTCTATTTAGCAATACAATATATCTATATAAAGAAAAGCTTGAAATCTTCAAATAACTCTTCGACCATAAATTCAAAAACAATCGAGTTTGAAGCAAAAAAAAAATAATTATCGAATTCAAACAAAATTAAATGAACGATATTGAGGGTTGTGTATAACGCGTCACCCCCCAATGTATACGGTATCAGAAAGATAATATGCTTTACAAAAAAATATCGTCATATCTTTCCTTCCACCCCTAAATTCATGAAGTCTTATATTTTTTTTTTTATTTATACAATTACTTTTATTTTTTTGCAATTTTTAATTTTAGTGCGATGATTTTTTTATTTTTTGCGCTTGACAGCCCCCTTCTCTCCCACCTAAATCCGATAAAAATTTACCGAAAAAAAGTCAAAAAAAAATGGCAAAAGTTTACAGATGTTTCTATCGGTTCAACTTTTTAGTTGGAGTACCAAATTTTGGTGAAATTGAATGCAATTGATCACCCTGTAGTATTTAAGTCCAAATATGACTACTTGAGTAATAGTTTTTATCAAGTCGTAATAAAATTAAATTCTATTCTTGAAGTGGAAAGGGTGTGATTATTACAATTACTTGGATTTGAATACAACATCCTTGGATTCGTTTACCTACAATTACTTGGAATTGAATACAACATTCTTGGAAGACATTTGCTTTATGGATATTTAGTTTCTCTGCCATTGATTTAAAGTTAAAAAAAAAACAAAAAAAAGTTGAATTGTTTAATAATAAGTTACAAGGATAGACGTACGCAAATTTTTTAAAGGTAAGATGTTTATTACTAATAACCTCAGCACTTTTAGCCACAGTGGCTACCATTTATTTAAATTTAGACACGTTTCTATAAAATTGCAGTCTGCAATTAACCTTGGTAATTCCAAAAAGAGGCGCCAACACGTTATTCGGGCAGAGTTTGCTGAAATTTTGGATGGTGAATTTTATGCCGCCCGCTTTTGAAATGCATTTTACACACTCTTGTGATGTATTATTGTTTGTTTCGAGATATTGTATTAATTAATAAATCTATTCTATTTCATAAAATCGAAATGGCGCAAGGCAGAAAGTCCAGAAAATGCAAATTACCAGCGTTCGCCAGAAAATACATTCACCAGAATACATATATGCACAAATGCGTACAAATATATATATTACGATGATACAACAAAATCTTTCTGAACGTTGTCAGGCACCTGGCACTTAGCCGGGTTTGACATCCACCATAATATATATATGCACGAGCGCGTGCAAATATATATATGTATATTAAGGCGATACTACAAAATCTTCCTGAACTTTGTCAGGGACCTGGCACTTAGCCGGGTTTGACATGCACCATAATATATATGCACTAGCGCGTACAAATATATATATTTCGGCGATACTACAAAATCTTCCTGAAATTTGTCCGGGACCTGGCAGTTAGCCGGGTTTGACATCCACCATAATATATATATGCACGAGCGCGTGCAAATATATATATGTATATTAAGGCGATACTACAAAATCTTCCTGAACTTTGTCACGGACCTGGCAGTTAGCCGGGTTTGACATCCACCATAATACATACCCAACAAACACTGAAAACAAAAATCTCAAATGTTTGAGAAAAACATTGATTCTCAGTTTGATATTCAACATTATTTATCATTTGAAACAAAATATTTTCTCGACTTTTTCTCAAACGTCGATCTTCAACTTGAGAATAATTTGAGACATACTTGAACATTTTTTCTCTCAACTGCTTGAGAAAACATTAATTCTCAGTTTAATATTCAGCATTATTAATCATTCGAAACTAAATATTATCGCAACTTTTTCTCAAACGTTGTTTTTCAACTTGACAATGGTTTGAGATATGCTTGCATATCGTTCCATTCCTGAAATGTCAACATAGCAAAGATATCGAAATCTATCGAAACGGTGGATATTCGTCGATCTCTAATTTGCATAGTTTAGCTGGAAATGTAAACAAGCGATTTTATTGAGTGAAGTTGGAAAAAATGTGAAAAAGTAAGGAAGTATATATACATTTTAATAATATTAAGTTATATTGTACTACATTATACATAAGTCTAAACGAGTTAAAAGTGAAGTGAGGCAAATAATAAATTTGCTTACCGAAAGTGGCACAACAGTAGCACCGGGAATAATAGAAAGTTCAGGAGTAGGCGCCACCTTAGGCGAAGGCCCTTATAATTCCAATAGTGTTATTTATGACCGAAGTGATTCAGAAAGTTGGATTGCGACTATTCGGAATCTGATATTCATGCAGAAAGTGAAATTGAAAGTTTTAAACGAGAAGAGCTTGCTGGATGGGCCGTCCATTTTAATATTTCCACTGATGCAACTAACGGTTTGTTAGGAATACTTCGGAAATATATTACTGACATTCCTAAAGATGGCAGGACATTGAAATGTACTCCTAAGATACCGCTAGTGGAAAAAAAAGGGTTAGGAGAATATTTCCATTACGGTGTTGAAGATTCCCTTACAGATTTTTTAATGAAAAAATCCTTCATATCTTCTGAAATCTACCTCAACATAAATATTGACGGTCTTCCACTAGCAAAAAGTTCCAATTTGCAGGCATGGTCTATTTTAATAAACGTGAATGGGGACCCGGTTGTTATGGTCGTAGGTGCTTATTGCGGAAATAGCAAGGCACTGTGCCCAAATATATACTTGCAACGTTTTGTAGATGAAATGTTGCACTTAATGGGGCAAGGTTTAGATTTCAATGGCTAGCATTATTCAATTCACTGTCGCTCTTTTGTTTGTGATGCTCCAGCAAGATCGTATATATTGGGTGTTAAGGGACATACGGGCTATTTTTGTTGCGTAAAGTGTACGCAGAAAGGGGATAGTAAAGGTCATAGAATGATCTTTCATCATGAAATGAAAAGTAGTAGAACAGACTCAGATTTCCGCCTAAGGTCTGATATAAATCATCACAGAATAATAGAACAAACCGCCATTGATAAATTGCCAATTGATGTTGTAAAATCCTTCCCATATGACTACATGCATGTGGTATGCCTTGGTGTGATGAAAACTTTGCTTGTAGGTTGGGTTGAACAAAGAAATGAGCCGTATTCATTAAAATCTGCACAGATTGATGCTTTAAATTCTAAAATATTATTTTTGAGTAATAAGGTACCTAGAGAGTTCGCTCGACGTCCAAGTACCTTAAAGGAAATTGAAAGATTTAAGGCCACAGAATTGAGGCAATTTCTATTATATACTGGAGTTTTTTTACTTGCCGATATCTTAGATGCCGAACGGTACCACCATTTCTTGTTACTTAGTTTGGGTGTTCAAATTTTACTTGATAAAAAATCATGTTCGGAAAATAATGGGTGTGCGATAATTCTTTTAAATGAGTTCGTTAAAAATGTCTCTAGGCTTTATGATGATTCTTGTTTAACATTTAGTTTTCATTGTCTTACTCATTTACACAGTGATGCACTAAACTTTGGCGATTTAGAATCTGTAAGCGCATTTAAATTTTAAAACTTTTTGTCTAAATTAAAACGAAAATGTAGAAAAAAAAACATATTGCTGCACAGATTTATAATCGTTTAGTAGAAGAAAGCTTGTTCTGTAATGAAAGTGTTACGGAAAAAATTGAAAAGGAAAAATTACGAAATCGGCCAGTAAACTCAATTAATACAAATTTATTTTATTTATTCATAAAAAGTTCTGACAACTTTTATAGCGTAAACAAAAAAATATTCAAGATAATAAGTATTAATCATGAAAATTTTGTTCCAAAAGTAATATCTTCGGAGGTCAAAAATTTAAATGATCTTTTTATTACACCAATAAAATCATCAAACTTTAATATTTAATGTTGCGCCACTTTAGAATTTTCCAGTGATCGATTTGAGCATTCTGTAGATGAAATATCAAAAAAAGTAATTTTATTTCTTAACTTTGAAAATATCGAATTCGTATTTTTACCACTTGTTCACTCATAGATGGATTTTAACAGCATATTTTTGTCTACTGGAGATACCAAACAAGGTAAGGTTTTTGAGTATTCATTTTTTATTTGAAATTGTTTATACTAATGTCTATTACCGTTCATTTTTCAGATTTGGATAAGTTGAATAGGAATATTGATGCCTTAGACAAGAAAATATACGTATGGAGAACAAATTTATTAAATGGTAATATTTGTTTATTTATTTATTAAAATTTTTTGAATTAGTGTGCGATATGTTCAACTCGAATACCTTTTATATTTTTAGTCAGGTTTTTCATAACATTTTCGAGTATGTAATTTTTAGTATAACTTTAGTATACAAAATTTAAATTTTGTCCATACGTTGTATGGAAAAAATGGAATACTCGAAAATATTGTGAAATATTTGATTGAACAGTTAAAAAAATTTTGGAATGAAGAATACTGGCCTTACTCAAAATCAGTCAAACCGTGTATATATAATGATAATCCTCCTTGAAAGTACTTTAGTTGGTATACGACTTAAAATATCTTTCATTTGATACCCCTATTGGCATATCTTGCTTAATACTTTAAAAAAAATCACATTGGTGGCAACACCCTAGTAGAAAATCTTGAAACGAGGCGTACTTTCCATATATATAATTATTTCATGCACATATTTTTATAATATTCATACATATCTATAAATTCGATAATTTCAGAAAATCAATCAACACAAAAGTTGTTAAAGAGGGTATTGGAAGAAGTTAAATTAGGCGTTAGTTCTGCAACTGTAAAAAGGAAGAAGATTTTACCGCAAAAACCTTTTTCAGAAGTGCATGAATTTTCGGAATTTGAAGTAAAAATTCATAGCTCTGAGAATAAATATAACGATTTGGTGAATATCATAACAATTTAGCTATTCAATTAAAATGCAGCTATTTTATACATGTTTATTTTTTCCAGGTGGCCGAACTGCAGACCATCATCTGTGCAAGTACAACTAAATTCATAAAAATGGCTTGGCGGAAAATAATAACTGACAATGATGCGCAATCGTATTCCTGTCAAGGAACTAAAACAAAGACACCAGCTAGGGCGCTAAGTGTAACAGGAGCACTGAAACGTAATTACTCGTATGATCATATGTTGTGGCTTTAGTTATTTTGTTGATTATATTTAGAAGCCTTTTTTCTCAAATTTCCTAACGTGGCCAACGACAGTGAGTTTGAACGAGCGACAATCAACTTCTTCCAACACGCTAGTACTACGCTAAATAAAAAGGATGAATACGAAAAACAGAAGAATACCAGCTTGCAATAGATTATAATCTATATATAATAATTATTAGATGCATTTTATTTATTTATTATTTAATGTTTCCTTTTTCTTAAAAACGCAGGATATTTCTGTTCTATTTTTGAACTACAAAAATGTAATTTGAATTTTTGTATTAAATTCTTTTCACTTCTTCAACTAAATTGAAAGATCATTTATATGTGTAACCCGTAGGAGTTTTTCTAGCTGATATGCATTTTTTGTAACCTTTTATGAAATTTTTTATTTTTTTTATGTGAAATAATAGGCCTGTTCATTTACAAAAAAATTGTTTCTCGAATTTAGTAATTGTTGATGTTTTGTATGAGCAATGACAGAAATTCGTAACTTCCAGTAATAATTTTTTTGTAGATGAACACATCTAATATGTTAGGCTTGTATACATATCACTAATGGAACTTTTGTACCTCATCTGCACTTTTCTTTGCAACCTTAAATTTTTGTGCCTAAGTTTTTTGTTTACCTATATGTGTATTTAATCAACATGAAATAATATTTTAATGTATTAACCATGTATATATAACTAGTGGGAGTTTCTCTACATCCTTTGCTTTTTTGTAACATTGGATTTAATGCTTATTTTTTTGATTTTCATGAAATAATAATTTTTTTATAATATAATTTAAATTTCTTTATTCACGTATCTATCAACATTAAACAATATAAAATATATACATATTTGTTACAGTATTTTTTAATAAAATAGAAATATATTTGAAAAACTGGTATGTAACTAATTTTTTGCATTGATATACTTTTTTGAATTACTTGAATAAAGAAAATTTAAAAAATTTGTCAAAACTCATAAAAAAAGAACTCTTATTATTAAAACTGGGTATTTCTTTTACAGCGTAGGTAACACTGAAGAAACAATTAAATTAGAGTGATTAGATTCCATTTCGTTCCGCTTTATTAAAAAATTCTCAATTTGAAAATAAAGAAAAATTCCATATTAAAAATGAGCCTTTTAGCTTGAGAATGTTATCAGCGGTTATTTTAAATGCATTTGAAAACTAACGTTTGAAATGTGAGAAATGGACTGTATTTCAAACTGAGAATTGGCAAAAATGTTTATCGGGTATGTACACTAGCGCATACAAACATATATATCCGGGGTCATTTTGTGTTTTTTTTTTGGTGAGTATTTGACAGCAAAATTTTGGACTCCCGCCTTCGGATTAATAATACTGAAGTCAAAACGCGTCTTTCGACAACTTTCCAGATATTTTTGGAAATATTTTTGAAGTTGATCCCTGTTCTAGAATATTACCAAAATAAGTTTTATCAATTAAAAATTTTCAAGTAAAAGCCAGGCTGAAAGAGTTAAAGTATACAATACATTTCCCAACATAATTACAAAACTATTCAAATTGGAGGGATTCGCATTTGAAGCTTATCTTCCTCAAAAAGTTTTGTTCTTGCTTCAACCCAAATTGTATACTTGTGTCTTCACATCACCAAAACGAAAGATTGTGGAACCCGCCACGACTCGGGTTGAAGAAGTTGCTGCTTCCTGTTTGGGTCTGCAAGAGAAGCTTACATGTTCAAAAGGTTTGAATGGATGATATAAATTTTTTGTGTTTTTACCAATTACAATATTTATTAGCATGTATACGCAGGTAATATTCTAGGACAGTGACCGAGTGCTAAAAAAAATAGCAAAAAATCAGAAAGTGGTACCTAAAAACGCAATTGCCTTGGGGCCTGGAACGTTTTTGGGGGGCGGCAAGGCAAACAATATTGGCAGTACTTTAACTAGGATTTCATAGATACATACATAATTTGTGGCTGCAAAAAATTATTTTAAAATTGAAAATCACTAAACTAAAATCATAAGAATCCAGTCAATACTGTGGGGCATAGTTATAGTCGAAATAAAATGTGATTTTAAGTTAGATTTTTTTTTTTTTTTAAAGCCAGCGACATCTATAAATACAGGCTGATAATAAACTAGAGCGATAATTTGAAAAAAATAGTACACTTGCACATACACATACACATATGAGTATGCCGTGGATAATACAAAGGTCAGTTTTGCGATAATTGTTGCAAGCTTCGTATTTCTTTTGTCAGAGGTGCACTTATTGGTAAATTTTTTAATTTGTGAATGTAATTTCGGTTGTAATTCCTCACGGGCCTTCTAAAGACATACACTAAGCACTGATTTATAAAATTTAAAGGTAATAATCTATTAAATAAATGAAATGAAAAAATGAATGCGTCATTCTTGATGTTTCGTGGAAAACTGGGGGCTTGAGATAAAAATTAATTTCTAGCTTTACGCGCCCAATATCTGAAGGGTTTAGAAGCAAAAGGCTCAAAGTGAACTTTTTTTTAACTTTTAGTTATACTCATATTTGTATAGTTTTGTTTATGGACACAGAGTTTGTTTATGGCCGGGCCATAACCCTACTACCCAGAAATTACAATAAGTACTCAACTTTAAACTTTAATGTCTCGAAACAATGTGTCTGTTGAAATCTTAAAAGGGCTCTCTTGAAAAGTTGTATGTTTCGGAAGTAATTAATTGGCGTTGGAGTCCAGCCTTGCTCGCAGCATTAGTTTTGAATCGGTAATTTCCATATTCGCAGACCAAAAAGCACGGAAGGTTTTCCTTGGTTGATTCAAGCTCTTAAAATGTACATATTTAGAAAAAGTTAATGTAAGAAAATCAAACAATGAAATCTAACATTTCATTTATGTAAGTGCTCCAGGATATCTTATTTTATATGAAATAAAACTGACAATGTAAATTGAAAAATTTATGTATGTTATTTTTTTACTGTATTGAGTTTATTTTTTAGGGGGCCCGTAAACGCGAAGTGTCCCAGGGGCCCGTCTCGGCTCTCTGCGGCCCTGTTGTTCAGTAATTCGCTCTTTGCAACGCATTTGTATTATGGAGATCACGACTCATCCAGTGAAGCTTCGTAAATTAAAGAGATATATAGAATTGTGTAACTTTATCCCTTCATGTAATTTTCAGTTGTGATAGAACAGAAGTGTTGTAAATAAGACAAATCTGAATATTACTGTTCAAAGTATATTAAACAAAGTAATAGTGAACTTGACAGTTCTCCCTACTCTGTATGAATTGTTGTTTCAAATGAAAAAAATATTTAACCCATTGAATTCTGAAAAATTTAATTTTTTTTGTAAACACACACAATTTTCAATTTGAATAGTTTTGTTGAAAAAAAAAAAACAACAACAACGCGCATCCGTAATAAGTGATATCCTGGAATAAATCAGTGTGGGAGGACATTCATAAGTTGTGCTGTTTACGGAGTTACTCAGAATATCAGTTGTTCAATTCTTTAAGGCATCTAGTTCGGATGAAAAGCTACTCTAAGGGGCTCAAGAAGGAAGTTTTCGCATATTTCCGACCGAGCTGGTTATATTTTTTTGCGAAACCTGTTTGCCAAAGCGAGGAAATATTTAGTTTGAAATCTACAATTTTCTGAAAACTTACTCGCATTTACGAACTTGCTAGCACTACTACTACTACATACTACTTTAGGTCCTTTTCTATTAAAATTTCTGCTGAGAAAGATATAATTTTTCCCCCTTTTCCATGCTAAGTAAAAGCAACACGACACGTACTGATATTTGATTTCGAGTGTTTCGTGTGACCAAACCTGCAGTAGTTGAATCATGTGTAGGAGCCAAAATATATGCTTAGGCCACAAAAGGTTAATGTGCTTGTTTGCAATTTTTAGAAGTAACAATTCATGCAAAACTAAAATTTTTCAGTTGTCCATTCTACCTTATTTTATTCAGTTTTACGGTCTTACAAGTTTTGCTGCGGAGGCCGAATTGTGGTATATTCATTGGAAGGACAACAACTTAAAGCTGAAGATCTTCATAAGTTAAACCTGTGTGATTTCGTTCAAGAAACGGAAATGTTTTATAGACGACGAAGCTTGTTTTGCATATTGCTGTCGCATACGCGTAGATACCTGGTTGATATACATTTTGTCGATAACAGTGTAAGGCAAGATCAAGTCCGGTTGCCGGTGACATATGCATCTATGTATCTTAAGGCTTGCGTAACAAGAGCGAAAGGACCCAAAACCCGAAGTCATGGCCAGATGAAGCAATTTAACTCAGGTGTGCCATTTGAAAGGATCGCTATGGATGTCGCAGGTCTATTTCCTACTAGCAACTGCGGAAACAAATATGTACTGGTGGTTAAGGATTATTTCAGCAAATGGCCAGAGGTATACCCAATCCCAAATCAAGAAGCGGAAACAGTAGCAGAAGTGTTTATAAACAATTGGGTTGCAAGGTATGGTGTACCAATGGAGTTACATTCTGACCAAGGCAGGAATTTCGAATCAGCTGTGTTCTAGGAAATGTGTAAATCATTGGGCATTCGAAAAACACGGACTGCATTGCATCTTCAGTCCGATGGTATTGTGGAACGATTCAATAGAACATTTTTGCATACAAACCGCATACAAACCATTGGTAAACCACGAACCAAAATGAAATGGTTCAGCTGGGAAGCCTGGCGGCGTTTAGATCAGGAAATTTGTCTGATCGGGACGAACAGACTTAGTTGGACGGCAGTGTGACGAATATTAGCAACACTAAGCGATACTATCATCTCTAAGCCGATACTAAGAAGTCACTTGTATCTACATAAACAAATCAATCATTATGTCTACACATCTATACATACAGCAGCGGAGAGATACTCACAAAAGTATGCAATCATCATCAAAGTAGTTCTCACACATACACATGCATATTTCTGAGATACTCACAAAAGTATGCAATCTTCAGTGAACTAGTAAATTCTAGAAGGGGAAACGGCTAGAAATATGCGAACGAGGAAACCAAAGAGTATAAAAGTAGCACCAGCTGAGGAATAAGCAATCAGTTTGATTTAATCACGCTATTGGTTGTGAAATACGTTCAAGTAGTCTAATAAAGACCATTTTTGCATTATTGAATATTGGAGTTATTTATTCAATAGTTCAGTGATACGAACGTTAGCAGAATATTTGGTATAAGCGGAATTTTCCTGAATTCGTTACAAAATTTAAGATCAGCACTCGATTCTGAACTAAAATTTATATGGTCATCATTTAAGGCGCTTGAGTTCGAACTACCTTCTATCGGTAAAACAATTGAAAGGATAAACTCTCACATTGACCGGCCGAATGCTCGAATCCAAAAATTTAAGTATAACCACAAGATGACTCACTCAAATTGAAATTTATACGCGGTTCTCTACTCGGTCATCTTTTTTTTTACCAATGCAAAACAAGAGAGGGAGCTTTTTTGTCAATAATCACATGCCATATGGCCTAAAATCCTCTTGCTTTTATATAATTCGTATTACAATAATTATATAATAAAAACAAGTAAGGAAGGCTAAGTTCAGGTGTAACCGAACATTACATACTCAGTTGAGAGCTATGGAGACAAAATAAGGGAACATCACCATGTAGGAAAATGAACCTAGGGAAACCCTGGAATGTGTTTGTATGACATGTGTATCAAATGGAAGTATTAAAGAGTATTTTAACAGTGAGTGGGTAATAGTTCTATAGGTGAACGCCATTTAAGGATATAGTCATAAAAGTGGACCAGGGCTGACCCTAGAATTTGTTTGTACGATATGGGTATCAAATGAAAGGTTTTGATGAGTATTTCAAAAGGGAGTGGGCCTTAGTTCTATTGACGCCTTTTCGAGATATCGCCATAAAGGTGGACCAGGGGTGACCCTAGAATTTGTTTGTACGATATGGGTATCAAATGAAAGGTGTTAATGAGTATTTTAAAAGGGAGTGTGCCTTAGTTCTATAGGTGGACGCCTTTTCGAGATATCGCCATAAAGGTTGACCAGGGGTGACCCTAGAATTTGTTTGTACGATATGGGTATCAAATTAAAGGTATTAATGAGAGTTTTAAAAGGGAGTGGTTGTAGTTGTATACGTGAAGGCGTTTTCGAGATATCGACCAAAATGTGGACCAGGGTGACCCAGAACATCATCTGTCAGGTACCGCTAATTTATTTATATATGTAATACCACTAACGGTATTCCTGCCAAGATTCAAAGCCCTTGATTTAGCCCTGTAGAACTTTTTCATTTACTTCTACTTAATATGGTAGGTGTCACACCCGTTTTACAAAGTTTTTTTCTAAAGTTATATTTTGCGTCAATAAACCAATCCAATTACCATGTTTCATCCCTTTTTTCGTATTTGGTATAGAATTATGGCATTTTTTTAATTTTTCGTAACTTTCAATATCGAAAAAGTGGGCGTGGTCATAGTGGGATTTCGTCCATTTTTTACACCAATACAAAGGGAGTTCAGATAAGTACGAGAACTGAGTTTAGTAAAGATATATCAATTTTTGCTCAAGTTATCGTATTAATGGCCGAGCGGAAGGACAGACGGACGACTGTGCACAAAAACTGGGCGTGGCTTCAACCGATTTCGCCCTTTTTACCAGAAAACAGTTATAATCCTAGAATCTAAGCCCCTACTAAATTTCACAGGGATTGGTAAATTTTTGTTCGACTTATGGCATTAAAAGTATTCTAGACAAATTAAATGAAAAAGGGCGGAGCCACGCCCATTTTGAAATTTTCTTTTATTTTTTTATTTTATTGCACAATATCATTACTGGAGTCGAATGTTGACATAATTTACTTATATACTGTAAAGATATTGAATTTTTTGTTAAAATTTGACTTTAAAAAAAAATTTTTTTAAAGTGGGCGTGGTTGTTCTCCGATTTTGCTAATTTTTATTAAGCATGCATATAGTAATAGGAGTAACGTTCCTGCCAAATTTAATCATGATATCTTCAACCACTGCCAAATTACAGCTTACAAAACTTTTAAATTACCTTCTTTTAAAAGTGGGCGGTGCCACGCCCATTGTCCAAAATTTTACTAATTTTATATTCTACGTCACAAGGTCAGCCCACCTACCAAGTTTCATCGCTTATCCGTTTGGCAATGAATTATCGAATTTTTTCTGGTTTTCGAAATTTTCGATATCGAAAAGGTGGGCGTGATTATAATCCGACATCGTCCATTTTAAATAGCGATTTGAGATGAGTGCCCAGGAACCTACATACCAAATTTTATCAAGATACCTCAAAAATTTACTGAAGTTATCGTATTAACGGACAGACGGACCGACGGACGGACATGGCTCAATCAAATTTTTTTTCGATACTGATGATTTTGATATATGGAAGTCTATATCTATCTCGATTCTTTTATACCTGTACAACCAACCGTTATGCAATCAAAGTTAATATACTCTCTGAGCTCTACTCAACTGAGTATAATAAATAAATGTAAGGCGCGATAAGCTCCGAAGAGATCTAGTTCCGAGCCTCTCTTGACATTTGCGTCGTGCTCATCTTGATTTTCCCTTCAAATTGGGCGGCCGACTCCGAACGGCATCTGCAAGGCAGATGAGTTTTCACTGAGAGCTTTTCATGGCAGAAATACACTTGGAGCGCTTGCCAAACACTGCCGAGAGGCGACCCCGCTTAGAAAAATTTTCTTCTAATTGAAAAACCTTATTTCTAAAATTTTGATGTTGCTTTGCCCGGGGTGCGAACCCAGGGCATACGGTGTGGCAGGCGGAGCACGCTACCATCACCCCACGGTGGCCGCCATTATATAATGGGTTTTTAAATTTCGTCAAATTATTGCACGTTTTAATATCTACAGGTAGCTCATTATACATTTTCAAGCATTTATAATACAGATTTAGCTTTGCATTTTCTGTCTGGCAACGTGGTAATGCGTCAGTAGTATCTTTCAGACCAAATGATGATATATGTATGTGCCCACATGTGGTAATGCGTCTACTCTCATTAGAGCCAACAACAGCATGATTATTTTGTCTTTTGTTTTTCACTTTAGACCAAACATTATTGTTATTTAACAAACTGTTATTAGCTTCTTGCTGTGAAACAGGAGAAAGACTGAGAGCGGCGCTCCTACAGTGACCTCTGTATCGGTGTTAATTGGTACCGCAGATACCATGGTATCACCAGTAGTAACATCATCATCAGCGGTCCCATCTATTGTGATAGTCACTGCTGGCTGCTCATTAAGAAGAAAAGGCGAGACACCATTGTAAACGAAATCTTCGCTCACAGCAGAGATTATAGTTGAATCTCGAGTAGCGGGAGTAGCAACAACAACCGAAGAAATAATTGTAGATATAGACATTGGCAAAAGGAAAATGCAACTGTGTTAATAAGAGTGCAATGCCGCAGTTCTCTTGAATCTATGGCGGAACTATACAAGATGGCAGCCCAGGACAGCTTATTTGTACATTTTATACTCAGCTGAGAAGAGCTCACAGAGTATATTAATTCTGTTCGCATATCGGTACCCCGAAACGGCATAAACTAATCGAGATAGATATAGACTTCTATATATCAAAATGATCTGGGCGAAAAAAGAAATTCATTTAGCCATATCCGGCCGTCCGTTTCTCCGTGAACACGATAACTTGAGTAAATTTTGAGGTATCTTAATGAAATTTGGTATGCAAGATCCTGGGCGCCCATCTCCGATAGCTATTTAAAATGAACGAACTCAGATTATAACCCCGCCCACTTTTACGATATCGAATATTTCGAAAAACCGAAAAAGTGCGATAATTCATTACCAAAGACGAATAAAGGATAAAGCGCTGAAACTTAGCAGGTGGGTTGACCTTATGACGCAGAATAGAAAATTGGAAAAATTTTTGACAATGGGCGTGACACCGCTCACTTTTAAAAGAAGGTAATTTAAAATTTTGTAAACTTTAATTTGGCAGTAGTTGAAGCTATCATGATGAAATTTGTCAGGAACGTTACTCCTATTACTATATGTGTTCTAAATAAAAACAAGTAAGGAAGGTTAAGTTCGGGTGTACCCGAACATTACATACTCAGTTGAGAGCTATGGTGACAACATAAGGGAAAATAACCATGTAGGAAAATGAACGGAGGGAAACCCTGGAATGTGTTTGTATGAAATGTGTATCAAATGAAACGCATTAAAGAGTATTTTATGAGGGAGTGGACCATAGTTCTATAGGTGGACGCCATTTAGGGATATCGCCATAAAGGTGGATCAGGGTTGACTCTAGAATTTGTTTGTACGATATGGGTATAAAATGAAAGGTGTTAATGAGTATTTTAAAAGGGAGTAATCCTTAATTCTATAGGTGGACGCCGTTTCGAGATATCTCCATAAAGGTGGACCAGGGGTGCCCTAGAATTTGTTCTACAATATGGGTATCAAACGAAAGGTGTTAATGAGTATTTTAAAAGGGAGTGGGCCTTAGTTCTATAGGTGGACGCCGTCTCGAAATATCGCCATAAAGGTGGACCAGGGGTGACTCTAGAATGTGTTTGTACGATATGGGTATCAAATTTAAGGTATTAATGAGGGGTTTAAAAGTGAGTGGTGGTAGTTGTATAGGTGGTCGCCTTTTCGAGATATCGCCATTAAGGTGGACCACGGGTGACTCTAGAATACGTTTGTATAATATGGGTATCAAACGAAAGGTGTTAATGAGTATTTTAAAAATGAGTGGGCTTTAGTTCTATAGGTGGACGCCTTTTCGAGGTGTCGCAATAAAGGTGGACCAGGGGTGACTCTAGACTTTGTTTGTACGATATGGGTATCAAATGAAAGGGGTTAATGAGTATTTTTAAAAGGGAGTGGGCCCTCGTTTTATCGGTGGTCACCTTTTCGGGATATCGCCATAAAGGTGGACCAGGGGTGACTCTAGAATATGTTTGTACGATATGGGTATCAAATGAAAGGTGTTAATGAGTATTTTAAAAGGGCGTGGGGCTTAGTTCAATAGGTGGACGCCTTTTCAAGATATCGCCATAAAGGTGGACCAGGGGTGACTCTAGAATGTGTTTGTACGATATTGGTTTCAAATTAAAGGTATTAATGAGATCTTTAAAAGGGAGTGGTGGTAGTTGTATATGTGAAGGCGTTTTCCAGATATCGACCAAAATGTGGACCAGGGTGACCCAGAACATCATCTGTTGGATACCGCTAATTTATTTATATATGTAATACCTGCCAAGATTTCAAGGGTTCTTTATTTCGCCCTGCAGAACTTTTTCATTTTCTTCTACTTAATATGGTAGGTGTCACAACCATTTTACAAAGTTTTTTCTAAAGTTATATTTCGCGTCAATAAACCAATCCAATTACCATGTTTCATCCCTCTTTTCGTAGTTGGTATAGAATTATGGCATTTTTTTCATTTTTCGTAATTTTCGATATCGAAAAAGTGGGCGTGGTTACGGTCCGATTTCGTTAATTTTAAATAGCGATCTGAGATAAGTGCCCAGGAACCTACGTACCAAATTTCATCAAGATACCTCAAAATTTACTCAAGTTATCGTGTTAACGGCCATGCGGAAGGACAGACGGACGACTGTGTATAAAAACTGGGCGTGGCATCAACCGATATCGCCCATTTTCACAGAAAACAGTTAACGTCGTAAAATCTATGCCCCTACCAAATTTCAAAAGGATTGGTTAATTTTTGTTCGACTTATGGCGTTAAAAGTATCCTAGACAAATTAAATGAAAAAGGGCGGAGCCACGCCCATTTTGAAATTTTCTTTTATTTTTGTTTTTGTTGTTATATCGGCCTACTGATTTTAAGATCGCGGGTTCGAATCGAGCTCAAGGCCTAACAATAATTTTTTATCATTATTATTGTTATTATACATTTTTTCTTAATTAAAAAAATTTTTTAAATTAGAATAGAAGAAAGAAAAATTTTTAGACAACTGCCAAAGCTCGTTGTATAGATCCATTTCGGGAACTGCTAAATTCCTTCATCGGCAACGTTTAGGCGCCGCTGCTATAACCATTCAGCCACCACAGCGGTTTTTTGTTTGGCTTCATTAATCCTACTTCTATTCTGGTTCGTGCCAATTGATATTCACACCACTGCGACATCTGTTGCAGAATAGCTGTGAAAATTGGACTTGTTTGTTGGCAATGCTGCCATAGTGTCATATTTTATTGACACTTTTTTTCCCCGTGCTCTGGGATGTATTAACAATTTTTGTTGTTATATCGGCCTACTGATTTTAAGATCGCGGGTTCGAATCGAGCTCAAGGCCTAACCATAATTTTTTATCATTATTATTGTTATGATAAATTTTTTCTTAATTGAAAAAATTTTTTAAATTAGAATAGAAGAAAGAAAAATTTTTAGACAACTGCCAAAGCTCGTTGTATAGATCCATTTCGGGAACTGCTAAATTCCTTCATCGGCAACGTTTAGGCGCCGCTGCTATAACCATTCAGCCACCACAGCGGTTTTTTGTTTGTCTTCATTAATCCTACTTCTATTCTGGTGCGTGCCAATTGATATTCACACCTCTGCGACATCTGTTGCAGAATAGCTGTGAAAATTGGACTTGTTTGTTGGCAATGCTGCCATAGTGTCATATTTTATTGTCACTTTTTTCCCCGTGCTCTGGGATGTATTAACAATTTTTGTTGTTATATCGGCCTACTGATTTTAAGATCGCGGGTTCGAATCGAGCTCAAGGCCTAACAATAATTGTTTATCATTATTATTGTTATGATAAATTTTTTCTTAATTGAAAAAAATTTTTTAAATTAGAATAGAAGAAAGAAAAAATTTTAGACAACTGCCAAAGCTCGTTGTATAGATCCATTTCGGGAACTGCTAAATTCCTTCATCGGCAACGTTTAGGCGCCGCTGCTATAACCATTCCGCCACCACAGCGGTTTTTTGTTTTTCTTCATTAATCCTACTTCTATTCTGGTTCGTGCCAATTGATATTCACACCACTGCGACATCTGTTGCAGAATAGCTGTGAAAATTGGACTTGTTTGTTGGCAATGCTGCCATAGTGTCATATTTTATTGACACTTTTTTTCCCCGTGCTCTGGGATGTATTAACAATTTTTGTTGTTATATCGGCCTACTGATTTTAAGATCGCGGGTTCGAATCGAGCTCAAGGCCTAACAATAATTTTTTATCATTATTATTGTTATGATAAATTTTTTCTTAATTGAAAAAATTTTTTAAATTAGAATAGAAGAAAGAAAAAATTTTAGACAACTGCCAAAGCTCGTTGTATAGATCCATTTCGGGAACTTATTTTTGTATTTTGTTGCACCATATCATTACTGGAGTTGAATGTTGACATAATTTACTTATATACTGTAAAGATATTAAATTTTTTGTTAAAATTTTACTTTAAAAAAATTTTTTTTAAAAGTGGGCGTGGTCCTTTTCCGATTTTGCTAATTTTTATTAAGCGTACATATAGTAATAGGAGTAACGTTCCTGCCAAATTTCATCATGATATCTTCAACAACTGCCAAATTACTGCTTGCAAAACTTTTAAATTACCTTCTTTTAAAAGTGGGCGGTGCCACGCCCATTGTCCAAAATGGTACTAATTTTCTATTCTGCCTCATAAGTTCAACTCATCTTCCAAGTTTCGTCGCTTTAGCTGCCTTTTGTAATGAATTATCGCACTTTTTCGGTTTTTCGAAATTTTCGATATCGAAAAAGTGGACGTGGTTATAGTCCGATATCGTTCATTTTAAATAGCGATCTGAGATGAGTGCTCAGGAACCTACATACCAAATTTCATCAAGATACCTCAAAATTTACTCAAGTTATCGTGTTAACGGACGGACGGACGGACGGACATGGCTCAATCAAATTTTTTTTCGATCCTGATTATTTTGATATATGGAAGTCTATATCTATCTCGATTCCTTTATATATGTACAACCAACCGTTATCCAATCAAACTTAATATACTCTGTGAGCTCTGCTCAACTGAGTATAATTAGCAAAATTGGATGACGAACACGCCCACTTAAAAAAGTTTTAAGTCAAATTTTAACAAAAAATTGAATATCTTTACAGTATATTAGTAAATTATGCCAACATTCAACTCCATTTATGATATGGGGCAATCAAATACAAAAATAAAATAAAATTTGAAAATGCGCGTGGCTTCGCCCTCTTTCATTTAATTTTTCTAGAATAATTTTAATGCCATAAGTCGAACAAAAATTTACCGCTCCTTATGAAATTTGGTAAGGGCATAGCTTCTATGACCAAAACTGTTTTCACGCCCAGTTTTTATACACTGTGGACCGTCTGTCCTTCCTCTCGGCCGTTACCACTATAACTTGAGCAAAATCGATATATCTCTACTAAACTTAGTTCACGTACTTATCTGAACTCACTTTATCTTGGCATTAGAAATGGGCGAAATCCGACTATGCCATAATTCTATACCAAATACGAAAACAGGGATGAAACATGCTGATTGAATTGGTTTTTTGACGCAAAATATAACTTTAGAAAAAACTTTGTAAAATGGGCGTGACACCCACCATATTAAGTAGAAGAAAATGAAAAAGTTCTGCAGGGCGAAATCAAAACCCCTTGGTATTACATATATAAATTAATTAGCGGTACCCGACAGATGATGTTCTGGGTCACCCTGGTCCACATTTTGGTCGATATCTCGAAAACGCCTTCATATATACAACTAAGGGCCTCTCCATTTTAAAACATTCATTTATACCTTTAACCGTCCTGTGCATAGATGGGTATCCGGGTACCTTTTGCATATTCAAAAGCCAGTTTTAAATAATTTACAAATAGAAACGAGTTAAAATTTTTGGTATCGTATGGGAATAATTTTTCTGCAAAAATGAGAGACAATTTTTTCAAATATAGTTTCATAAAGATGATTTTTTTAATAAACTAATTTTTTATTAATAGTACTCGTAGTTCTCATGTTTTTACATAATCTACAAATAGGAACAAATTAAAATTTTGTGGCATTATATGGGAATAAGTTTTCTACAAATAGGAGAGAAAATTGTTTCAAATATAATTTCATAAGGATGGGTTTTTAATAAATTAGTTTTTTATTACTAAAATTTGTTTTTTATTACTAGTTCTCATGGCTGGGATACCCAGGTACCACTAGTAGTTGTCACGTATGAACTGCCTTGTGGTACCCGTGTACCCAGCCATGCGTACTAAGAAGAAAATTTATTCATGAACAGGACGGTTAATTTGATACCCATATCGTACAAACACATTATAGAGTCACCCCTGCTCAACCTTTATGGCGGTATCTCAAAAAGGCGTCCACTTATAGAAATAAAGCCCACTACCTTTTAAAATACTCATTAACACCTCTCATTTGATACCCATATCTTACAAACACATTCTTGAGCCACCGCTGATTCACTTTTATGGCGATATCTCGAAAAGGCGTCCTCCTATAGAACTAAGGTCCACTCCCTTTTAAAATACTCATTAACACCTTTCATTTGATACCCATATCGTACAGGCACATTCTAGAGTCACCCCTGGTCCAACTTTATGGCGATATATCGAAAAGGCGTCTACCTATAGAACTAAGGCCCACTCCCTTTTAAAATACTCGTCAACACCGTTCATTTGATACCCATGTCATAAAAACACATTCCAGGGCTACCTTATGTTCATTTTCCTACATGGTGATTTTTCCTTATTTGACAAAGGATGAAGGAAAATCGTTCCAAAAAACGTCACCCTTGGTTTACAATTTGGTCGATATTTCCCAAACGTATGTGATATGGAATTAAAAACCACTTATCTACGAAACCCCACGAAACCAACGCAGCTATAATTATACTGAGATGAGCAGAGCTCACAGAGTATATTAATTTTGTTCGCATAACGTTATTCCGTAACGGTATAAAATTAATCGAGATAAATTTAGACTTCCATATCTCAAAATTATCAAAAAGAAATTCATTATGTCCTGTCCGTCCGTAAACACGATAACTTGAGTAAATTTTGAGGTATCTTAATGAAATTTGGTATGTAGGTTCCTGAGCACTCATCTCAGATCGCTAAATGAACGAAACCGGATGATAACCATGCCCACTCTTTTGATATCGAAAATTTCGTAAAATGAAAAAAATTCGAAAATTCATTATGAAAGACGTATAAAGTGATGAAACTTGGTGGATGAGTTTGATTTGTTTTCACATTTTTTTAAAATCTAACTATGCTATAGATGCCTATTCTCAATCTCACAAATATCCCTTTGAACTGCAGGTAAACAACTTAATTAACGCACCGACTATATCTTCTGAAGGGGTTTTAATTCATCTGAGTGGCTTAAAGGAATCTCTTAAATAGGGCCCTGATAGGAAGCTACTATGTTTTCTGAGAAAATGTGCTGCCTATATTTACAAGCCGCTAACTAAATATTCTATATGTATAAAAGAAAGGGGTGCTAGTTACACTATTTATAAATCAAGAACGGATGAACCAATTTGGTTGAAAATTGGTGGAGAGGTAGCGTAGAAGCAGGAGACGGACAATTATCACGTTCTGGCTAGGGTCTTGAGATCAAAGCATGGACATGGGTAATCCTTGGATGTGTTAGTACAATATGGTTATCAAATGGAACCTGTTTATGAATTCTTTGATACGGTGATCCTAAGGAACACGTATTACAAATTTGGATCGAAAAATTCACTATCATAAAAGTCGACCTTGTATATACCGAGAATTTTTATTTGAAAGAATATTATAAATTAAATTATTAACAGAAGGGGAAATTTATAACCAATGAGTTTTGTTATAAGTCCTTTTATCCACACTTTATCGAAAGCCTTTTCTATGTCCAAGAAGCAAGCTCCTGTGACGTGTTTTTTTATTCCAGTTCCTGATGACATGAGTAGTTGAGTGCCCATTTAAAACCAAATTGTTTGGGGCTTATTAAGTCATTGTTTTCAATAATTCTATTGATATTTATATTGATTACTACCTCGAATACTTTACTAATGTTTGGAAACAAACTGATCGGACAAAGATTTTTGAGATTGTTTTTGTATTTGTTCATTTTGGGTATAACTATTGTTTTGGCGGTTTTCCAAATGGGTGGGAGGTATGCATTGTTCAACATGTTGTTGAAAAGCGTACAATATTCTAGAATTATATCTGTTGGAAGATTTATTAGGATAATATTTGGTATTTGATCTAAACCTGATGACAGTTTTCCCTTCAAATTCGCCAATACATCTGACAGGTCATTAGTAAGAATGAAGAATCTTTCGGTTTGTTTTTCGGTAAGGTTATTTGCCCGTTTATCTGCGCTAAATGTTGTTATAGTTACCTCGATGCTATCAAAGTTTTACTTACTTACTTACTTAATTGGCGCTTAACCGTCTAAACGGTTATGGCCGTCCAACAAGGCGCACCAGTCGCTCCTGCGCTCCGCCAACCAGCGCAAATTGGTCACACCAAGGGAGTTTAAATCGTTTTCCACCTGGTTCTTCCAACGGAGTGAGGCCGCCTTTACCTCTGCTTCCATAGGCGGGTTCCGATAGAAACACTTTCTTGGCTGGAGCATCATCTTTCATTCGCATAACATGACCTAGCCAGCGCAGCCGCTGCGTTTTAATTCACTGGACTATGTTGATGTCTGCGTATAGCTCGTACAGCTCATCATTAAATCAAACAAAGTTTTAGTCTTTAAAAACTCATTGAAGCATTCTTCTACCTGTGAATGGATTAGATTGTCAGGATTGTTTTGTTTTAAAGAATGAATTGATTCAAGATGAACGCCAATTATATCAACTATATGAGTATCTTTATTTTAGATAATGTAGCTGTTAGTTGTGAGGTTCTTCTCAATTAAGTTACAATATAGTCTTGTATGAGTGGGGATGAAGTAAGGGAATACAAAATTGACTGATGGTCTCACTCTGAGTTGGAAGAAATGATTTTTTAATAGAAGACATTTTAGAGGGATCGCCAGTCTTGATATAAGATATTTTGATTTGTAGTTGCTTATTTATATGTATTTTGATGTTGTCCTGAATTAGCTTCTTTATTAGTTTTAGTTTAGCATTTTCTTGTTGTATAGCACTATAAGAGCAATGTACTTGTAGGCGATTTAAATTTTTATACTCAGCTGAGCAGAGCTCACAGAGTATATTAACTTTGTTCGCAAACTAATCGAGATAGATATAGACTTCTATATATCAAACTGATCTGGGTGAAAAAGTAATGTATTTAGCCAAGTCCGTCCGTCCGTCCGTCCATACACACGATAACTTGAGTAAATTTTGAGGTATTGCGAGGACCAAATATAACCTCATTAATTTTGCCCACACAAAACGACACCAAACCATATAGATCACAACCATTAACACAATAGGCGGTCACAAAAGGCCCTAGCAACACGACAAACCAACAAGTCTCAGCAACACAACGAGCGGTCGCAACACTTAACAGCAAGACGACAAACCAACAAGTCTCAGCAACACAACGAGCGGTCGCAACACTTAACAGCAACATGGATAACCAACAAGTCTCAGCAACACAACGAGCCGTCGCAACATTTAACAGCAACACGGTGATCATAGCAACGCAACCATCTGAGCTAGCAACACTGCACACAATAGCCATAAAAGCAGCGACACAGCAGCACAGTAGTCAGTTAGCACGGAGCTGAGGTCATGACCAGAGCTACCAGTGAAACGCACCTCGAATGTGTCGGTTCTACCACCAAGAGAGATCGTTTCATAGGAGTGAGTCGTGGCTTCAAGTTGTGAATGTGTCGGTTCTACCACCAAACACGGTTTGAGACTTCGTTCACACCCGCGTAGACAAAGGCCCTGTCACAGTAACGCGCACCCGCGAACAGGTGACGTCCGCTCGCCGACATCGGCGGCGCCGCGACAGTAATAAACCGCACCTCAGCGACGCGACCGCCAAACGCCGACGGAAGACCACAGCAGGAAGAGACGCCGACGCGAGGCGTGGCAGAGCATCGTCCAGCTATACAAGTGGACGCCGACCCAAGGCGCGGGAGAGCATCGCCTCAGTAATACAAGTAGATGCCGACGAAGGCACGACAGAACACCGCAGCAGGAAGGGACGCCGACGCAAAGCGCGACAGAGCACCGTAGGCCAGAGAGGCGCCAGAATAAGGCGTGGCAGAGCATCGCCCAGTAATACAATAAGACGTCGACGTAAGGCACGACAGAGCACCGCAGCAGAGAGAGACGCCACCATAAGGCGCGACAGGCACAGACGCCACATACTAACGGGATCCGTCTAACGGAATGCGGCCGGACAGTTAAAGACCGCCACGACAGTCGAGGATACCGCAAGATAATATAAGTGAATTTGCAAATGAAGTATACAAGCACGTTTTCTTTTATATTACAGTATTTAAGCAATCAATCAATAAAGTGAAATATTATATTAAATCGATTTGCAAGGTGCCCCTTAAATACAAATTTATTGTAAACGAACCCCGAGCACGGCGAGTATACCCCAGCAATTATTAAAGAAGCAACGGGGCCACGGAAAGGCTTCGTTACAATTGGTGCCCGAGCAAGAACCTTGCAAATCCCATAACATCAGAAGGCTAAAGATATAAACCACAAGATGGCCGACCAGGTCGACGCCACGTGGTTAGACAACATTGCGAAGGAACAGCTGGTGTCCATCGCACAGGAACTGAGTATCGAGCACACTGGCACAACGGGGGAGATCCACAAACGCATCGGAGTATTGGCTGACACTCATTAATATCTTTAATTTGATACCCATATCGTACAAACAAATTCTAGGGTCACCCCTGGTCCACCTTTATGGCGATATCTCGAAACGGCGTCCACCTATGGAACGAAGGTTCACTCCCTTTTAAAATACTCATTAACACCTTTCTTTTGATACCCATATTGTACAAACAAATTCTAGGGTCACCCCTGGTCCATCTTATGGAGATATCTCGAAACGGCGTCCACCTATGGAACTACTGATTACTCCCTTTTAAAATACTCATTAACACCTTTCATTTGATACCCATATCGTACAAACAAATTCTAGAGTCAACCCCGATCCACCTTTATGGCGATATCCCTAAATGAGGTCCACCTATAGAACTTTGGCCCACTCCCTCCTAAAATACTCTTTAATACCTTTCATTTGATACACATGTCATACAAACACATTCCAGGGTTTCCCTCGGTTCATTTTCCTACATGGATATTTTCCCTTATTTTGTCACCATAGCTCTCAACTGAGTATGTAATGTTCGGTTACACCCGAACTTAACCTTCCTTACTTGTTGTTTATCGTTTTCACTTGTACTTGTTTATTTTAAGATTTGTTAAATTAGTCGATCATCAAGAGTGTAAGTTCAAAATTATGGAATGTTGTTATATTTTATGTGTTAATATGTTTTTGTTTTTATATGCCTTTCAGTCCTGAAGATTATTTCAGTTTGAAATCGAAATATCGATAAAAATAAATTGATAAAAATAAATTTGACAAATATACAATTTATATGTAAAATAAGCAATTTTGGTGTTTCAATTTATATATACATTGCTTAGAGCTCGGAAAAATTCTTTATAAAAATTTATAAAATAAAGGCCGAAATAGAATAAAAGTAAAAAAGAATTTTCAAAAATTAAAAAATGTATATGTATTTATATATGTGGGTATATTTAGTATCAAGATGTGTTTAAATATACGTATGTGTTTGTTTTTTTATCAGTTACACATACAACAGAACAAAAAAATAGTTTATATTTCCTATAAAATATAATTCAAGGCGGGAATAACTTTACTCCATTAGTTTATGTGTATAGTGATTTGCTTTGTGTGTTCGTGGTGTGTGTGGATATAAGTATATATAATAATATGTATATTAAAAAGATTTCATATATATTAAAAAGATTCTTGTAACAAAAAAATATCAGATTTAACTATCCTTCCTGGTTTATCTATAACTGTTTATGTTGTTACTCTTGGTGCGTATGTTGTTGCCTCGGTGAGGTCATTGTGGGAGGTTTCAGTCCGGAATCATTCTGTCCTTGTCACGTCAGCTATCTAATCCCTTATATACTACTATAAAGGGCGCACCTCAATACCCAGTACTCGGTACTGATGTACGGATGCAACACCTTTATCCTGCCCTTGTAAAACTACCCCCATTTGAATGCATGTTGAAAGCCTCATTTACACTTGTTGCTCGAAGGAGTGTGCAGTAGCTTCAGCAACTGCATGCACATAGCAAAAAAGAAAAAACAAAAAAAGGAAAGTAAATTTTAATAAAAGAGGATTGAAACCACATATGTATATGCACCTCTAAATCCTCCAAGTACCACTAGTGTCAGCTTTGAAGATAGCAAAAGGAACCTTGAAAGGATAGAGATACAACCCCCCTCTGATTTTATCATAGCCGCACATATCGCTTGCGACTGATCGCTCGTGATGTTGCAACCATGATCGTTAAAACCCTAGCTCAGTTCGGAGAGTAGTGAAATATAAAGATAGAGAAGTGTGTAAAGCAAGAAGTGATATTGAGGTAACTAAAAGTAGGAGAAATATAATGGGAAATCGGAAAAAAAACTATTCGGGCTATTGCGTTGGGCGCCATTGTTATGATAACTGACTTTTGGTGGTAAGGCGGAGGTGGGATATGGCATGGTTGCAACCCTGCCAGCTCGTCGAATGGGGTGGGGTTTTGCACACCTGCCTTACCCGCAGTTATCTAAACAAAAAAATGGAAGAAAAGAGAAAAGAAGGCCCTTCCCGGGTCAGGGGGAGTCTACCCACCCTCCTCAGCGCAGCTCGCGCAAAGCCATGGTACTGTGCTGACTCAGATTACCTTACAGTGTCCCTATACCTGACTCACGTTCGTCTGTCTAAGAGTATTTCTCGTCATTGCTCCCCCACTTCCCTCTTCCTACCGCGAACAACACAAACAAAATAAATATATAATACCCTAACCACTAGGCTTAAATCTACGTGTACAAAATTTATCGCAAACAAAAGGCTAATAAAGTATTTTGACAATTCTATTTAGCAATACAATATATCTATATAAAGAAAAGCTTGAAATCTTCAAATAACTCTTCGACCATAAATTCAAAAACAATCGAGTTTGAAGCAAAAAAAAAAAAATAATTATCGAATTCAAACAAAATTAAATGAACGATATTGAGGGTTGTGTATAACTCGTCACCCCCCAATTTATACGGTATCAGAAAGATACTATGCTTATACAAAAAAATATCGTCATATCTTTCCTTCCACCCCTAAATTCATGAAGTCTTATAATTTTTTTTTTTATTTATACAATTACTTTTATTTTTTTGCAATTTTTAATTTTAATGCGATGATTTTTTTATTTTTTGCGCTTGACAGCCCCCCTTCTCTCCCACCTAAATCCGATAAAAATTTACCGAAAAAAAGTAAAAAAAAAAATGGCAAAAGTTTACAGATGTTCTATCGGTTCAACTTTTTAGTTGGAGTACCAAATTTTGGTGAAATTGAATGCAATTGATCACCCTGTAGTATTTAAGTCGAAATATGACTACTTGAGTAATAGTTTTTACAAGTCGTAATACAATTAAATTCTATTCTTGAAGTGGAAAGTGTGTGATTATTACAATTACTTGGATTTGAATACAACATCTTTGGATTCGTTTACCTACAATTACTTGGAATTGAATACACCTTTCTTGGAAGACATTTGCTTTATTGAGATTTAGTTTCTCTGCCATTGATTTAAAGTTAAAAAAAAAAAACAAAAAAAGTTGAATTGTTTAATAATAAGTTACAAGGATGGACGTACGCAAATTTTTTAAAGGTAAGATGTTTATTATTAATAACCTCAGCACTTTTAGCCACAGTGGCTACCATTTATTTAAATTTAGACACGTTTCTCTAAAATTGCAGTCTGCAATTAACCTTGGTAATTCCAAAAAGAGGCGCCAACACGTTATTCGGGCAGAGTTTGCTGAAATTTTGGATGGTGAATTTTATGCCGCCCGCTTTTGAAATGCATTTTACACACTCTTGTGATGTATTACTGTTTGTTTCGAGATATTGTATTAATTAATAAATCTATTCTATTTCATAAAATCGCAATGGCGCAAGGCAGAAAGTCCAGAAAATGCAAATTACCAGCGGGCGCCAGAAAATACATTCACCAGAATACATATATGCACAAATGCGTACAAATATATATATTACGATGATACTACAAAATCTTCCTGAACGTTGTCAGGCACCTGGCACTTAGCCGGGTTTGACATCCACCATAATATATATGCACTAGCGCGTACAAATATATATATTTCGGCGATACTACAAAATCTTCCTGAAATTTGTCAGGGACCTGGCAATTAGCCGGCTTTGACATCCACCATAATATATATATGCACTAGCGCGTACAAATATATATATTACGGTGACACTACAAAATCTTCCTGAACTTTGTCAGGGACCTGGCAGTTAGCCGGGTTTGACATCCACCATAATACATACCCAACAAACACTGAAAACAAAAATCTCAAATGTTTGAGAAAACATTGATTCTCAGTTTGATATTCAACATTATTTATCATTAGAAACAAAATATTTTCTCGACTTTTTCTCAAACGTCGATCTTCAACTTGAGAATAATTTGAGACATACTTGAACATTTTTTTCTCTCAACTGCTTGAGAAAACATTAATTCTCAGTTTGATATTCAGCATTATTAATCATTCGAAACTAAATATTATCGCAACTTTTTCTCAAACGTTGTTTTTCAACTTGAGAATGGTTTGAGATATGCTTGCATATCGTTCCATTCCTGAAATGTCAACATAGCAAAGATATCGAAATCTATCGAATCGGTGGATATTCGTCGATCTCTAATTTGCATAGTTTAGCTGGAAATGTAAACAAGCGATTTTATTGAGTGAAGTTGGACAAAATGTGAAAAAGTAAGGAAGTATATATACATTTTACTAATATTAAGTGATATTGTACTACATTATACATAAATCTAAACGAGTTAAAAGTGAAGTGAGGCAAATAATAAATTTGCTTACCGAAAGTGGCACAACAGTAGCACCGGGAATAATAGAAAGTTCAGGAGTAGGCGTCACCTTAGGCGAAGGCCCTTATATTTCCAATAGTGTTATTTATGACCGAAGTGATTCAGAAAGTTTGATTGCGACTATTCGGAATCTGACATTGATGCAGAAAGTGAAATTGAAAGTTTTATACGAGAAGAGCTTGCAGGATGGGCCGTCCATTTTAATATTTCCACTGATGCAACTAACGGTTTGTTAGGAATACTTCGGAAATATATTACTGACATTCCTAAAGATGGCAGGACATTGAAATGTACTCCCAAGATACCGCTAGTGGAAAAAAAGGGTTAGGAGAATATTTCCATTACGGTGTTGAAGATTCCCTTACAGATTTTTTAATGAAAAAATCCTTCATATCTTCTGAAATCCACCGCAACATAAATATTGACGGTCTTCCACTAGCAAAAAGTTCCAATTTGCAGGCATGGTCCATTTTAATAAACGTGAATGGGAACCCGGTTGTAATGGTCGTAGGTGCTTATTGCGGAAATAGCAAGGCACTGTGCCCAAATATATACTTGCAACGTTTTGTAGATGAAATGTTGCACTTAATGGGGCAAGGTTTAGATTTCAATGGCAAGCATTATTCAATTCACTGTCGCTCTTTTGTTTGTGATGCTCCAGCAAGATCGTATATATTGGGTGTTAAGGGACATACGGGTTATTTTTGTTGCGTAAAGTGTACGCAGAAAGGGGATAGTAAAGGTCATAGAATGATCTTTCATCGTGAAATGAAAAGTAGTAGAACAGACTCAGATTTCCTCCTAAGGTCTGATATAAATCATCACAGAATAATAGAACAAACCGCCATTGATAAATTGCCAATTGATGTTGTAAAATCCTTCCCATATGACTACATGCATGTGGTATGCCTTGGTGTGATGAAAACTTTGCTTGTAGGTTGGGTTGAACAAAGAAATGAGCCGTATTCATTAAAATCTGCACAGATTGATGCTTTAAATTCTAAATATTATTTTTGAGTAATAAGGTACCTAGAGAGTTCGCTCGACGTCCAAGTACCTTAAAGGAAATTGAAAGATTTAAGGCCACAGAATTGAGGCAATTTCTATTATATACTGGAGTTTCTTTACTTGCTGATATCTTAGATGACGAACGGTACCACCATTTCTTGTTACTTAGTTTGGGTATTCAAATTTTACTTGATAAAAAATCATGTTCGGAAAATAATGAGTGTGCGATAATTCTTTTAAATGAGTTCGTTAAAAATGTCTCTAGGCTTTATGATGATTCTTGTTTAACATTTAATTTTGATTGTCTTACTCATTTACACAGTGATGCATTAAACTTTGGCGATTTAGAATCTGTAAGCGCATTTAAATTTTAAAACTTTTTGTCTAAATTAAAACGAAAATGTAGAAAAAAAAACATATTGCTGCACAGATTTATAATCGTTTAGTAGAAGAAAGCTTGTTCTGTAATGAAAGTGTTACGGAAAAAATTGAAAAGGAAAAATTACGAAATCGGCCAGTAAACTCAATTAATACAAATTTATTTTATTTATTCATAAAAAGTTCTGACAACTTTTATAGCGTAAACAAAAAAATATTCAAGATAATAAGTATTAATCATGAAAATTTTGTTCCAAAAGTAATATCTTCGGAGGTCAAAAATTTAAATGATCTTTTTATTACACCAATAAAATCATCAAACTTTAATATTTAATGTTGCGCCACTTTAGAATTTTCCAGTGATCGATTTGAGCATTCTGTAGATGAAATATCAAAAAAAGTAATTTTATTTCTTAACTTTGAAAATATCTAATTCGTATTTTTACCACTTGTTCACTCATAGATGGATTTTAACAGCATATTTTTGTCTACTGGAGATAACCAAGTTACCAAACAAGGTAAGGTTTTTGAGTATTCATTGTTTATTTGAAATTGTTTATACTAATGTCTATTACCGTTCATTTTTCAGATTTGGATAAGTTGAATAGGAATATTGATGCCTTAGACAAGAAAATATACGTATGGAGAACAAATTTATCAAATGGTAATATTTGTTTATTTATTTATTAAAATTTTTTGAATTAGTGTGCGATATGTTCAACTCGAATACCTTTTATATTTTTAGTCAGGTTTTTCATAACATTTTCGAGTATGTAATTTTTAGTATAACTTTAGTATACAAAATTTAAATTTTGTCCTTACGTTGTATGGAAAAAATGGAATACTCGAAAATATTGTGAAAAATTTGATTGAACAGTTAAAAAAATTTTGGAATGAAGAATACTGGCCTTACTCAAAATCAGTCAAACTGTGTATATATAATGATAATCCTCCTTGAAAGTACTTTAGTTGGTATACGACTTAAAATATCTTTCATTTGATACCCCTATTGGCATATCTTGCTTAATACTTTAAAAAAAAATCACATTGGTGGCAACACCCTAGTAGAAAATCTTGAAACGAGGCGTACTTTCCATATATATAATTATTTCATGCAAATATTTTTATAATATTCATACATATCTATAAATTCGATAATTTCAGAAAATCAATCAACACAAAAGTTGTTAAAGAGGGTATTGGAAGAAGTTAAATTAGGCGTTAGTTCTGCAACTGTAAAAAGAAAGAAGATTTTACCGCAAAAACCTTTTTCAGAAGTGCATGAATTTTCGGAATTTGAAGTAAAAATTCATAGCTCTGAGAATAAATATAACGATTTGGTGAATATCATAACAATTTAGCTATTCAATTAAAATGCAGCTATTTTATACATGTTTATTTTTTCCAGGTGGCCGAACTGCAGACCATCATCTGTGCAAGTACAACTAAATTCATAAAAATGGCTTGGCGGAAAATAATAACTGACAATGATGCGCAATCGTATTCCTGGCAAGGAACACCAGGAACAAAGACACCAGCTAGGGCGCTAAGTGTAACAGGAGCACTGAAACGTAATTACGCGTATGATCATATGTTGTGGCTTTAGTTATTTTGTTGATTATATTTAGAAGCCTTTTTTCTCAAATTTCCTAACGTGGCCAACGACAATGAGTTTGAACGAGCGACAATCAACTTCTTCCAACACGCTAGTACTAGGCTAAATAAAAAGGATGAATACGAAAAACAGAAGAATACCAGCTTGCAATAGATTATAATCTATATATGATAATTATTAGATGCATTTTATTTATTTATTATTTAATGTTTCCTTTTTCTTAAAAACGCAGGATATTTCTGTTGTATTTTTGAACTACAAAAATGTAATTTGAATTTTTGTATTAAATTCTTTTCACTTCTTCAACTAAATTGAAAGATCATTTATATGTGTAACCCGTAGGAGTTTTTCTAGCTGATATGCATTTTTTGTAACCTTTTATGAAATTTTTTTTTTTTTTTATGTGAAATAATAGGCCTGTTCATTTACAAAAAAATTGTTTCTCGAATTTAGTAATTGTTGATGTTTTGTATGAGCAATGACAGAAATTCGTAACTTCCAGTAATAATTTTTTTGTAGATGAACACATCTAATATGTTAGGCTTGTATACATGTCACTAATGGGAACTTTTGTACCTTAAATTTGTGTGCCTAAGTTTTTTGTTTACCTATATGTGTACTTAATCAACATTAAATAATATTTTAATGTATTAATCATGTATATATAACTAGTGGGAGTTTCTCTACATCCTTTGCTTTTTTGTAACATTGGATTTAATGCTTATTTTTTTGATTTTCATGAAATAATAATTTTTTTATAATATAATTTAAATTTCTTTTTTTCACGTATCTATCAACATTAAACAATATAAAATATATACATATTTGTTACAGTATTTCTTAATAAAATAGAAAGATGTTTGAAAAACTGGTATGTAACTAATTTTTTGCATTGATATACTTTTTTGAATTAACTGAATAAAGAAAATTTAAAAAATTTGTCAAAACTCATAAAAAAAGAACTCTTATTATTAAAACTGGGTATTTCTTTTACAGCGTAGGTAACACTGAAGAAACAATTAAATTAGAAAGATTGGATTCCATTTCGTTCCGCTTTATTATCGTTTGAGAAAAAGTTTGAAAATCCAAAAATTCTCAATGTGAAAATAAAGAAAAATTCCATATTAAAAATGAGCCTTTTAGCTTGAGAATGCTATCAGCGGTTATTTTAAATGCATTTGAAAACTAACGTTTGAAATGTGAGAAATGGACTGATTCTCAAATGTATCTCAAACTGAGAATTGGCAAAAATGTTTAGTGGGTATGTACACTAGCGCATACAAACATATATATCCAGGGTCATTTTGTGTTTTTTTTTTTTGGTGAGTATTTGACAGCAAAATTTTGGACTCCCGCCTTCGGATTAATAATACTGAAGTCAAAACGCGTCTTTCGACAACTTTCCAGATATTTTTGGAAATATTTTTGAAGTTGATCCCTGTTCTAGAATATTACCAAAATAAGTTTTATCAATTAAAAATTTTCAAGTAAAAGCCAGGCTGAAAGAGTTAAAGTATACAATACATTTCCCAACATAATCACAAAACTATTCAAATTGGAGGGATTCGCATTTGAAGCTTATCTTCCTCAAAAAGTTTTGTTCTTGCCTCAACCCAAATTGTATACTTGTGTCTTCACATCACCAAAACGAAAGATTGTGGAACCCGCCACGACTCGGGTTGAAGAAGTTGCTGCTTCCTGTTTGGGTCTGCAAGAGAAGCTTACATGTTCAAAAGGTTTGAATGGATGATATAAATTTTTTGTGTTTTTACCAATCACAATATTTATTAGCATGTATACGCAGGTAATATTCTAGGACAGTGACCGAGTGCTAAAAAAAATAGCAAAAAATTAGAAAGTGGTACCTAAAAACGCAATTGCCCTGGGCCCGGAACGTTTTTGGGGGGCGGCAAGGCAAACAATATTGGCAGTACTTTAACTAGGATTTCATAGATACATACATAATTTGTTGCTGCAAAAAATTGTTTTAAAATTGAAAATCACTAAACTAAAATCATAAGATTCCAATCAATACTATGGGGCATAGTTATAGTCGAAATAAAATGTGATTTTAAGTTAGATAAACGGTTTTGACACAATTTTATAAGAGCTATCTGTCAAAAATACTAACTTAAAATCACATTTTATTTCGACTATAACTATGCCCCTATCGGTTTGATCGTATTGCTTTTTCATTTTTGTAAAAGCCAGCGACATCTATAAATACAGGCTGATAATAAACTAGAGCGCTAATTTGAAAAAAATAGTACACTTACACATACACATACACATATGAGAATGCCGTGGATAATACAAAGGTCAGTTTTGCGATAATTGTTGCAAGCTTCGTATTTCTTTTGTCAGTGGTGCACTTATTGGTAAATTTTTTAATTTGTGAATGTAATTTCGGTTGTAATTCCTCACGGGCCTTCTAAAGACATACACTAAGCACTGATTTATAAAATTTAAAGGTAATAATCTATTAAATAAATGAAATGAAAAAATGAATGCGTCATTCTTGATGTTTCGTGGAAAACTGGGGGCTTGAGATAAAAATTAATTTCTAGCTTTACGCGCCCAATATCTGAAGGGTTTAGAAGCAAAAGGCTCAAAGTAAATTTTTTTTTTAACTTTTAGTTATACTCATATTTGTATAGTTTTGTTTATGGACACAGAGTTTGTTTATGGCCGGGCCATAGCCCTACTACCCAGAAATTGCAATAAGTACTCAACTTTAAACTTTAATGTCTCGAAACAATGTGTCTGTTGAAATCTTAAAAGGGCTCTCTTGAAAAGTTGTATGTTTCGGAAGTAATTAATTGGCGTTGGAGTCCAGCCTTGCTCGCAGCATTAGTTTTGAATCGGAAATTTCCATATTCGCAGACCAAAAAGCACGGAAGGTTTTCCTCGGTTGATTCAAGCTCTTAAAATGTACATATTTAGAAAAAGTTAATGTAAGAAAATCAAACAATGAAATCTAACATTTCATTTATGTAAGTGCTCCAAGATATCTTATTTTATATGAAATAAAACTGACAATGTAAATTGAAAAATTTATGTATGTTATTTTTTTACTAGATTTAGTTTATTTTTTAGGGGGCCCGTAAACGCGAAGTGTCCCAGGGGCCCGGCTCGGCTCTCTGCGGCCCTGCTGTTCAGTAATTCGCTCTTTGCAACGCATTTGTATTATGGAAATCACGACTCATCCAGTGAAGCTTCGTAAATTAAAGATTTATATAGAATTGTGTAACTTTATCCCTTCATGTAATTTTCAGTTGTGATAGAACAGAAGTGTTGTAAATAAGACAAATCTGAATATTACTGTTCAAAGTATATTAAACAAAGTAATAGTGAACTTGACAGTTCTCCCTACTCTGTATGAATTGTTGTTTCAAATGAAAAAAATATTTAACCCATTGACTTCTGAAAAATTTAATTTTTTTTGTAAACACACACAATTTTCAATTTGAATACTTTTGTTGAAAAAAAAAAACAACAACAACGCGCATCCGTAATAAGTGATATCCTGGAATAGATCAGTGTGGGAGGACATTCATAAGTTGTGCTTTTTACGGAGTTACTCAGAATAATAGTTGTTCAATTCTTTAAGGCATCTAGTTCGGATGAAAAGCTACTCCAAGGTGCTCACGAAGGAAGTTTTCGTATATTTCCGACCGAGCTGGTTATATTTTTTTGCGAAACCTGTTTGCCAAAGCGAGGAAATATTTCGTTTGAAATCTACAATTTTCTGAAAATTTACTCCCATTTACGAACTTGCTAGCACTACTACTACTACATACTACTTTAGGTCCTTTTCTATTAAAATTTTTGCTGAGAAAGATACAATTTCTCCCCCCTTTTCCATGCTAAGTAAAAGCAACACGACACGTACTGATTTTTGATTTCGAGTGTTTCGTGTGAGCAAACCTGTAGTAGTTGAATCATGTGTAGGAGCCAAAATATATGCTTAGGCCACAAAGGGTTAATGTGCTTGTTTGCAATTTTTAGAAGTAACAATTCATGCAAAACTAAAATTTTTCAGTTGTCCATTATACCTTATTTTATTCAGTTTTACGGTCTTACAAGTTTTGCTGCGGAGGCCGAATTGTGGTATATTCATTGGAAGGACAAAAACTTAAAGCTGAAGATCTTCATAAGTTAGACCTGTATGATTTCGTTCAAGAAACGGAAATGTTTTATAGACGACGAAGCTTGCTTTGTATATTGCTGTCGGATACGCGAAGATACCTGGTTGATATACATTTTGTCGATAACAGTGTAAGGCAAGAACAAGTACGGTTGCCGGTGACATATGTATCGATGTATCTTAAGGCTTGCGTAACAAGAGCGAAATGGCCCAAAACCCGAAGTCATGGCCAGATGAAGCAATATAACTCAGGTGCGCCATTTGAAAGGATCGCTATGGATGTCGCAGGTCTATTTCCTACTAGCAACTGCGGAAACAAATATGTACTGGTGGTTATGGATTATTTCAGCAAATGGCCAGAGGTATACCCAATCCCAAATCAAGAAGCGGAAACAGTAGCAGAAGTGTTTATAAACAATTGGGTTGGAAGTTATGGTGTACCAATGGAGTTACATTCTGACAATGGCAGGAATTTCGAATCAGCTGTGTTCTAGGAAATGTGTAAATCATTGGGCATTCGAAAAACACGGACTGCATAGCATCTTCAGTCCGATGGTATGGTGGAACGATTCAATAGAACATTTTTGCATACAAACCGCATACAAACCATTGGTAAACCACGAACCAAAATGAAATGGTCTGCTGGGAAGCCTGGCGGCGTTTAGATCAGGAAATTTGTCTGATCGGGACGAACAGACTTAGTTGGACGGCAGTGTGACGAATATCAGCAACACTAAGGCATACTATCATCTCTAAGTCGATACTAAGCAGTCACTTGTATCTACATAAACAAATCAATCATTATGTCTACACATCTATTCATACATCAGCGGAGAGATACTCACAAAAGTATGCAATCATCATCAAAGTAGTTCTCACACATACACATGCATATTTCTGAGATACTCACAAAAGTATGCAATCTTCAGCGAACTAGTAAATTCTAGAAGGGGAAATGGCTAGAAATATGCGAACGAGGAAACCAAAGAGTATAAAAGTAGCACCAGCTGAGGAATAAGCAATGAGTTTGATTTAATCACGCTATTGGTTGTGAAATACGTTCAAGTAGTCTAATAAAGACCATTTTTGCATTATTGAATATTGGAGTTATTTATTCAATAGTTCAGTGATACGAACGTTAGCAGAATATTTGGTATAAGCGGAATTTCCCTGAATTCGTTACAAAATTTAAGATCAGCACTCGATTCTGAACTAAAATTTATATGGTCATCATTTAAGGCGCTTGAGTTCGAACTACCTTCTACCGGTAAAACAGTTGAAAGGATAAACTCTCACATTGACCGGCCGGATGCTCGAATCCAAAAATTTAAGTTTAACCACAAGATAACTCACTCAAATTGAAATTTATACGCGGTTCTTTACTGGGTCATCTTTTTTTTTTTACCAATGCAAAACAAGAGAGGGAGCTTTTTTGTCAATAATCACCATGTAGGAAAATGAACCTAGGGAAACCCTGGAATGTGTTTGTATGACATGTTTATCAAATGGAAGTATTAAAGAGTATTTTAAGAGTGAGTGGGTAATAGTTCTATAGGTGAACGCCATTTAAGGATATAGTCATAAAAGTGGACCAGGGCTGACCCTAGAATTTGTTTGTACGATATGGGTATCAAATGAAAGATTTTGATGAGTATTTCAAAAGTAATAATCATAGCAAAAGCTAGAAAATAATTAGGTAGGTCCTAGGTACTAGTCATCATACTCCTCATCAATCTAGTGCATTGATCAGACAATTAAATAAAATTGTTGGACGCTTAAAATTTCTACTGATAGTCATAAGTAAGACCAACTGAACCTTATCAGCTTATGCAACGCCTCACATTTTTAGAAATTTCACGCGCCCAACGTTTTTATTTAATTATCTGATCAACGCCCTAGATTGATGAGAGTGTGATGACTAGTACCTATGATCTACCTAATCATTTTCTAGTTTTAGTATTATTATTAATTCATGTAAGTATTGATTTCAATAAAACCGTTTAACTAAAAAATTTTTTTAAATTATTTTTTCGTATTTGGTATGGAATTATGGCATTTTTTTCATTTTTCGATATCGAAAAATTGGGCGTGGTCATAGTAGGATTTCGCCCATTTTTTAAACCAAGGTAAAGTGAGTTCAGATAGGTACGTGATCTAAGATTTCGCCCATTTTCACAGAAAACATTTATCGTCGTAGAAGCTATGCCCTTACCAAATTTCACATAGATTCGTAAATTTGTGTTCGACTTATGGCATTAAAAGTATTCTAGACAAATTAAATGAAAAAGGGCGGAGCCACGCCCATTTTGAAATTTTCTTTTATTTTTGTCTTTTATTATACCATATCATTACTGGAGTTGAATGCAGACATAATTTACTTATATACTGTAAAGAGATTCAATTTTTTTATTAAAATTTTACTAAAATTTTTTTTTAAGTGGGCGTGTTCGTTACCCGATTTTGCAAAATTTTTATTTAGAACACATATAGTAATAGGAGTAACGTTCCTGCCAAATTTCATCATGATATCTTCAACGACTGCCAAATTACAGCCTGCAAAACTTTTAAATTATCTTCTTTTAAAAACGGGCGGTGCCACGCTCATTGTCCAACATTTTACTAATTTTCTATTCTGCGTAATAAGGTCAAACCACCTGCCAAATTTTATCGCTTTATCCGCCTTTGGTAATGAATTATCGCATTTTTTCGGTTTTTCGAAAGTTTCGATATAGAAAAATTGGGCGTGGTTATAGTCCGATTTCGTTCATTTTAAATAGCGATCTGTGATGAGTGCCCAGGAACTTACATACCAAATTTCATTAAGATACCTCAAAATTTACTCAAGGTATCGTGTTCACGGACAGAGGGACGGACGGACATGGCTAAACTTTTCGCTAAATCTCGATTAGTTTATGCCGTTACGGAGTACCGTTATGCGAAAAAAATTAATATAATCTGTGAGATCTTCTCAGCTAAGTATAAAAAGTACAAATCAGCTGTCCTGGGCTGCCACCTTGTATAGTTCCACCATGGATTCAAGAGAACTGCGGCATTGCACTCTTATTAACACAGTTGCATTTTCCTTTTGCCAATGTCTATATCTACAATTATTTCTTCGGTTGTTGTTGCTACTCCCACTACTCGAGATTCAACTAATATCTCTGCTGTGAGCGAAGATTTCGTTTACAATGGTGTCTCGCCTTTTCTTCTTAATGAGCAGCCAGCAGTGACTATCACAATAGATGGGACCGCTGATGATGATGTTACTACTGGTGATACCATGGTATCTGCGGTACCAATTAACACCGATACAGAGGTCACTGTAGGAGCGCCGCATTCAGTGTTTCTCTTCTTTCACAGCAAGGAGCTAATAACACTTTGTTAAGTAACAATAATGTTTGGTCTAATGTGAAAAACAAAAGACAAAATAATCATGCTGTTGTTGGCTCTAATGAGAGTAGACGCATTACCACATGTGGGCACGTACATATATCATCATTTGGTCTGAAAGATACTACTGACGCATTACCACGTTGCCAGACAGAAAATGCAAAGCTAAATCTTTATTATAAATGCTTGAAAATGTATAATGAGCTACCTGTAGATATTAAAACGTACAATTATTTGAAGAAATTTAAAAACCTATTATATAATGGCGACCACCGTGGTGTGATGGTAGCGTGCTCCGCCTGCCACACCGTATGCCCTGGGTTCGCACCCCGGGCAAAGCAACATCAAAATTTTAGAAATAAGGTTTTTCAATTAGAAGAAAATTTTTCTAAGCGGGGTCGCCTCTCGGCAGTGTTTGGCAAGCGCTCCAAGTGTATTTCTGCCATGAAAAGCTCTCAGTGAAAACTCATCTGCCTTGCAGATGCCGTTCGGAGTCGGCCGCCCAATTTGTAGGGAAAATCAAGAGGAGCACGACGCAAATGGCAAGAGAGGCTCGGAGCTAGATCTCTTCGGAGCTTATCGCGCCTTACATTTATTTATTATACTCAGTTGAGTAGAGCTCACAGAGTATATTAACTTTGATTGCATAACGGTTGGTTGTACAGGTATAAAGGAATCGAGATAGATATAGACTTCCATATACCAAAATCATCATTTGATTGAGCCATGTCCGTCCGTCTGTCCGTTAATACGATAACTTCAGTAAATTTTTGAGGTATCTTGATGAAATTTGGTATGTAGGTTCCTGGGCACTCATCTCAAATCGCTATTTAAAATGGACGATGTCGGATTATAACCACGCCCACTTTTTCGATATCGAAAATTTCGAAAACCAAAAAAAATGCGATAATTCATTGCCAAACGGATAAGCGATGAAACTTGGTAGGTGGGCTGACCTTGTGACGTAGAATAGAAAATTAGTAAAATTTTGTACAATGGGCGTGGCACCGCCCACTTTTAAAAGAAGGTAATTTAAAAGTTTTGTAAGCTGTAATTTGGCAGTGGTTGAAGATATCATGATTAAATTTGGCAGGAACGTTACTATATACATGCTTAATAAAAATTAGCAAAATCGGAGAACGACCATGCCCACTTTAAAAAAAAATTTGTTTAAAGTCAAATTTTAACAAAAAATTCAATATCTTTACAGTATATAAGTAAATTATGTCAACATTCGACTCCAGTAATGATATTGTGCAATAAAATTTTTTAAATATAAACGAGCTCTAGGCCAAATATTTGTATATTCTTAATAAAACACAATACGTGAATTTTTGATATACAATTATATTATTTAATTTGTCGATATTTCGACTTCAGTCTGAAATCATCATCAGGACTAGGTACGAAAAGAACAAACATACATATTAAGATCATAAAAATACACATTTGCACAAGTACAGAACTTACATTTTTGAATGCAGTATGTCGACTAGTGTAACACTGTTCGTAAACTTATATTTTTGTTACACTAGTCGACATATTGCATTCAAAAATGTAAGTTCTGTACTTGTGCAAATGTGTATTTTTATGATTTTAATATGTATGTTTGTTCTGTTCGTTTACGAACAGTGTTACACTAGTCGACATATTGCATTCAAAAATGTAAGTTCTGTAATTGTGCAAATGTGTATTTTTATGATTTTAATATGTATGTTTGTTCTTTTCGTACCTAGTCCTGATGATGACTTCAGACTGAAGTCGAAATATCGACAAATTAAATAATATAATTGTATATCAAAAATTCACGTATTGTGTTTTATTAAGAATATACAAATATTTGGCCTAGAGCTCGTGTATATTTAAAAAGTTATAATTCAAAGGCAATAAAATAAAAAAATAAAAGAAAATTTCAAAATGGGCGTGGCTCCGCCCTTTTTCATTTAATTTGTCTAGAATACTTTTCATGCCATAAGTCGAACAAAAATTTACCAATCCCTGTGAAATTTGGTAGGGGCTTAGATTCTAGGATTATAACTGTTTTCTGTGAAAAAGGGCGAAACCGGTTGAAGCCATGCCCAGTTTTTGTACACAGTCGTCCGTCTGTCCTTCCGCTCGGCCGTTAATACGATAACTTGAGCAAAAATTGATATATCTTTACTAAACTCAGTTCTCGTACTTATCTGAACTCCCTTTGTATTGGTGTAAAAAATGGACGAAATCCCACTATGACCACGCCCACTTTTTCGATATCGAAAGTTACGAAAAATTGAAAAAATGCCATAATTCTATACCAAATACGCAAAAAGGGATGAAACATGGTAATTGGATTGGTTTATTGACGCAAAATATAACTTTAGAAAAAAACTTTGTAAAATGGGTGTGACACCTACCATATTAAGTAGAAGTAAATGAAAAAGTTCTACAGGGCTAAATCAAGGGCTTTGAATCTTGGCAGGAATACCGTTCGTGGTATTACATATATAAATAAATTAGCGGTACCTGAAAGATGATGTTCTGGGTCACCCTGGTCCACATTCTGGTCGATATCTCGAAAACGCCTTCACGTATACAACTACAACCACTCCCTTTTAAAACCCTCATTAATACCTTTAATTTGATACTCATATCGTACAAACACATTATAGAGTCACCCCTGGTCAACCTTTATGGCGATATCTCGGAAAGGCGTCCTATAGAACTAAGGCCCACTCCCTTTTAAAATACTGATTAACACCTTTCATTTGATACCCATATCGTACAAACAAATTCTAGGGTCACCCCTGGTCCACCTTTATGGCGATATCTCGAAAAGGCGTCCAACAATAGAACTAAGGCCTGTGACGTGTTTTTTTATTCCAGTTCCTGATGGCATGAGTAGTTGAGTGCCCATATTTAAAACCAAATTGTTTGGGGCTTATTAAGTCATTGTTTTCAATAATTCTATTGATATTTATATTTATTACTACCTCGAATACTTTACTAATGTTTGGAAACAAACTGATCGGACAAAGATTTTTGAGATTGTTTTTGTCTTTGTTCATTTTGGGTATAAATATTGTTTTGGCGGTTTTCCAAATGGGTGGGAGGTAAGCATTGTTCAACATGTTGTTGAAAAGCGTACAATATTCTCGAATTATATCTGTTGGAAGATTTTCTAGGATGATATTTGGTATTTGATCTAAACCTGATGACAGTTTTCCCTTCAAATTTGCCAATACATCTGACAGGTCATTAGTAAGAATGAAGAATCTTTCGGCTTGTTTTTCGGTAAGGTTATTTGCCCGTTTATCTGCGCTAAATGTTGTTATAGTTACCTCGATGCTATCAAAGTTTTACTTACTTACTTACTTAATTGGCGCTTAACCGTCTAAACGGTTATGGCCGTCCAACAAGGCGCGCCAGTCGCTCCTGCGCTCCGCCAACCAGCGCAAATTGGTCACACCAAGGGAGTTTAAATCGTTTTCCACCTGGTCCTTCCAACGGAGTGAGGCCGCCTTTACCTCTGCTTCCATAGGCGGGTTCCGATAGAAACACTTTCTTGGCCGGAGCATCATCTTTCATTCGCATAACATGGCCTAGCCAGTGCAGCCGCTGCGTTTTAATTCACTGGACTATGTTGATGTCTGCGTATAGCTCGTACAGCTCATCATTAAATCAAACAAAGTTTTAGTCTTTAAAAATTCATTGAAGCATTCTTCTACCTGTGAATGGATTAGATTGTCAGGATTGTTTTGTTTTCAAGAATGAATTGATTCAAGATGAACGCCAATTATATCAACTATATGAGTATCTTTATTTTAGATAATGTAGCTGTTAGTTGTGAGGTTCTTCTCAATTAAGTTACAATCTAGTCTTGTATGAGTGGGGATGAAGTAAGGGAATACAAAATTGACTGATGGTCTCACTCTGAGTTGGAAGAAATGATTTTTTAATAGAAGACATTTTAGAGGGATCGCCAGTCTTGATATAAGATAGTTTGAGTTCTAGTTGCTTATTTATATGTATTTTGATGTTGTCCTGAATTAGCTTCTTTATTAGTTTTAGTTTAGCATTTTCTTGTTGTATAGCACTATAAGAGCAATGTACTTGTAGGCGGTTCAAATTTTTATACTCAGCTGAGCAGAGCTCACAGAGTATATTAACTTTGTTCGCAAACTAATCGAGATAGATATAGACTTCTATATATCAAAATGATCTGGGCGAAAAAGTAATGTATTTAGCCATGTCCGTCCGTCCGTACACACGATAACTTGAGTAAATTTTGAGGTATGGTGAGGACCAAATATAACCTCATTAATTTGGCCCACACAAAACGACACCACACCATATGGATCACAACCATTAACACAATAGGCGGTCACAAAAGGCCCTAGCAATACGACAAACCAACAAGTCTCAGCAACACAACGAGCGGTCGCAACACTTAACAGAAACACGACAAACCAACAAGTCTCAGCAACACAACGAGCGGTCGCAACACTTAACAGCAACACGGATAACCAACATGTCTCAGCAACGCAACGAGCCGTCGCAACATTTAACAGCAACGCAACCATCTGAGCTAGCAACACTACACACAATAGCCATAAAAGGAGCGACACATCAGCACAGTAGTCAGTTAGCACGGAGCTGTGGTCGTGACCAGAGCTACCAGTGAACCGCGCCTCGAATGTTTCGGTTCTACCACCAAGAGAGATCGTTTCATAGGAGTGAGTCGTGGCTTCAAGTTGTGAATGTGTCGGTTCTACCACCAAACACGGTTTGAGACTTCGTTCACACCCGCGTAGACAAAGGCCCTGTCACAGTAACGCGCACCCGCGAACAGGTGACGTCCGCTCGCTAACATCGGCGGCGCCGCGACAGTAATAAACCGCACCTCAGCGACGCGACCGCCAAACGCAGACGAAAGACCACAGCAGGAAGAGACGCCGACGCGAGGCGTGGCAGAGCATCGCGCAGCTATACAAGTGGACGCCGACCCAAGGCGCGGGAGAGCATCGCCCAGTAATACAAGAGACGCCGACGCTAGGCGCGGCAGAGCATCGCCTCAGTAATACAAGTAGATGCCGACGAAGGCACGACAGAGCACCGCAGCAGGAAGGGACGCCGACGCAAACCGCGACAGAGCACCGTAGTCCAGAGAGAATAGGCGTGGCAGAGCATCGCCCAGTAAGTATTTTGGCAGGCCTGTAGTTTCTTCCAGTGGGTAATTTTTAGGCTTGGCGAGCATATGGGTGATGCGTAGCACGTAATCGGCTGGCTAATTGCTTTGTATGTAGTCATGAGCGTTCCTTTATCTTTTCCCCAGGTACTGCCAGCGTGGGATTTGAGGATTTTGTTACGGCTCTGAATTGTCGGAACAATTGCGGCTGCGTGCTCACCAAAATGTAGATCCTGATCAAACGTCACACCCAAGAGTTTGGGGTGTAGGACAGTCGGTAGCGTAGTGCCATCGACGTGGATGTTCAAAATGGTCGAAATTTGGGACGTCCATGTTGTAAATAAGGCCGCGGAAGATTCAGTCGGTGATAATGCCAGGTTTCGCAAGGCGAAAAAACTGGAGAGATCAGGGAGGTAGCCGTTTATTTTATTTCATAGCGCATCGATTTTTGGTTCTGGGCCTGTGGCCATTATTGTGCAGTCATCGGCGTAGGAAACGATTCTGACTCCTTCCGGTGGTGAAGTTAGCTTAGATATGTAGAAATTAAACAAAAGTGGGGATAAGACACCACCCTGTGGCACCCCTTGTTTAATTCTCCTTGGTTTTGATGTTTCGTTTCTAAATTGCACCGATGCCTGCCGACCACCCAGATAATTTGCGGTCCACCTTTTAAGACATGGGTGAAGGGGAGACCCTTCCAGGTCTTGCAGTAACGAGCCATGGTTGACCGTATCAAAAGCTTTTGATAGGTCTAGCGCTACGAGTACTGTTCTATGGTGGGGGTATTGATTTAAACCACAATTTATCTGCGTGCTAATGGCATTTAGCGCGGTGGTAGTGCTATGGAGTTTTCCGAAGCCATGCTGATGAGGGGCTAGCTGCAAATTTGCTTGGAAATAAGGGAGCAAAAATCATTCAAGCGTCTTTGCCACTGGCGATAAGAGAGATATCGGACGATACGGCTCACCTATGTTAGCTGATTTCCCAGGATTTAGTAGCGGGACCACCTTGGCCATTTTCCATTTCTCGGATATGACAAAGGTGGAAAGAGGCAGGTTGAAGACATGCGCTAAATATTTGAAACACTCTTTCCCTAGGTTTTTAAGCATCGGCATGGCTATGCCGTCTGGGCCCACTGCTTTGGATGGTTTAGCGCGACCAATGGCGTCCTCAACCTCTTTAGCGGTGATGGTGATTGGTGACGCGCTGAATTTGTGTTTATGTGCGTGTATATTGGCTCTCCGTCTATCCTTGTCGACAGTAGGATGCATTATATATTGTCAGCAGAAAGCGCTCGCGCATTTTTTCGCATCCGATAGCACTTTGTCGCCAAAGGCGATGGAATCTTTGTCTTTGTGCTTAGTCGGATTCTATAGGGACTTTACGGTGGACCAAAGTTTACCCATTTTTATTTTTTGAAGTTTACCCACACCGGTAGAGAGGTTACAACCTCTTAGGTGCTCCTCCCATTTCGCCCGCTTGTGTTCATCCACAAGCAATCTGATCCGTTGGTTAATATCCCTTATTTGGGGGTCGCCTGGATCAAGCTGTCTTATAAGGTCACGTTCTTTCGCTAAATTTGCGGCGTCCGCCGAGAAGTGGGGCCAGATTTCGGGAATTCTCTCGGCGGGAATGAAATGTGCCGAGGCGGATTCAGTGACCTTACGGAAGGCACGCTCCCCTTGGCGGGCATCAGTCGGGATAGGGAGGGCAGCAAAGCGGTTGTCTGTAAAGGATTTATATTCTTCGCACTTTCCTTTTTTGAAGTTTATGAAAGTGCGTTTTTCAGTGACGATGAAGTCGGCGGAAATAACTATTGGCAGGTGGTCGGATGCCAATGTTACCATCGGATGCCAGTTGACGCAGTTTACGAGTTCTGAGCTCACGATTGAGATATCTGGCGAGCTGTGACAGCTTCCTACCATACGTGTGGGGGCGTCTCCGCTTATTGTGCAGAACGTCGTTTCTTCTATTTGATCCGCCAACATCCCACCCTTACTGTCCGCCCGCAAGTTTGAATGCCATAGATCATGATGGGCATTGAAATCGCCTAAGATAATGCGATTGTTGCCAGTGAGTAAGGCCCTGATATTAGGGTGGTATCCACTGAGGCAAAAGGTGGCAAGAGGGATGTATATGTTGATGATTTCTAGGTTTGCCTCGCCTGACCGGACAGATAGGCCTTGATGTTCTAAGACATTGTCCCTGCGGTCGATGCCAGGATCAAATATATAATATTGCACAGAGTGGTGTATGATAAACACGAGACCGCCTCCATTTCCGCTCTCGCGGTCTTTCCTGTGGACATTATACCCAGAGCAGGTCTGCAATGCAGATCTTGTGAGTTTAGTCTCTTGAATCGCAGCAATGCGGATGTTGTGCCGCTTCATGAAATCGACTATCTCCGTAATCTTCCCAGTTAGTCCATTACAGTTTAACTGCAGAATTCTGAAGTGCATAAGGGGAGACGCCGCCACTCTGGGGGTAAGTGACGGGTGACTACGACTGGGTTGTGGAAGGCCAGGACGCAATTTCTGTTGTGGCCCTGGGACTGGGCGTCCTTGGGCAAGCATTGGGGTACCCGGATGATTTGGGTTTGCGAACTGGCAACATGGCGCGATGAAACCCGTCGGGGGGTTCCCGTGGCGGAGACCAGAACATCTAGGAAAGTGGCACCACCCAAGGCAGGAGCTGCATTGGGCGGATGTCGCAAACCTATATATTCTGTGCTGGCAGACGGAGCAAACGGAGGTAGGGACTAAGAGTCTGTTTCCCTGACCTGCATGATTGCTGCCGGAAAAGAGGGGGGAGAAGACGGGGGCAGGGGCTGATGCTCAGCATTGCTACCAACTCTACTACGAAGGTAGTAGTTATGAGTGGTATTAGCTGTTTGAGTTGTTGGCGCCGTGGGGCGCGAGCAGCAGCGGGTACTTGTTGTGGCTTGCTGACCAGCGGGGCTGCTGGAAGGTAGTAGGGGGGGGGGGGGGGGGGCACTTAGGCGTAGACTACGGGGCGAACTTGGGCGTAAACAGCAAGGAGCCACAAAAGATTTATTAAAGTTACGTGGACGTCGGGTTTTGGGATCAAGCCCAGAACAACCTGTCCGATGCAACCATCCCTTGTATTCGATGCCTTCCCGGAGTAAGAGAATATGGAGCAGTCCTGCTGCAAGGAGCTGCTGGGAGGATAACAATTTGTGGGAGGGACGAAACAAATTAAATCGGGTCACACTGAAATGACAGTCCTTGGTCGGGAAAAATCCCGAGTCGCTCCGGTACATAGAACCGACTGCCTTGGGTTGTATTCTTTTATTTTAAAATTTGTTATCTTTAAACCATCAGCCCAATTATTTGTTTTTATTCTACATCAAATGTATTAATGGGTGGAATATTTTTAATATTGCTTTTGTTTGAATTTGTAATTTTTTTGCTTCATTTTTGTTATTTACACTTGCAGGTGCAGAGTTCGCTACGTAGTCGCGATCAAACTCCTGGTGATTTTCCCTTATGTGACAAAGGAAGAAGGAAAATCGTTCCAAAAAACGTCAGCCTTGGTCTACAATTTCGGACTCTTACCGGACTCGTAATTAAGAGCGCTTCGAAAATATTTTAGGGGTGATTTTAAAAAAATTATAAAGAAATGCATTCAAATTTAACCAAATTTTCATATTTAAAAAATTATTCAAATAAAACGAATTGATAGCTGAAGAAAGATACCAAAGGCAAGTTACCCCACTTTTTAGTATTACCATGTGTATGTATCCATGAAAAAGACATTTTGTCTCCAAAGCTCAGTACAATTTTGACATTAGTCCATCGAATATACAAAAACAAAGTACATGGACTTTTATTTATGTTTGTAGGTCCGTCACCATGCTGCCACCTTGTATGGTTCCGCCATGCTTGAGTCATCATTTTGTGTTGTTCATTCGCACTTTCTCTAGCAAGCAACAAGCGAAGATCGTTTGTGTTCAATGGTTGGAAAATAGTGAGCTATGGATAACATTGTGAGCGAAGGACATATTCCATGTTGCTGCCACTAATGACCTGATATGAAACATTCATTCTCTCTCAATTCGTTTCCAGGAATGGATCTTTAATATCAGCTATCTGTTCATTCGATTGTAAACAATGGTTCATTCGATTGTAAACATTAGTCTTTCGTTTCCAAGAATGTGTCTTGAATATCCAATGGCTATAGAATTGCCTAAAATGCGCCAAAAAAACTCCAAGAAATCCGTTCGGTACCATTATTTTTAATAAATCAGCAATTAAGCTGATAAAAAATTATTAAAATTTATAAAAAAGGCAATGCTTTGTAAAATTATTTTGTGGTGGATAAGTGCAAAATAGCAAATAATATATATCGATCGCGTTGCTTTGCTTTGATGCTCTGGCAGCGCCATAAGACAACAATGAACGGCTATCCCGTTTCTTGGCTTTGATGCGACCAAAACGTGTATGTAGGTCCACTTACAATGAAAAACGCAAAAAATTTATAAGAAATTACGAAACTAGATCCACTATTATTTCAACGAACGCAAAAAGGTAAAACTTGGTGAAGTATCTGCGTTCTCGTCCTCAAAAAGAAGTTAATGAAACATGTTACGTTAGCTTATACGTCTTCGTACAATTTATTTCAGCCGTAAAAAATGGAATGTCGCAAAGCGCCACAAAAAATGGCCTTTACCCATCTACTTATATCAACGCGAAGAGTAAGAAGCCAACTTTTTCATCAATCGAAAGTCGCTACCAAAATCCGTTTCGTGTGCAGCCCTTCGATGAAAGGTGTTGTCACAGATAAGTTTTCCACGGGTGAAAAGGAGTTATTTTTTTTTCGAATTTGTAATCCTAACATAAATTCGAGTTTTATCGGATATCACATTTGACAAGTAAATTTTCGACGAAAATCAAATTATACATTTACCATGTAAAATAACCCAAAGTTATTAAGAAATGCCCAAATTTGATTTTGAGGATGATGGCATCTATGGCCAATATTATTAAAAGGAACCTTTTCACGCGCTCTCAGGGTGCGAGAAGTTTCATATCAAGGTCATTAATGGTTGCTGCGCCTAATGCTCAGCGACTACTTAGCGAAATAGAATAAGAATACGTGTGAATTGAGTACGTACAATTATAACACTCTTTGCCAACCATTATTGACATAAGTGAGAGCGAGATCAAGAGCATCGCAGCTGGAAATAAAAGCTAAAACGGCAACGTGCATTTATTAAAAACAGCTATATCAAACTTTTTGGAAAAATTGATCTTAATTTAGAAATAGTTTGAAATACTCCCAATTCCCTTAATTCATCAAGTTTCAGTCGCTTCGTAGGTTAATCGATATTACATGTAAATGCACCTGAAACTTGGCTTGTCAAGGTAGCAAATAGCAGAAAAATAGTGGCCATCACTCGCATAAAAAATGCATAAAAAATATGTGGCTCACTTAAAAAAACAAAGATTCATCTATTAAACTTTTTGATGATTTTGCCAAGTTACTTTAAACAGTAATGATTTGTAGAGTAGGGGTTCAATCGTTTTTTTAAACGGTTTTATTTAGCTTGACTTGACAGACAGGCCGCACGGCCGCATGCACGGCCGTTGTGCACGAATTTTGTAATTGAAATTTAAGTAACTTTCCGATAAGCTGCAAGCTTGAAACTTGGAATTTAATTCAGAACCCGATGACAATGCAATAATAAGAAAAAAGTCGCCGCTAGGTGGCGCAAGGATCGAGATATTCACAAATATCCTATTTGTGGTCCGATTTGACTCATACCTGGAACACATAATACATACAAGAACAGAAAGCGACGTATGAAAAAAATTGCCGCTAGGTGGCGCAAGGATCGATATATTCACAAAAATCGTATTTGTGGCCCGATTTGGCTCATATTTGGAACACATAATACATACAAGAATAGAAAGCGACCTATGAAAAATCGCCGCTAGGTGGCGCAAGGATCGATATATTCACAAAAATCGTATTTGTGACCCGATTTGGCTCATATTTGGAACACATAATACATACAAGAATAGAAACGACCTATAAAAAAAATCGCCGCTAGGTGGCGCAAGGATCGAGATATTCACAAAAATCGTATTTGTGGTCCGATTTGGCTCATATTTTGAATAAATCTTACATACGGTCCGGTAGAAGTGACATCAAAATATTTTGTAGTTGGAGAAGGGACAAGCGTCGAGTAAATTCTTTGGAAGGATTATGTATTGAGGACTTAGATTGTAACAAATTGTCAGGAAAGAGTCCCCGTAATAAGGAATCACTAAATGAACTAAATAAAATGAGAAATAATAGGCATTAAATAAAGACTAAAAACTTGAAAAAAAAAATTTAAAAAAAATTGTTAAGTTAAACGGTTTTACTGAAAACAATATTTACATGAGTTATAATAATACTAAAAGCTAGCAAATAATTAGGTAAGTCCTAGGTACTAGTCATCACACTCCTGATCAATCTAGGGCGTTGATGAGACAATTAAATAAAAGTGTTGAACGCGTCAAATTTCTATTGATAGTCATATATAAGACCAACTGAACCTTAATCAGGTTATGCTTCGCCAATAATTTTTAGAAATTTCACGGGCCCAACGCTTTTATTTAATTGTCTGATCAACGCCCTAGATTGTTGAAGAGTGTGAGGACTAGTACCTAGGACCTTCCTAATTATTTTCAAGCTTTTAGTATTATTATTACTTCATGTAAGTATTGTTTTCAATAAAACCGTTTGACTTAAACAATTTTTTTAATTATTTTATATTATCCTTATATTAAGTCCCTTGAATGTTTGTCCCCTCATTTCCATACGAATTTTTAACCCACGGAAAAGTCTTTTTCGGTAACTTCCCGTTGAGCTAGACACTTGATACTTAGAACATAGCTCACATCTGGGAGACATTACAATGCAAGTGAAAAAAAATCTGCTAGGTGGCGCACGTAGGGAGATATAGAGAGAATTAATTTTAATATGGAAATTTTGCGATCGACTTTTAACTAACTTCTCGGCGATCCAGAGACTTAAAACTAAGCACATAGTTTGCGAGTCGATGGCACTACAATTCGTGGAAAACAAAGCTGCCAGGTGGCAGAAAAATCGAGACAAACGAAAATCCATTAAAATCCCTGAAAAAACACAGGGAATCTTGCGATCGATTTTTAAGTAACTTCCCGGTGAGCTAGAGACTTGAAGCTTGGGCCGCAAGTCAGAACCCGGTGACAATGCAATATTTTACCATAAAAATATCGCTAGGTGGCGCATGGATCGAGATATTACGAACATTAATTTTAATTTGTGAATTTTTCAATCCATTTTTAACTAACTTCCCGGTTACCTAGAGACTTGTAACTTAGCACATAGTTCGAGACCCGGTGAAAATACAATTTATAGAAAACAAAGCTCCGCTAGGTGGCGTGCTAATTGAAATAACTGCAAATCCCTGAAAAATTAGGGGAATTTTGCAATCGAATTTTGAGTAACTTCCCGGTGGGCTGGAGATATGAAACTTGAGCCGCAAGTCAGAACCGATGACATTGCAATATTTTATGAAAAAATTTCGCTAGGTGGCGTATGGATCGAGATATTAGGAAAATTTATTTTAACTTGGGAATCTTTCAATCCATTTTTAACTAACTTCCTGGATATCTAGAGACTTGAAACCTGAAATGTAGTTTAAAACTCGGTGCCTGTGCAATGTTAGATCAAACTAGTAAGGAAGGCTAAGTTCGGGTGTAACCGAACATTACATACTCAGTTGAGAGCTGTGGAGACAAAGTAAGGGAAAATCACCATGTTGTAAAAAGAACCTAGGGTAACCCTGGAATGTGTTTGTATGACATGTGTATCAAATGGAAGGTATTAAAGAGTATTTAAAGAGGAAGTGGACCATAGTTCTATAGATGGACGCCATTTAGGGATATCGCCATAAAGGTGGACCAGGCCTGACTCTAGAATTTGTTTGTACGATATGGGCATCAAATGAAATGTGTTAATGATAATTTTAAAAGGGAGTGGGCCTAAGTTCTATAGGTGGACGCCTTTTCGAGATATCACCATAAAGGTGGACCAGGGGTGACTCTAGAATTTATTTTGTACGATATGGGTATCAAATGAAAGGTATTAATGAGTATTTTAAAAGGGCGTTGGCCCAAGTTCTATAGATGGACGCGGTTTCGAGATATCGCCATAAAGGTGGACCAGGGGTGACTCTAGACTTTATTTTGTACGATATGCTTATCAAATTAAAGGTATTAATTAGTATTTTAAAAGGGAGTGGGCCTAAGTTCTATAGATGGACGCCGTTTCGAGATATCGCCATAAAAATGGATCAGGGGTGACTCTAGAATTTGTTTGTACGGAATGAGTATCAAATGAAAGGTGTTAATGAGTATTTTAAGACGGCGTGGGCCTTAGTTCTATATGTGGACGCCTTTTCGAGATATCGCCATAAAGGTGGACCAGGGGTGACTCTAGAATTTGTTTGTACTATATGGGTATCAAATGAAAGGTGTTAATGAGTATTTTGAAAGGGAGTGGGCCTTAGTTCTATAGGTGGATGCCTTTTCGAGATATCGCCATAAATGTGTACCAGGGGGGGGGGGGGACTCTAGAATTTGTTTGTACGATATGGGTATCAAATGAAAGGTGTTAATGAGTATTTTAAAAGGGCGTGGGCCTTAGTTCTTAAGGTGGACGCCTTTACGAAATATCGCCATAAAGGTGGACCAGGGGCGACTCTAGAATTTGTTTGTACGATATGGGTATCAAATGAAAGGTGTTAATGAGTATTTTAAAAAGGAGTGGGCCTTAGTTCTATATGTGGACGCCTTTTCGAGATATCGCCATAAACGTGGACCAGAGTTGAGTCTAGAATGCGTTTGTACAATATGGGTATCAAATGAAAGGTGTTAATGTATATTTTAAAAGGGCGTGGGCCTTAGTTCTATAGGTGGACGCCTTTTCGAGATATCGCCATAAATGTGGACCAGGGGTGACTCTAGAATTTGTTTGTACGATATGGGTATCAAATGAAAGATGTTAATGAGTATTTTAAAAGGGCGTGGTCCTTAGTTCTATAGGTGGACGCCTTTTCGAAATATCGCCATAAAGGTGGACCAGGGGTGACTCTAGAATTTGTTTGTACTCTATGGGTATCAAATGAAAGGTGTTAATGAGTATTTTGAAAGGGAGTGGGCCTTAGTTCTATAGGTGGATGCCTATATCAACATTCATGTTGATATTTAAAAAAACTTTTATTTTGGTTTATAATATAAAATTTATTTTTGTTTATTTTTGAGTTTAGATATTTTCCAACTAATTAGAATTTTCTTTTTTTGAAGTTATTCAAAATTTTAAGTTAACACGAAAACTCAATTAAAATTATTTTAAAAATTAAAGTAAAGAGTACAAAGTAGTTAACACTATATTTACTCCCCCTCCAAGAAAATTTGAAACAAACAAATTATTAATTAATATTAAATGTAACTTTTTTTTGTTTTTTGTTGCTTAATGTATTTGTATTTAAATTAGTGTTAATAAGTATGTTTGCTGGTTTAAGTAAATCAATTGAAATATTTTTAATAGTATTATTGTATTGAATTGTAAATGTTTTATGTTTCTTAGATATAACTTTAAAAGGTCCTTCATAAGGTGATTCTAAATTAGATTTACGAAGAACTTTAACAAAAACATACTCACAATTTTCTAATTGTTTAGGAACGAACACATTTTCTTTGTTATGATGAAAAACTTTAGAACGAACAAGTGAAAAATATTCTCTTATTTTATGAAGAGCGTCATTAGAAAAATCATGTTCTTTATTACTATTTGAAATAATTAATTCACCAGGTATTCTAAGTGTTTGGCCATAAACAAGTTCAGCAGATGAACATTTTAAATCTTCTTTAATAGAAGTTCGTAAACCAAGTAGAATGAATGGTAAAATGTCAGACCAATGAACCGAGTCGTTTGATGCTATAATTGCTGCTTTTAAAGTTCGATGAAATCTCTCTATCATGCCATTTGCTTGGGGATGGTAAGGAGATGTATGAATTTTATGAGAACCTAAAAGTTTAGTTAATTCTGTAAAAAATTTTGAGGTGAATTGTGAACCTTGATCTACTGTAATATTCAATGGTATACCAAATCGTGGTATATAATTTTGAATAAAAGTTTTTACTATAGTATTTGTTGAAATATCTTTAAGTGGATAAGCTTCAGGCCAACGTGAAAATCTGTCAATAATTGTTAAAATATAACAATTTCCATTTGAAACTGGAAGAGGTCCAACAATATCCATATGAATATGTTCAAAACGGCCTGATGGTATTTGAATTTTTTGGATAGGAGATTTAGTATGTCTTGAAATTTTGGATTTTTGACAATTGATGCAAGATGAAGTCCAATCGTTAATCTCTTTACGCATGTTAGGCCAATAATATTTATTTTGAATTAATTTTCTAGTTGTTCTTATACTTGGATGAGATAATGAGTGAATTTTGTCAAATATAATTCTTCTCATAGAATGTGGAACATAAGGTCGAAAAGGTTGTAGAGAAACATCACACCATATATTTAAATTAATAACTGGAATATGAATTTCCTTTAAATTATTTTTAGAATTTTGATCAGAAATGGTTTTTTGTAAAAATGTATCAGTTTGTTGTTCTTTATATAAAGTTTCTAAATTTATATCTTGAGTTGAAATTGCATTTATTTCTGGAATACGGGAAAGTGTGTCGGCAACTATGTTGTCTTTTCCACGTATATATTGAATATCATTTGTAAATTGAGCAATGTATTCAAGATGACGTAGTTGACGAGGAGATCTATCTACTTTAGAATTTAGAACATGAATTAAAGGTTTATGATCAGTATAAATAGTAAAAGTTCTACCTTCAAGAAAATGTTTAAAATGTTTAATTGAATTATAAATTGCCAAAAGTTCACGATCAAATGTTGAATATTTAGTTTCTGTTGTAGTTAATTTTCTTGAAAAATAAGCTAAGGGTTCTAGTATATTATTGCTAGTTTGTTGAAGAACTGCTCCAATAGCAACATTTGATGCATCTACTGCTAATGATAAAGTACCATTTTTGTCGAAATGTGTAAGTAAGGTATTTTTAGCAAAAAGTTTTTTAACATTTTCGAAAGCTGTTGTGGTTTCATTTGTCCAATTTAATTGTTTGAGTTTGTTTTTAATTGCATGTGTTAACATTTCATGCAGAGGACTAAGTTCTGTTGCTAACATTTTAATATATCTGTGATAGTAATTTATCATACTTAAAAATTTTTGTAATTTATTTATAGAAATTGGTTTTTCAAAATTTGTTATGATTTCAATTCTATCGAAAGATGGTTTAATACCTTCGCCTGAAATTTCGTAACTTAAAAAATTTAATTTATTTACACCGAGAGTACATTTTGAAGGTTTGATATTTAAATTATATTCTTCAAGTCTTTTGAAAACTGATTTTAAATGATTTATATGTTGATCTTCATTATCACTGGCAATAAGAATGTCATCAATGTATGTAAATACAAAATCGAAATCAGAAAATACTTCATTAATAAAGCGTTGGAAAGTTTGAGCACTGTTTCGTAAACCGAAAGGCATTCTTACGAATTCAAACATTCCAAAAAGGGTAGTTATTGCAGTTTTATGAATGTCTTCTTCTGCCATTGGAATTTGGTGGTAAGCACGCACAAGATCAATTTTGGAAAAAAATTGTTTGTTTTTTAAATCAATTGTTAAATCGTGAATATGTGGTAAAGGATACCGATCTGGTGTATTAATAAAATTAAGTCTTCGATAGTCTCCGCAAGGTCTCCAATCATTTGGTTCTTTTTTAGGAACGAGATGAAGTGGAGATGCAATAGGAGAATTTGAGGGTCTGCATATACCCGTTTTAACTAAAAATTCAAATTCAGCTTTAGCAATTTTAAGTTTGATTGGATCAAGACGTCTGGGTTTCGAAAATGGTAAAATACCTTTTGTTTCTATCCTGTCAACCGTATGGTGTTTAACTTTTTTAGTATAATCTGGTTCGCAGGTAATAGATGGAAATTCATTAAGTAATTTTGAAAACTTATTTTCGACAATAGGAATTTTTAGTGAGAAAATATCAGAAAATCCAGAAGATCCAGTAACTTTAATTTTTGTAGTAGAATCCATTATTTCTTTATTTTTAATATTGACAATAATTCCGAATTTTTCTAAAAAGTTTGCTCCTAAAATTGGTGTATCAATATTCGCAATAATGAATGGAAATTCAAAATCTCTTCTTAAACCTAAATCAATTTTAAGTAGTTTTGTACCGAAAGTTTCAATTGAAGAACCGTTTGCTGCAGTCAAAGTAAGATCCGAATTTCTTTTATAAATTTTAAATTTAGAAAAAGGAATAACTGATACAACTGCACCGGTATCGATAAGAAAATTAAGTTTATTGAATTTATCAAATATGAAGAGGCGACGAGTAGGTTTAATAATAGTTCCATTATCCGTCACCGTCATAATGGATCGTTTCAGTTTAAATTTTGTTCGTAATTTGAATTATGATTTTGATTAAAATTGCATGGGGGTATACATTTGAGAGCGTTATTCTTAAATTTTGTGTGATACCAACAAATAGTTGTTTGTGAATTAAAATTACGATTGTTTGAAAAATTTCTTGATCCTGAAAAATTTCGAGATTTAGATCTATTTCTATCTTTAGATCTTGAACGGATTTGTAATTGATTAATATCATTCGAAATTTTATTTAAATTTTGATAAATAGCCGTAGTTAATTCAGTTAAATTTTTAACTCATTGTTCTAAAATATTATTATTTATACTTGAGACTACAGGAGATTTGGAAGAATGAGGTTTATTGATTAAATCAAAAAGTTTGTCAGCTAAAATAATAATTTCATCTCTGTTTTGATTATTATTGGAAGTCCAATGAATTTGTATTTCTTGTGGTAATTTACGAATCCACAATTTAAAGAGTAATTCTTGGCTAACTATGGAGGCAGAACCTATAAGTGATTTCATAAATCTGAATAATTCAGATGGTGAACGATCACCAAGTTCAGTTTTTGAAAATAATTGTTCTAATCGTTTTTCTTCGCTAAGAGAAAATCTTTCACATAGAATTTTTTGATTGTATCATATTTATTAAAAAAAGAGGAGGTGGATTAATAACATCTAAAATTTTAGATATAGTATCTCGTTGAAGAGTAATTAGAATATTTTGAAATTTTAAATTATCATCATTGATATTGTTAATTTCAAATTGTCCTTCAGCAAGCAAAAACCAGGCATCAGGACAATCTTGCCAAAATTGTGGTAATTTAATAGATTTAGTAGAAGGAAAATTTGTAAAGTTATCTTGTGTTGAAGTATTTTGTGTTGTATTAGAGATGTTGTTTTGTGTTGTATTAATGTTAGAATTTTGAGTTGTATTGTGAGTCATGATGTTATTTGTATGGTTGATACTTTGATTTTCTGAATTTGTAAATTTACGAGTTCGTATTGGTGAACGTAGAACCATATGAAAAGAAATTTAAATGAAAAATTAGAAAATAAGAAAATATTTAAGATTTTTTTTTTTGGAAAGGGAGTTAACAATTTAAATAAAATATTTAATTTTATATAAAAAATAAGTAAATTTAAATAACTATATTAAAATTGTTAAAATATAAAAATAATCTTAAAATAAATTTAAAAGTTTAAAAGGTTTAAAATTTTAATTTAAATTATAATTGGAAAATTTGTAATATGATATTAAAATAAAAATTATACTTACATAAAATTAAATTAGTAAAAAAATATTCAAATTAATAAGTATTTGATTGATGATTGTAGAGATTTTGAGGGAATAAATGGCGTTTTTTGGGCGTGATAACAATTAAATTCATTGTTGTTGCTGTTTATGCAATGGCTTTGTTGTTTTCTTTATGAATCTCATCATTTTCATCGTGATGTCTTATACTTTAAATCCGTTCTTGTGTGTATTTTGCGTAAAATTGTTGTAATAGCTCTTGTTGTAGTGAAGTGGAAAACTTAACTATTGTTTTAAGCGTAGTATATTGTTTTTTAGAGTTCTTTATTAATTAACGATTCGTAGAAAAATTTTATTTTTATTTATGTTGCATAAAATTTATAGCATGTCTACTAGTAAATTTCTGCTATAAGTACTTTATGTTTTATTTGATTGTCCGCACTTATTTTTTGTTTTTGTTTCGTATATAGAATTTACAGCGACTTTTATATGCAATTTGCACAAAATATTGTTTATTAATTGAAGTATATTTAAGTTTCATTTTTTTTTTTTAAATCGATGTGCGATTTACAATTATGGTACTATGATTTAACTTTTTAATTTTTTTATTGTTTCTTTAAAAGTTTTAACAATTGGTTAAACTATTTTGTTCATCAAATCTGCTAAAATTTGATTTCCGTTTTCGGGTGTTTCCACACAGTTCATCTACGAATGTCTATGGACTTTCACTTATTTTCACAATAGTAAATGTTTTAAGCACTTTCAAAACGAAATATTTTTAAAGTTAATTATAGCTTCGTATTATAATCATTAAATTCATAATTTTTTGTTGATGGCGAATGTATTTCCAAATTGGATTTTAAGTAAACAAACTGATGGCTGTTCGTTTAGTCTGTTTCGCACAACTATTTAAATCGTTGTAAATATGACTGAGTAGTTACTTTAAAATTGCGAAATTTTTTGTTCAAAAATCATTTATCACAAGCACGAGGTATTATATATACAAGCACGGACAGATATAGATTTAGATAATAAATGCATTTTAATTAAAAATTAGCGAATGGAAATTTTCGTAATCATTACAGTCATTAATGAAATAAAATATTTGCGCAGGATCGTTGGTAGGATCGCCAATATATCAACATTCATGTTGATATTTAAAAAAACTTTTATTTTGGTTTATAATATAAAATTTATTTTTGTTTATTTTTGAGTTTAGATATTTTCCAACTAATTAGAATTTTCTTTTTTTGAAGTTATTCAAAATTTTAAGTTAACACGAAAACTCAATTAAAATTATTTTAAAAATTAAAGTAAAGAGTACAAAGTAGTTAACACTATAATGCCTTTTCGAGATATCGCCATAAACGTGGACCAGGGGGGGGGGGGGACTCTAGAATTTGTTTGTACGATATGGGTATCAAATGAAAGGTGTTAATGAGTATTTTAAAAGGGCGTGGGCCTTAGTTCTTAAGGTGGACGCCTTTTCGAAATATCGCCATAAAGGTGGACCAGGGGCGACTCTAGAATTTTTTTGTACGATATGGATATCAAATGAAAGGTGTTAATGAGTATTTTAAAAAGGAGTGGGCCTTAGTTCTATATGTGGACGCCTTTTCGAGATATCGCCATAAACGTGGACCAGGGTTGAGTCTAGAATGCGTTTGTACAATACGGGTATCAAACGAAAGGTGTTAATAAGTGTTTTAAAAGGGAGTAGGCCTTAGTTCTATAGGTGGACGCCTTTTCGGAATTTCGTTATAAAAGTGGACCAAGGGTGACTCTAGAATGCGTTTGTATAATATGGGTATCAAATGAAAGGTGTTAATGAGTATTTTAAAATGGAGTGGGCCTTAGTTCTATAGGTGGACGTCTTTTCGAAATATCGCCATGAAGGTCGACCAGGGGTGACTCTAGAATTTGTTTGTACGATATGGGTATCAAATGAAAGGTGTTAATGAGTATTTTAAAAGGGTGTGCGCCTTAGTTCTATAGGTGGACGCCTTTTCGAAATATCGCCATAAAGGTGGACCAGGGGTGACTCTAGAATTTGTGTGTACGATATGGGTATCAAATGAAAGGTGTTAATGAGTATTTTAAAAGGGCGTGCGCCTTAGTTCTATAGGTGGACGCCTTTTCGAAATATCGCCATAAAGGTGGACCAAGGGTGACTCTAGAATTTGTTTGTACGATATGGGTTTCTAATGAAAGGTGTTAATGAGTATTTTAAAAGGGCGTGCGCTTTAGTTCTATAGGTGGACGCCTTTTCGAAATATCGCCATAAAGGTGGACCAGGGGTGACTCTAGAATTTGTTTGTACGATATGGGTATCAAATGAAAGGTGTTAATGAGTATTTTAAAAAGGAGTGGGCCTTAGTTCTATATGTGGACGCCTTTTCAAGATATCGCCATAAACGTGGACCAGGGGTGACTCTAGAATTTGTTTGTACGATATGGGTATCAAATGAAAGGTGTTAATGAGTATTTTAAAAGGGCGTGGGCCTTAGAGTTTAAGGTGGACGCCTTTTCGAAATATCGCCATAAAGGTGGACCAGGGGCGACTCTAGAATTTTTTGTACGATATGCGTATCAAATGAAAGGTGTTAATGAGTATTTTAAAAACGAGTGGGCCTTAGTTCTATATGTGGACGCCTTTTCGAGATATCGCCATAAACGTGGACCAGGGGTGACTCTAGAATTTGTTTGTACTATATGGGTATCAAATGAAAGGTGTTAATGAGTATTTTAAAAGGGTGTGGGCCTTAGTTTTATAGGTGGATGCCTTTTCGAGATATCGCCATAAACGTGGACCAGGGGGGGACTCTAGAATTTGTTTGTACGATATGGGTATCAAATGAAAGGTGTTAATGAGTATTTTAAAAGGGCGTGGGCCTTAGTTCTTAAGGTGGAAGCCTTTTCGAAAAATCGCCATAAAGGTGGACCAGGGGCGACTCTATAATGTGTTTGTACGATATGGGTATCAAATTAAAGGTATTAATGAGGGTTTTAAAATGGAGTGGCCCTTAGTGAAGGCGTTTTCGAGATATCGACCAAAATGTGGACCAGGGTGATCCAGAACATCATCTGTCGGGTACCGCTAATTTATTTATATATGTAATACCACGAACAGTATTCCTTCCAAGATTCCAAGGGCTTTTGATTTCGCCCTGCAAAACTTTTTCATTTTCTTCTACTTAATATGGTAGGTGTCACACCCATTTTACCAAGTTTTTTTCTAAAGTTATATTTTGCGTCAATAGACCAATACAATTACCATGTTTCATCCCTTTTTTCGTATTTGGTATATAATTATGGCATTTTTTCCATTTTTCGTAATTTTCGATATCGAAAAAGTGGGCGTGATCATAGTCGGATTTCGACCATTTTTTACACCAACACAAAGTGAGTTCAGATAAGTACGTCAACTGAGTTTAGTAAAGATATATCGATTTTTGGTCAAGTTATCGTGTTAACGGCCGAGCGGAAGGACAGACCGTCGACTGTGTATAAAAACTGGGCGTGGCTTCAACCGATTTCCCCTTTTTCACAGAAAACTGTTATCGTCCTAGAATCTAAGCCTCTACCAATTTTCACAAGGATTGGTAAATTTTTGTTCGGCTTATGGCATTAAAAGTATCCTAGACAAATTAAATGAAAAAGGGCGGAGCCACACCCATTTTGAAATTTTATTTTATTTTTGTATTTTGTTGCACCATATCATTTCTGGAGTTGAATGTTGACATAATTTACTTATATACTGTAAAGATTTTAACTTTTCTTTTAAAATTTGTATTTAAAAAAAATTTCTTTTAAAAAGTGGGCGTGGTCGTTCTCCGATTTTGCTAGGTTTTATTAAACAGGCATATAGTAATAAGTGTAACGTGTCTGCCAAATTTCATCATGATATCTTCAACGACTGCCAAATTACAGCTTGCATAACTTCTAAATTACCTTCTTTTAAAAGTGGGCGGTGCCACGCCCATTGTCCAAAATTTTACTAGTTTTCTATTCTGCGTCATAAGTCCAACTCACCTACCAAGTTTCATCGCTTTATCCGTATTTGGTAAGGAATTATCGCACTTTTTCGATTTTTCGAAATTTTCGATATCGAAAAAGTGGGCGTGGTTATTGTCCGATATCGTTCATTTTAAATAGCGATCTGAGATGAGTGCCCAGGAACCTACATACCAAATTTCATCAAGATACCTCAAAATTTACTCAAGTTATCGTGTTAACGGACAGACGGACGGACGGACGGACGGACATGGCTCAATCGAATTTTTTTTCGATACTGATGATTTTGATATATGGAAGTCTATATCTATCTCGATTCCTTTATACCTGGACAACCAACCGTTATCCAATCAAAGTTAATATACTCTGTGAACTCTGCTCAACTGAGTATAAAAATTTGAGCTACGTAAGGCACAAGTCGAACTATTTAGAAAATTATGTCATACCTTCATGGCTAGCCTCCTGAGTGTTGCAGGCGTTGTAGAATTCCACCTCGTCGAAGGCCCAACTCAATGCCCGTCCCTGCATACTTTTACGCGTACTCGACTGTCACCACGATTCTTTTAGACTTTCAGGCGTATGCGAATTTCACCACGATTTTCAGGTGTGCAAATTAAGTAACTGACAAACGAGGTGGAATTCTCTTGTTATGATGCGAGGTGGAGTTCTGTTGTTTTCGCCACTGTTGTCAGCGAAAATTCCACTAATTCTCTTAAATCTTGCTATTTTGAACAAATAAATAAAGATAAGAATTTTCACTTAGGAATTACTTAAACTACTAATCAAATTTGTAATTGCCTTTTTGTAGGCAATACTAAAAAATTGAAAATAAAAAGATGATAAAAAAATTTTAAGGACTACCTTTATATAAATGGACCAAAAAAATAGAAGGCAATTTTTCCTTTAACACAGACATAATGTTGTTAAATTTTGCCTAAAAGACTTTCACTACAGCTATAGTAAAAGAATTTTGGTATTTAAAATTATAAAGGTAGAGCGCGAGTTTAAATTTTAAATAATCAATTAGTTAATCCCAAGTACATGGTTTCCTTAAATTGAAATATTGGGGTCCACCTTTATAGTTTCAAATCCCAAATTTCTTTTACAAGAGCTATTTTTAAAGTTTTTTAACCAAAATTCAACAAGATTATGTCTGTATTAAAGGAAAAATTGCCCACTATTTTTTGATCCATTTATATAAAGCTAGTCCTTAAAATTTGTGTATCATCTTTTTTAGCTATTCTATTAATTTGTTGTCTTTAACACCGAGTTTTTTATTTTTGTGAAATGTATATTTTTTAAGTTATTTTACATAGAAAACGAGTAAATCAGAAATAAAATAATTTAAAAAAATTTTTAAGTTAAACAGTTTTTTTGAAAACCATACTTACATGAAGTAATAATAATACTAAAAGCTAGCAAATAATTAGGTAGGTCGTAGGTACTAGTCATCACACTCCTCATCAATCTAGGGCGTTGATCACACAATTAAATAAAAGCGTTGGGCGCGTGAAATTTCTAAAAATATGAGGCGTAGTTTAACCTGATTAAGGTTCAGTTGGTCTTATATATGACTATCAATAGAAATTTGACGCGTCCATCGCTTTTATTTAATTATCTGATCAACGCCCTAGATTGATGAGGAGTGTGATGACTAGTACCTAGGACCTACCTAATTATTATCTAGCTTTTAGTATTATTATTGCTTCATGTAAGTATTGTTTTCAATAAAACTGTTTAACTTAAACATTTTTTTTAAATTATTTTATTTTCACGTTTTTAGTCTTTATTTAATTGCCTATTATTTATCATTCTATTTAGTTCATTTGGTGACTCATTATTACAAGGACTCTTTCCTGACAATTTGTTACAATCTAAGTCCTCAATATATAATCCTTCCAAAGACTTTACTCTACTCTGCGCCAAGTATGCTTGTCCCCCCTCCAACTCCAAAATATTTAGATGTCATTTCTACCGGACTGTATATAATATTTGTTCCAAATATGAGCCAAATCGGATCTCATATGTCGCTTTCTATTCATGTATGTATTATGTGTTCCAAATATGCACCAAATCTGACCACAAATACGATTTTAGTGAATATCTCGATCCTTGTGCCACCTAGCGGCGATTTTTTTTTGTAGGTCGCTTTCTATTCTGTATGTATTGTGTTCCAAACAGGAGCCAAATCGGACACCAATATGATTTTTGTGAATATCTCGATCCTTGCGCCACCTAGCGGTGTCGTTTTTTCATATGTCGCTTGCTATTCTTGTATGTGTTGTGTGTTCCAAACGTGAACCAAATCTGACCACAAATATGATTTTTGTGAATATCTCGATCCTTGCGCCACCTAGCGGCGATTGTTTTTCATAGGTCGCTTTCTATTCTTATATGTATTATGTGTTCCAAACGTGAGCCAAGTCGTACCACAAATACGATTTTTGTGAATATCTCGATCCTTGCGCTACCTAGCGGCGATTTTTTTTCTTAGGTAGCTTTTTATTCTCGCATATATTATGCGTTCCAAATATGAGCCAAATCGGATCACAATACCGATTTTTGTGAATATCTCGATCCTTGCGCTACCCAGCGGCGTTTTTTTTATAGGTCGCTTTCTATTCTTGTATGTATTATGTGTTCCAAATATGAGCCAAATCACACCACAATACGATTTGAACTATATTCCAAATTTCAAGCTAGTAGCTTAGCGGGAAGTTACTTAAATTTCAATTAAAAAATTCGTTCACAACGGCCGTGCATGCATCAATCCATCAATGCACTTGGCAAGTTGCTACTTATAACTCGTTTTCTAAATTTTTTATTGTTTTTATTCTTTACCACCGTCTACTGAGTGCGCTATTTCACTAGACGAGGATATTTGTTGTAGCCCATATGGTTTTTCTTTAAGCTCTTCCTTTTGTTATAGTTCCAGGGTGCCTTCTCAGTATTCTGAAAGTATTTAATGTTATGTTTGGTTTTACTGGTCTGTAAATAATGAACTATTATATTAATTTGTTGTCCCCAAAACCGAGTTTGTTATTTTTGTAAAATGTATATTTTACAAGTTATTTTATATTAAATTATTATACATAGAAAACGAATAAATTAGAAAAAACAAAACAAAGGTCCTAGACCGTGTAGCCGACTATTTCAATCAACTGCGATACACACTTGGAAATTTTCTACTTATAACTCGTTTTCAGTATAAAAGTTAACACGGTTGCAGTTTAAGCTATTATCTTTCAGTACTTCTGCTTGGAAAACGCTACAGTGATCTGGCAGCTTGTAGGATCTGTTTATTTCCAGATCAGCACGGTATACCGCAGAGCCTACTCCTTCCACTACTTTGAGCACAATTGCGCCAACCATCCACCTCAATTGCGGCTTTAAGATCTCCCTCGAAGCACAGATAGGGAATCAGGTAGTATGTTCGTTCTGTAATTGATACGCTATACTACTATACCCGTATGGTCGGTGCTCAAGCTGTCCCGAGGCCCTGATCCTGGTTGCAGTTGTTAGATCTATGTTCTTTGCTACCAGATCTACAGGTGGAATTTGCATAATGGCATACAGTGCAGCAATCGGGGTGGTTTTCAGGGCTCCCGTAATGATGTATATTGGAACGATTTTCCGTCATCTCTTGTCAAATTTGGTTTTAAGACATACCGGTTTCGGCGTTGTGCCATCATCAGTGTCGATTTTCGTTCTGATCTGTTGTTTTCGTTTGTCCTGTATTTATAGTTCGTAGGTACATGAGCAAGTATTGCCAAAATTTATGCTTGTGTATATTTAGTTATATGTATGTGCTTTGTGTTCATTCAGAACCGAGGGTGGTTGATTAATCGATTTTTGTGGCTGACTGGGGTTGTCTGTTGTACCTGTGCGATTACTTTGTTTCTTGTAAAGGCTAGTTTTAAAGGCTCGAATATTGTGTCAGAAATTGTGTTTATTTGTTCGTTTATTATTCTACCGTCGAATGTTTTCTGTTTGTAGATTTCCACGTTTTCTAGTACATTGAGACGTCGGCCTTTTGCTTGTATGTGAAGAACCCTAACTGTTTTATTGATGTTTGCTGGGGAACATTCATTCTCGACCATGTGATTCGCGAAAAAGACTCGGGTATAATGCTTGGATTCCGTATTTTTTTGTTGTAATCTCTAATATGTTCTCTGAATCTCGTTCTTATTTGCCGTCTTGGTTGTCCTATGTAACTAAGCTGGCATCGCCAGGTAAGCTTGTATACACCATGGCTGCTAAACGGATCCTCTGAGTTAGTGTTAGTTCTTAGTTTTCGCCCTAGATTGTTCGATGTTTTGAAAGCTGTGTTAATGTTGTATTTTTTGAAGAAGTTTGCCAATTTATACGTTGCTTTTCCAGTATATGTCATAGTCGTCCAGCTATTATTTTCCTTTTCATTATCTCTTTTTGGTTCTCCATTTGCCTTCTGAGCTTATCTACTAGTGCTTTTTTATATCCGTTGTTTGCAGCGATATTATATATGACCTCAAGTTCTCTCTTATATGCCTCTTGTGTAAGAGTTGTTGTTTGTCTACACAAACCAAATAGTATGCCGGTTCGACCTCACGGCAACTCGAAAAAATTAAAAGAAGGAAATGAAACAAAGGAATTAGTAAAGTATAATATAAAAAATGTTTAGATTTATTTAAGAAGAAGAAACCGCATATACGAGATATATATTATATGCCTCTTGTGTAAGAGTTGTTGTTTGTCTACACAAACCAAATAGTATGCCGGTTCGACCTCACGGCAACTCGAAAAAATTAAAAGAAGGAAATGAAACAAAGGAATTAGTAAAGTATAATATAAAAAATGTTTAGGTTTATTTAAGAAGAAGAAACCGCATATACGAGGATATATGTGGGTGAAAAATGGAATTTAAAATAAAGACTATAAATAGCAATAGATATGTGGGTTTACACAAATAATTGTTTTAAGCTTAAAGTTATAAAATCTCGTTTATTTTAGTTAATTGTTTATGTTACAATTACACAGTTATGTGATTTAGTGAATATAAATTATTATTATATGAATGTTTAAGTATTTTAAAGATGTTTAACAAAAATATTCCATCCAAGACAATAATTAATTAATTTTTTAAAACTACAATATTTTCTTAAAAGTTTTTTCCTGTTTGTGTTGCTTTTCTATCTAAAAACACAGTGTTTCCGTGTACAGTATTATCCGTTCCTACGGATAGTCTTACAAATAGATCTTCCGTTGGAAATGTTGGCTTGACGGCATTCAATCCTGGTTGAGCCCCCAATTTATTTGTGGGTCTCCACAAATAATTGTTTTAAGTTTAAAGTTATAATACATCGTTTATTTTTTAGTTAATTGTTCATGTTACAATTAGACAGTTATTTGATTTAACGAATGTAAATTAATATTATATGAATGTTTAAGTATTTTAAAGATTTTTAACAAAAACGTTTTTCACATCCAAGACAATAATTAATTAATTTTTCAAAACTACAATATTTTCTTAATAGTTTTTTCCTGTCCGTGTTGCTTTTCTATCTAAAAGCACAGTTGTGCAGTATTATCCGTTCCTACAGATATAACAATTATTAAGATTTAATATTACCGAAAAGTACGTATTTTACCTTAGCTGCTGTGGAACGCTGTCTCAACTACTGTCGTAAGTAGAAGACTATGCCTTTGCACTTGAGCGCAGCGTTAACGAACCCTAACTTCGAAAGAGAACCACCGGTAGATTTCCAACCACAGTGCGCTTTGTGGCGAACAGCTGTGAATGAAGAAACACCAGTGGTTCCCAACTATTGAAGGCGTTTGGCTTCAACATTGACGCCGGCCTTGCAACACGTAGGGGTTGCAACAAACAACTTAGAAGCTAAGCACTATATAAATTTCCAAACTAAAACTAAAATTCATTAAATGCGTGTAAAGTAATAAATTGTTGAGTTTTCTTTAATATATACAGTTCTTTATTATAGTTAAATCTAGTTCATGTTCGTATTTTATAAATTCATAATTGCTGCCTATAGTGTTAACTACTTTGTACTCTTTACTTTAATTTTTAAATAATTTTAATTGAGTTTTCGTGTTAACTTAAAATTTTGAATAACTTCAAAAAAAGAAAATTCTAATTTGTTGGAAAATATCTAAACTCAAAAATAAACAAAAATAAATTTTTTATTGCAAACCAAAATAAAAGAGGTTTTTAAAATATCAACTTGAATGTTGATATATTGGCGATCCTACCAACGATCCTGCGCAAATATTTTATTTCATTAATGACTGTAATGATTACGAAAATTTCCATTCGCTAATTTTTAATTAAAATGCATTTATTATCTAAATCTATATCTGTCCGTGCTTGTATATATAATACCTCGTGCTTGTGATAAATGATTTTTGAACAAAAAATTTCGCAATTTTAAAGTAACTACTCCGTCATATTTACAACGATTTAAATAGTTGTGCGAAACAGACTAAACGAACAGCCATCAATTTGTTTACTTAAAATCCAATTTGGAAATACATTCGCCATCAACAAAAAATTATGAATTTAGTGATTATAATACGAAGCTATAATTAACTTTAAAAATATTTCGTTTTGAAAGTGCTTAAAACATTTACTATTGTGAAAATAAGTGAAAGTCCATAGACATTCGTAGATGGACTGTGTGGAAACACCCGAAAACGGAAATCAAATTTTAGCAGATTTGATGAACAAAATAGTTTAACCAATTGTTAAAACTTTTAAAGAAACAATAAAAAAATTAAAAAGTTAAATCATAGTACCATAATTGTAAATCGCACATCGATTTAAAAAAAAAATGAAACTTAAATATACTTCAATTAATAAACAATATTTTGTGCAAATTGCATATAACAGTCGCTGTAAATTCTATATACGAAACAAAAACAAAAAATAAGTGCGGACAATCAAATAAAACATAAAGTACTTATAGCAGAAATTTACTAGTAGACATGCTATAAATTTTATGCAACATAAATAAAAATAAAATTTTTCTACGAATCGTTAATTAATAAAGAACTCTAAAAACAATATACTACGCTTAAAACAATAGTTAAGTTTTCCACTTCACTACAACAAGAGCTATTACAACAATTTTACGCAAAATACACACAAGAACGGATTTAAAGTATAAGACATCACGATGAAAATGATGAGATTCATAAAGAAAACAACAAAGCCATTGCATAAACAGCAACAACAATGAATTTAATTGTTATCACGCCCAAAAAACGTCATTTATTCCCTCAAAATCTCTACAATCATCAATCAAATACTTATTAATTTGAATATTTTTTTACTAATTTAATTTTATGTAAGTATAATTTTTATTTTAATATCATATTACAAATTTTCCAATTATAATTTAAATTAAAATTTTAAACCTTTTAAACTTTTAAATTTATTTTAAGATTATTTTATATTTTAACAATTTTAATATAGTTATTTAAATTTACTTATTTTTTATATAAAATTAAATATTTTATTTAAATTGTTAACTCCCTTTCCAAAAAAAATCTTAAATATTTTCTTATTTTCTAATTTTTCATTTAAATTTCTTTTCATATGGTTCTACGTTCACCAATACGAACTCGTAAATTTACAAATTCAGAAAATCAAAATATCAACCATACAAATAACATCATGACTCACAATACAACTCAAAATTCTAACATTAATACAACACAAAACATCATCTCTAATATAACACAAGATGCTTCAAGACAAGATAACTTTACAAATTTTTCTTCTACTAAATCTATTAAATTACCACAATTTTGGCAAGATTCTCCTGATGCCTGGTTTTTACTTGTTGAAGGACAATTTGAAATTAATAATATCAATGATGATAATTTAAAATTTCAAAATATTCTAATTACTCTTCAACGAGATACTATATCTAAAATTTTAGATGTTATTAACCCTCCTCCTCTTTTTAATAAATATGATACAATCAAAAAAATTCTATGTGAAAGATTTTCTCTTAGCGAAGAAAAACGATTAGAACAATTATTTTCAAAAACTGAACTTGGTGATCGTTCACCATCTGAATTATTCAGATTTATGAAATCACTTATAGGTTCTGCCTCCATAGTTAGCCAAGAATTACTCTTTAAATTGTGGATTCGTAAATTACCACAAGAAATACAAATTCATTTGACTTCCAATAATAATCAAAACAGAGATGAAATTATTATTTTAGCTGACAAACTTTTTGATTTAATCAATAAACCTCATTCTTCCAAATCTCCTGTAGTCTCAAGTATAAATAATAATATTTTAGAACAATGCGTTAAAAATTTAACTGAATTAACTACGACTATTTATTAAAATTTAAATAAAATTTCTAATGATATTAATCAATTACAAATCCGTTCAAGATCTAAAGATAGAAATAGATCTAAATCTCGAAATTTTTCAGGATCAAGAAATTTTTCAAACAATCGTAATTTTAATTCACAAACAACTATTTGTTGGTATCACACAAAATTTAAGAATAACGCTCTCAAATGTATACCCCCATGCAATTTTAATCAAAATCATAATTCAAATTACGAACAAAATTTAAACTGAAACGATCCATTATGACGGTGACGGATAATGGAACTATTATTAAACCTACTCGTCGCCTCTTCATATTTGATAAATTCAATAAACTTAATTTTCTTATCGATACCGGTGCAGTTGTATCAGTTATTCCTTTTTCTAAATTTAAAATTTATAAAAGAAATTCTGATCTTACTTTAACTGCAGCAAACGGTTCTTCAATTGAAACTTTCGGTACAAAACTACTTAAAATTGATTTAGGTTTAAGAAGAGATTTTGAATTTCCATTCATTATTGCGAATATTGATACACCAATTTTAGGAGCAAACTTTTTAGAAAAATTCGGAATTATTGTCAATATTAAAAATAAAGAAATAATGGATTCTACTACAAAAATTAAAGTTACTGGATCTTCTGGATTTTCTGATATTTTCTCACTCAAAATTCCTATTGTCGAAAATAAGTTTTCAAAATTACTTAATGAATTTCCGTCTATTACCTGTGAACCAGATTATACTAAAAAAGTTAAACACCATACGGTTCACAGGATAGAAACAAAAGGTATTTTACCATTTTCGAAACCCAGACGTCTTGATCCAATCAAACTTAAAATTGCTAAAGCTGAATTTGAATTTTTAGTTAAAACGGGTATATGCAGACCCTCAAATTCTCCTATTGCATCTCCACTTCATCTCGTTCCTAAAAAGAACCAAATGATTGGAGACCTTGCGGAGACTATCGAAGACTTAATTTTATTACTACACAAGATCGGTATCCTTTACCACATATTCACGATTTAACAATTGATTTAAAAAACAAACAATTTTTTTCCAAAATTGATCTTGTGCGTGCTTACCACCAAATTCCAATGGCAGAAGAAGACATTCATAAAACTGCAATAACTACCCCTTTTGGAATGTTTGAATTCGTAAGAATGCCTTTCGGTTTACGAAACAGTGCTCAAACTTTCCAACGCTTTATTAATGAAGTATTTTCTGATTTCGATTTTGTATTTACATACATTGATGACATTCTTATTGCCAGTGATAATGAAGATCAACATATAAATCACTTAAAATCAGTTTTCAAAAGACTTGAAGAATATAATTTAAATATCAAACCTTCAAAATGTACTCTCGGTGTAAATAAATTAAATTTTTTAAGTTACGAAATTTCAGGCGAAGGTATTAAACCATCTTTAGATAGAATTGAAATCATAACAAATTTTGAAAAACCAATTTCTATAAATAAATTACAAAAATTTTTAGGTATGATAAATTACTATCACAGATATATTAAAATGTTAGCAACAGAACTTAGTCCTCTACATGAAATGTTAACACATGCAATTAAAAACAAACTCAAACAATTAAATTGGACAAATGAAACCACAACAGCTTTCGAAAATGTTAAAAAACATTTTGCAAAAAATACTTTACTTACACATTTCGACAAAAATGGTACTTTATCATTAGCTGTAGATGCATCAAATGTTGCTATTGGAGCAGTTCTTCAACAAACTAGCAATAATATACTAGAACCTTTAGCTTATTTTTCAAGAAAATTAACTACAACAGAAACTAAATATTCAACATTTGATCGTGAACTTTTGGCAATTTATAATTCAATTAAACATTTTAAACATTTTCTTGAAGGTAGAACTTTTACAATTTATACTGATCATAAACCTTTAATTCATGTTCTAAATTCTAAAGTAGATAGATCTCCTCATCAACTACGTCATCTTGAATATATTGCTCAATTTACAAATGATATTCAATATATACGTGGAAAAGACAACATAGTTGCTGACACACTTTCCCGTATTCCGGAAATAAATACAATTTCAACTCAAGATATAAATTTAGAAACTTTATATAAAGAACAGCAAACTGATACATTTTTACAAAAAACCATTTCTGATCAAAATTCTAAAAATAATTTAAAAGAAATTCATATTCCAGTTATTAATTTAAATATATGGTGTGATGTTTCTCTACAACCTTTTCGACCTTATGTTCCACATTCTATGAGAAGAATTATATTTGACAAAATTCACTCATTATCTCATCCAAGTATAAGAACAACTAGAAAATTAATTCAAAATAAATATTATTGGCCTAACATGCGTAAAGAGATTAACGATTGGACTTCATCTTGCATCAATTGTCAAAAATCCAAAATTTCAAGACACACTAAATCTCCTATCCAAAAAATTCAAATACCATCAGGCCGTTTTGAACATATTCATATGGATATTGTTGGACCTCTTCCAATTTCAAATGGAAATTATTATATTTTAACAATTATTGACAGATTTTCACGTTGGCCTGAAGCTTATCCACTTAAAGATATTTCAACAAATACTATAGTAAAAACTTTTATTCAAAATTATATACCACGATTTGGTATACCATTGAATATTACAGTAGATCAAGGTTCACAATTCACTTCAAAATTTTTTACGGAATTAACTAAACTTTTAGGTTCTCATAAAATTCATACATCTCCTTACCATCCCCAAGCAAATGGCATGATAGAGAGATTTCATCGAACTTTAAAAGCAGCAATTATAGCATCAAACGACTCGGTTCATTGGTCTGACATTTTACCATTCATTCTACTTGGTTTACGAACTTCTATTAAAGAAGATTTAAAATGTTCATCTGCTGAACTTGTTTATGGCCAAACACTTAGAATACCTGGTGAATTAATTATTTCAAATAGTAATAAAGAACATGATTTTTCTAATGACGCTCTTCATAAAATAAGAGAATATTTTTCACTTGTTCGTTCTAAAGTTTTTCATCATAACAAAGAAAATGTTTTCGTTCCTAAACAATTAGAAAATTGTGAGTATGTTTTTGTTAAAGTTCTTCGTAAATCTAATTTAGAATCACCTTATGAAGGACCTTTTAATGTTATATCTAAGAAACATAAAACATTTACAATTCAATACAATAATACTATTAAAAATATTTCAATTGATTTACTTAAACCAGCAAACCTACTTATTAACACTAATTTAAATACAAATACATTAAACAACAAAAAACAAAAAAAGGTTACATTTAATATTAATTAATAATTTGTTTGTTTCAAATTTTCTTGGAGGGGGAGTAAATATAGTGTTAACTACTTTGTACTCTTTACTTTAATTTTTAAAATAATTTTAATTGAGTTTTCGTGTTAACTTAAAATTTTGAATAACTTCAAAAAAAGAAAATTCTAATTTGTTGGAAAATATACTAATAAACAAAAATAAATTTTTTATTGCAAACCAAAATAAAAGAGTTTTTTAAAATATCAACTTGAATGTTGATATACTGCCCCGTAGTGGTTATAATATAATGGCGACTTACTTATATGCTTAATTACCAAGCTAGTATAATTCATATATTAAGTTCAATTCAATTTAATGCTTAAACCGATGAGAAAAATTTAAGTTTACGAAACGGTACCCATTAGGGGGTCGCCTTTCCTGAAAAGACACCCGGGCCGGACAGGACCCACGCGAACGCGGAAGACGCGAAACGGTACCCAATAAGGGGTCGCTGAGCCTTAAAGGACACATGGACCAGAAAGGACTTATCCGAACACGGAATTTTGGGCTGTTGGATTGCCTGAATTAAAAGAGATGATAAACGCTAAAGGTTAGTTTGGTAAAAAAACTAACTTTACAATGGGGCGCTTTTGGGTGCGAATGTCGGTCACTCGAACTCTTTTATCAGTTCCATGGTATATATCGGTGACCCTACCCAAGCGCCATTTATTATGTGGAAGATTTTCAAGGCGAACTATAACTAGGTCATCGATCGCAATATCTTTTTGAGGGGACTTCCATTTATGACGTTTGTGAAGTTCCTTTAAATATTCCTCCTTCCAGCGAAACGAGTGTTATAGACTAAGAGCCTTAAGTTTTTGCCATCGGTTGATTAACGAGACTGGATTTGTTTCGATTGAGGGTTCCGGTGGGGCGAGTATTGCCCCTCCAGTTAGAAAATGACCCGGAGTGAGAGCTGCGCAATCAGCGGTATGGTTGGAATTAGGTGATATCGGTCTTGAATTTAGACATGTTTTGATGCGACAAATAAGGGGTTGAAATTCTTCAAAGCTGAATTTCTGAGAAATGATGATGAAATTTTAAACATTTAACTCCTGCTTGCCAGAGACCACCCATATGAGGAGCGCCTGCCGGAATAAAATACCAGGAGACTTCTTGAAAGCTATATAGGTTGCACACCGACTCTTGAGTTGCGGTAATGAATTTTTTAAAGTCTTTTTTAAGAACGGTGGATGCGCCTACAAAGCTAGTTCCATTATCCGAAAAGATATTTTTTGGACAGCTTCTTCTAGCAATGAACCTTGGAAATGCGCCTAGAAAGGTTTCTGTTGAAAGATCGCTGGCAGCTTCTAAGTGAATCGATTTCGTTGAAAATCATACAAAAACACAAGCGTAACCTTTAGTCATGCTGTATGATCTTCCCGAAAAACTTTTAATGTCGAATGGACCTACGAAATCTACACCTGCAATTTCAAAGGGTCTGGAAAGTACCGTCCGTTCTTCCTGGACAGCCGCCATAATTTGACATTGATTGTGTTTTCTGTGTATAACACATGGTTTACAATTATGAATAACGATCTTTATGATATATTTGGCTTTCGGAATCCAATATTGTTGGCGCAATAACCGAAATACCATTTGTTTTCCGCCATGAAGCGAGCCCTTGTGAATAAGTTCTACTAACAACTTTGCGAAATAACAACTATATGGCAAAATAATCGGACGCTTTTCGTCTTCAGACAACATCTGGGAATTTGTCAGTCTGCTGTTGGCTCGAACTACACCATCAATGTCTAGGAATGGGTTTAGGAGAGAATTTTACTCTTTGCCGATATTGCAATTCTAGCGGTAAAATTTTTGTGTTCCTCTGGAAAGTGATTCATCTGGGCAAGTATTATGAGCCGAACTCGAATTTTAGAAATTTCTTCTCCAGAAATAATTAGCGAGGGGTAAGAATGAAAACGTCGGGTATACCTGTTAGTTCGATTGTAGAACCTAAACACATATGCTTAGACCCGCACTGCACGCGGAAGCGACGAAAATATTTCTAAGGGATTCTCCTGCTTCGACACTTGTAAATTGTGTGCCTTTAATCCCCTCGCTTCGAGCGTAATGTCGTCTATATCTACATCCAAGGAAGGCCACTGTTCTACGCATTTGGCTAACCTCGAGAGGCCGTGCCACCACAACTTATTCGAGCATAAGTCCTGTGGGTAAGTTCCTCTGTTACCAAGATCCGCGGGATTATCCTCGGAATCAATGTGACTCCAATGCCTAACTCTGAGCGCACCTTGGATCTTTGCCACTCGATTAGCGAGAACGATGGTAGAATCTGTCCAGCAGTATATATTTTCGACTTTGAATGGAAGTTCCTTTAGAAGTGATTGAAGCATATCGACCACCAAAACAGCACCACACAGCTCTAAACGGAGAAGTGAAATGGTTTTGATTGGTGCTACATTCAATTTGGCCAATAAGAGATTGGAAGACGTGATTCCCTGGTTTTCTACTCTTAAATATATCTCTCCCACGTATGCCTTTCCGAGGCATCGCAAAAGGCATGAACTTGAAAAGAATCAGAATAATATACCCATCGCGGAATTTCGATTTCCTCTACAAATTGGTAATTTTATAAAAATGCTTTCCATTTAGAAAGAGTTTGAGGAGATAAGGGTTTATCCCACGGAGTACCATCAGATCATATTTGCTGCATAACTATTTTTGCTAGCACCACGATTGGTGCCAACCAACCTGCTTGGTCAAAAAGCTTCGCTATCAGAGACAATGCTTCGTGTTTCGTATACGTGTCCTGCAACGAGGGGACCAGAACTTTAAAGAAGAATCGATCTGATCGAATTCCTAATGCTTTTATAGTGCTGATTTCGTCTAGTTCCAAGAAATCTTTGTCTAGGAGGTGATCTTGTGGGAGATTTTTTAAAATATTTTTATAGTTTGAGGACCATTTCCTCAAGGAAAAGCCCGCTCTGTATAATGATTCGATAAGTTCATCTCGCGCTTGTAAAGCTGTGGCTATATCGTGGAATCCAGCTAATACGTCATCTACGTACATGGAGTTCCGGAGAATTTGAGCTGCCAATGGATGTGAATCCTGACAGTCTTGAGCTAATTGAATAAGTGTTCTAATTGCCAAGAATGGCGCGCTATTTATCCCGAAAGTGACTGTTTTAAGTTGACAGCCTTGTATGCTACCTTGCGGGTCATCCCTAAAAATAATCCTCCGATAAATTCTGTGTTCAGGTTTGACCAGAATTTGACGATACATTTTCTGCATGTCGCTACTTAGAACTAACTTGTACAGCCGCCACCGAATTATAAAAATAGTTAAATCCGATTGCAGAGCCGGGCCTACATGGAGAACATCATTTAACGAGACGCCATTCGAAGATTTACATGACGCGCTAAAAACTACTCTCAACTTCGTCGAAGTACTTTCAGGTTTCAGAACCGCGTGATGTGGGAGGTAAAAGTGGCTAGGTGAATGTTCGAAACTTGGAGCTTCTATTCGCTCTATATGTCCTAATTCAAGGTATTCCTTAACGACATTGTCGTATTATTCTTTTAACGAAGGGGTTTTTAACAATCTCGTTTGCGATAAAATTGCTGCAACGCGATTGGCCGAGATGCACCTAATTTTAAATCCGTGGGATAAAAACTTTTAAACGGCAACGGCAAGACATATCTACCATCCAGGTTTCGTATAGTCGTCTTCGAGTACAGTTCTTCACAAAACAAGTCTTCCGATGACTGATGATTCTTTTTGGGTATTTCTTCTAACTCCCAGAATTTACGAAGCTGATTATCAATATTAATGTCTTCTCCTATCGAGACTTTGGTAGCAAAGCAAGAGACGTGTGCAGTGTCCGATGCCTCAGTGACAATCCACCCGAACACGGTCTCTTGAAATAAAAGATTTTTATGAAGACTACATTTCACTCCATCTAACATAACTTTTGGGTATAAATATCCCCCGATCAGAACATCTATGGGACCGCTTTGTAAAAACTTTGGATCTGCTAAAGGTACTTTTGGCAGTTGGTCGCGAAGTGTTTCATCGATTGAAGCCGATGACAAATTATCTGTAATTTGAGGTAATACGAATGCCGAGGCTTCTATGAAGAGGTTTGGGTTACGGGGTGAGCCCAATATAAACGTGGAAGTTTTGCAAACCTTTTAGTTTAGCCCGGAAATAACCACGTTTGTTTTCGAGAAAGGAAGATTAAGAAGTTTTCGCAATCCGTCAGAAATAAACGACGCTTCAGCAGCAGAATCTATTAACGCGCGAGCTATGTATATTCCGCCCAAATGACAAATGCGAACCATGGCAGTTCCGAGAAGAGCTGAGGATAAACCTGACGATTTCAGATTATTCCCAGATAACGGCAAATTTGAATTCGAAGACGTGGACTGTATATTTGTGTGGAATGCTTGCGCCGCGGTTCCAGCTGTGGTTTCTTTAGAGGGTTGCGCGTTGGAAGACACTCTATGCAGTAAAGTGTGGTGTCTACTCTTGCACGTAGTGCAGGATTATTCACTTTTACAGTCCTTTATGGAATGACCTTTCGTAAGGAAATTTAGATAGCAGTTGTGCTTTTTGGTAGCAAGAGTTACTTTCTTTTGGCCCGCGTTGTTGGTCGAATGTGCCGATGATTTTTGAAGGATGTTAGGTGACGACGATGTTGTAGAACATTTTACATCCACTATTGATTCCAAAGTCCTGTACAATTGCATGAGGAATTAGTCCATTTGACTCCATCTGGGTAGAGCCGCTTTATCTTCCAAGGGTTGTTCCCATAACCCGAGCGTTGCTTCCGGTAAGCGATTAGAATGGATCCCAATTTTCCACCTTGACCTCGCGCATTTCAAGGGCTGATAAGCATCCATTAATGCTCCGCTGAAGTTCCTTTAACGCTTTTGCACTTTCAGTTCGAATGACTGGAAGGGAGAAATGTGCCTTTAGATGGCTCTTGACCAGCACCCGTTTATTTCCGTACGCCACTTTCACATTCGACTACGCCATGTGGAAGCCTTGGTTGGTTAGCGGGGCTTTCGCGACAATTTCCTTTGCTTCACCACTTGTTTTCTGAACCAAGAAATAAAGTTATTCGACGTCACCTAGTCGCGAATTCTTAATATAAATCGCAGTGAATAGATCGCGGAAGGATGGCCAAGAGACATAATCACCATGGAATATTTCCGTATCACATGGTGGTAAACGCAAACTATTTGAGGATGAGGCTACTTGGGCAGGGACAATGGTTGGAGCAACGTTTGCTTCGGCCTGTTGCATGCATTCAGTAATGCGTGACAAGCAGGATATATAATCCCTTAAAGATGTTGACTGCTTCGCTTTGACAGCTTCTACTTCATCCTCATTGTTGTTGTTGTTGTAGCAACGTTTCGCCTCACCTAATAGCTGTGACCGATCACAAATTGTCATCAATATCCTCTAACGGGAGTCCAAGGAAACTTGCTGTTTCGACAGGGTTGGACCATAATGAAAGGGTGTTAGAAGCGTTGGTTCCACATTACAATTAAAGAGATGGTTGGTGTCATGTGGGTACACATTGCAAGCGGGGCATACATTTTGTATGTCGGGGTTGATTCTGGATATGTAAGAGTTTAAACTGTTACAGTATCCAGAACGAAGTTGAGCCAGAGTGACTCGCGTTTCCCTGGGGAGTATGCGTTCCTCTTCCGCAAGTTTGGGGTACTGTAATTCCCGGAATAAAGGTCCGACGCCTGTTTGTGGAGTTCAAAAAGGACCTGCTTGTGTTTTTTGCTTCATACGGCTGAGTTATCAGGTGCCGTATTTCCTCAAAATGCTTACGGAGATGACTCCTTAAGTCCCTAGGCGGTGCTGGCTCATCAATCAGATGCCTGTTGGGATATCCAGGTTTCTGGGTATTCAACAGGAACTGTTTGGTTAGCATCTCATTTCTCTCCCTGATGGGGAGTATTCTCACCTCATTATGTTGATGGTGTTCTGGGGACATAAGAAGACAGCCCGTGGCGGTTCTGAGCGCAGTATTTTGGCAGGCCTGTAGCTTCTTCCAGTGGCTAGTTTTTAGGCTTGGCGACCATATAGGGGACGCGTAGCATGGAAACGGCTGGGCATTTGCTTTGTATGTGGTAATGAGCGTTTCTTTGTCTTCTCCCCAAGTGCTGCCAGCAAGGGATTTGAGCATTTTATTACGGCTCTGAATTTTCGGAACCATTGCGGCTGCGTGCTCACCAAAATGTAGATCCTGATCAAACGTCACACCCAAGATTTTGAGGTGTAGGACAATCGGTAGCGTAGCGCCATCGACGTGAATATTCAAAATGGTCGACAATTGGGACGTCCAAGTTGTAAATAGGGTCGCGGATGATTTAGTCGGTGATAATGCCAGGTTTCGCGATGCGAAGAAACTGGAGAGATCAGGGAGGTAGCCGTTTATTCTGTTGCAAAGCTAATCGATATTTGGGCCCGGGCCTGTGGCCATTATTGTGCAGTCATCGGCGTAAGAAACGATAGTAACTCCTTCTGGTGGCGAAGGTAGTTTTGGTATGTAAAAATTAAACAAAAGTGGGGACAGGACACCAAGCTGAGGCACCCCTTCTTTAGTTCTTCTTGGCTTTGATATTTCGTGTCTGAATTGCACCGATGCGTGCCGACCACCCAGATAATTTTCGGTTCACCTTTAAAGAAATGGGGGAAGGGTAGAACCTTCCAAGTCTTGCAGTAACGTGCCATGGTTGACCGTATCAAAAGCTTTTGATAGGTCTAGCGCTACGAGTACTGTTCTATGGTGCGGCTTCTGATTTAAACCACAATGTATATGCGTGCTAATGGCATTTAGCGCGGTGGTGGTGCTATGGAGTTTTCTAAAGCCATGCTGATGACAGGTAAGCTGCAAATTTGCGTTGAAGTGGTGGAGCAAAATGGCTTCAAGCGTCTAGGATACTGGTGATAGGAGAGATATCGGGCGATATGACTCTCCTATGTTAGCTGGTTTCCCAGGCTTTAGTAGCGGGACCACATTGGCCATTTTCCATTTTTCGGGTATGACAAAGTTGGAAAGAGACAGGTTGAAGACATGTGCTAAATATTTGAAACCCTCTTTCCCTAGGCTTTTAACCATCGGTATGGCTATGCCGTCTGGGCCCACTGCTTTAGATGGTTTAGCATGACCGATGGCATCCTCAACCCCTTTGGCGGTGATGGTAATTGGTGACGTGCTGAACTTATGTTTACGTGCATGTCTGTTCACCCTCCGTCTATTTTTGTCGACCGTAGAATGCATTATGTATTGTCGGCAGAAAGCGCTCGCGCATTTTTTCGCATCCGACAGCACTTTGTCGCCAAAGGAAACTTTGTCATTGTGCCTAGACGGATTCGATAAGGACTTTACAGTGGACCGACCAAAGTTTACCTACACCGGCAGAGAGGTTACAACCGCTTAGGTGCTCCTCCCATTTCGCCCGCTTGTGCTCATCACAAGCAATCTGATGCGTTGGCGGTTGTCTGTATCTGCATTCGTCTGTATTGTCTGGATTTGTATTCGTCCCACTTTCCTTTTTTAAAGTTAATGAAAGTGCCTTTTTCTGTGACGATGAAGTCGGCGGGACGCTCGAGTGAAACAAGTATAGGCAGGTGGTCGGATGCCAATGTTACCATCGGCTGCCAGTTGACGCAGTTTACGAGTTCTGCGCTCACGATTAAAATATCCGTCGAACTGTGACAGCTTCCTAGCATACGTTTGGGGCGTCTCCGCTTATAGTGCAGAACGTCGCTTCTTCTATTTGATCCGCTAACATCTCACCCCTACTGTCCACCCGCAAGTTTGAATGCCAGAGATCGTGATGGGCATTGAAATCGCCTAAGATAATGCGATTGTTTCCAGTGAGTACGCCGCTGATACTGGGGCAACAGGTGGCAGGAGGGATGTAGATGTTGATGATTTTTAGATTTGCATCGTCCGACCGGACAGATAATCTTTGACGTTCTAAGACACTGTCCCTGCGGTCGATGTCGGGATCAAATATATGATATTGCACAAAGTGGTGTATGATAAACGCGAGGCCGCCTCCAGTTTAGTCTCTTGAATCGCAGCAATGCGGATGTTGTGCCGCTTCATGAAGTCGACTATCTCCGTGATCTTCCCAGTTAATCCATTACAGTTTAACTGCAGAATTCTGAAGTGCATAGGGGAGACGTCGTCACTCTGGGAGTAAGTGACGGGTTACTACGCCAGGTTTGTGGAAGGCCAGAACGCGATTTCTGTTGAGGTCCTGGGACTAGACGTCCTTGGGTAGCCATTTAGGTACCCGGTGTATTTGGGTATGCGGCCTGGCAACATGGCGCAATGAAACCCGTCGGGGGGTTGCCGTCGCGGAGACCAGAAAATCTATGAAAGTGGCCCGTCCATGGCAGGAGCTGCGTTGTGCGGATGTCGCAAACGTATATATTCCGTGCTGGCAAACGGTGCAAAGGGAGGTAGGGAATAAGAGTCTGTTTCCCTGACCTACACAATTGCTGCCGGAAAAGAGGGGGGAAGAAGACGGGGCCGGGGCTGATGCTCGTCTTTGCTCCCGACTCTACTACGGAGATTGTAGGTATATGAGTGGGAGAAGCCGTGTGAGTTGGTGGCGCCGTGGGGCGCGAGCAACAGCGGGTACTTGTTGTGGCTTGCTGAGCAGCGGGGCTGCTGGAAGGTAGCGGGAGGGGGGGATAAGGCGCAGGCTACGGGAAGTCCTCGGACGTGAACAGCAAGGAGCCACAAAAGATTCTGGTTTTGGGGTCTAGCCCAGAACAACCTGTCCGATGCAACCATCCCTTACACGAGACACATTGACAAGAGTATGACCGTCCTAAAAATATTCTTTTCCGGCAGTTGCAGCAAAACCATTTCTCTGGACCGGGGTCGGGAGACGGACCCGGATTGGGTTCGATACCTTTACGGAGCAAGAGAATATGGAGCAGTCCTGCTGCAAGGAGCTGCTGGGAGGATGAAAATTTGTGGGAGGGATGCAACAAATTAAATGGGGTTACACTGAAATGGCAGTCCTTGTTCGGGAAAAATCTCGAGACGCTCCGGTACTTCCAACCGACGGCCTTGGAAAGAGACTTCATCCTCATTCTTCAAGGATTGTAAGCAATTTTCATATGCTAGCTTTGTGTTCGACCAAGCGTCGATTAATTCTGTTTTTAGAATTTCCAAGGAGGTTTTCGAATTTTTCTTTAAATAGGTTTCATTGAATTCTGCGTTGAATTCAATAATTTGATCTGGGCACCTATTAAAGTAACTTAAAGCCATATCTATTGTTTACAGGACCACGCTCTGTATGCCGAAAATTAAAACCGATCGAATAAAATATGACGAATATTGGAATGTAACCAAATACTAAAAAACGTCAAAGTGAATGATAAGTGCCACCAATTAAATATAAATTTGAAAAAATTTCTCGAATTTAATTCAAAGTTAATTTTCGGAAAATTTCCTACTGGGCTGTATGTTCCTACTAATGTACCTTGTATGCATATGTGCGGTATGACAAAGTAGAAAGAATTATGTGTTATGAGAACAATAAAAAAAGGTTAGCTAAACGAAAATTTGTATGTTTGTACCAAATTTACTAATGCTTGAATTTTTTTATGAGGAGACCGTGAAAAGGGAGGAAGAACGCGAATTTGATGAGATCGTATGTCGGTCAAATCGCAAAGGAGCTAATTTGTTTTTAGCTATGTAAATAGCCGGCTGATATTAATATGCGAGACTAATGCGGCAGTTACTCACGAACGTACGTACCAAAAACGTGTCAGCTGACACGACCTATCTTATGAGTGTGCAATGAAAACGAAAACTCACCGACGTGCAACGCCCGTACGTACTTAGCCCGGAACGTAGAAATCAAAACAATTTTGATTTTTTCCGTAAGAACGTGTCAGCTGATCGCTCTCTCACTAGACAGAGTTGCCTAGTAAACTTTTTTGCGCTAATTTTTGACCGTTTCAAGTTTTATGCAAAAACACCTAATTAAAGTTTGAAAAATTGTGAAAATAATTCGAAATAATTACGTAAAAGTGCAGATTATATATATGTAATCTATTTATATTTATTTAATATTAATTTCAGCCTTTCACAACATCAAAAATTAAATTGGAAAAAGTTGATGTTTCCATAAGCATGCATGCAAAATGGGCAGTGGCAACAGTGCTTATCTGTAAACAATACACACACAAATATGTTATGTACATGTACACAGACGCATACATTGATTCGTACGGCCTGAGGGTTCGGTCAAACGTGTTTCGTACGACCAACGTCCGTACGTACGGCACATGTCGGTGGGTAATTGCCGCTTAAGGGGGGAAAACGCGAAATATTAAATGATATTCTCTCCGTTTGAGAGATTGGAAGTTCGGTGTATAAATTAATATGTATGTACGAATGTGTGCGAAATATAAGACGACAAAATTAATGCTATACCAAAGTATGTAATTGGGAGAGATCAATTTACGAAAACGCGACGGGAAAAGGGCGAACTATTTCGCAATAACAAATATCTCCGTAAGTATTTTTTAAATTCATACCCCCAATATTTACTAATTTTTACGAAAAAGCACATATAGATATGGTCAAGATAAATGGTTGCACCAAACGCGAATTTATGATTTAAAATCAAAAACATTCGCACAATAAAAAAAAATTTAAAAACTTCCAAAAAAAGTTAAACGATCGCTTTGATTAATTTATCTGCAACCACACACTCTTATGACCATATATATCCGTATATGCAAATGTAAATGATCTACAATATTTTTAGTTGTGCGCACTCGCGAACTTCGGCGAAAGAAAAGAAAACTCACTAAACCAATGTATTACAAATCGATGTATTTAATTTATTTATGTATTTACACAATTTTTTTTTTTACTTTTGTTTGAGCGAATTTTATTCGGTAAATTTTTTCTTTTCTTTCACTTTTTGTTATGATATTTTGTGCACAATCTAATGTAAACAATTCAACACGCACTAGGTATTTTTCTATTTATTTATTCACTCAACAATTTATTTTATTGTTAACACGCACCTGTTTTTTCGCGATGTTCTGCTTTATGTTTAGTTTTCCACTTTGTGTAACCCTCTCTTTGTTGTTTTGAGTATTTGTTGTGGTGCTGATTCTGTTTGTATAAATGTTTGTAGGTATAAATTTAGCCGATTGCTATGTTGCGGTGGGTTCGTCGGCTCGAGGACCAAATGTTTGTCTAAACAAACCAAATAGTATGCCGGTTAGACCTCACGGCAACTCAAAAAAATTAAAAGAAGGAAATGAAACAAAGGAATTAGTAAAGTATAATATAAAAAAATGTTTAGGTTTATTTAAGAAGAAGAAACCACATATTCGAAGATATGTGCGGGTGAAAAATCGAATTTAAAATAAAGAATATAAATAGCAATAGATATAACAATTTTTAAGGTTTAATATTACCGAAAAGTACGTATTTTACCTTAGCTTCAAATGCTGCTGTGGAACGCAGTCTCAACTGCTGTCGTAAGTAGAAGGGAATGCCTTTGCACTTGAGCGCAGCGTTAACGAACCCTAACTTCGAAACAGAACCACCGGTAGATTTCCAACCAGAGTGCAGCTTTGTGGCGAACAGCCGTGAAAAACACCAGTGGTTCCAAACTAGTGATTTGAGGTATTGTGTATTATTGTGTCGGTGGCCGTTGGCTTTCTATATATGTCATAGTTAAATCTTTTGGCTTCTTTATCAATATTTATCGTGAGATCTAGATAGTTGAATCCTCCGTCTTTTTCGGTTTCCATTGTAAATTTTATATTTCCGTGCTGCTTGTTGAGGTAATCCAGTACAAGCTCTCCGTTATTAGTAGTAAAACGCATATTATGTCATCCACGTATCTAGCATAAAATGACACGCCTAATTTGGACTTCAGCTCCTGTATGTACTTTTCTTCCAGATTTTGCATGAACACTTCCATAAGAATTGCTGATGTGGGGCTTCTAATTCCAAGACCGTTTGTTTGTCTATATATTTTATTGTTCAATTGAAAACAGTTTTGACGTAAAGTAGTTCTTAGCGTATTTGTGATTTACATGCTTTTCACTTTGTTTTTTTGTATTATGAACTATTGTTGAGCTAACTATATCCAAAGTCTCCGATAGTGGTATAGATGGGTATAAATATTTTATGTCAAAAGATACCAATTTGCTGTTTCTTGTTAGCTTTACGGTCTAAAGCCTCTCTATTAGTTCTGTTGTGTTAGCTATTGCATATTTGTTCCTTAGCTCCAGAGTATCTTTCAATATCGTTTTTAAATATTTGGGCAGTTTGTAACATGGTGCCGATTTAAAATTAATGATGGGCCTCATTGGTGTGTCCGGCTTTTGGATTTTTGGTAGCGCAATCAGTGGAGGAGCTGAAGGGTTCATTGGACCAATATATGTGCCATGTTAGAATCTACTATATTTATTGCATTTTTTTATAGCAACTTTGATTTGTTTTTGGTATTCATCTGTGGGATCCTCTCTCATTCTACGACATTTCATCTCCTCTATGAAATCTTCGGTTTTGGATATATATTGCTCTTTTTCGATTAGCACAGTGGTGTTCCCTTTGTCCTCTTTCGTTGTGCCAATATTGTTTTTCCTTAGTTTATGCCGTAGATTCTTTATTGTTTTCTCTTCTGTATTCGATTTTTGTCCTTCCTGTGCTATCACCTCCTTTTTTATGATTTCCCTGCACATGTGTCTTGCGTGCTCCTGTTCTTTCCTGTGGTATCAATGATATTGCGATCTCCGCATCTACAATCGCTTGCTCTGTTTTTCTTACTGTATTTTGGTCCATGGGATTGTGCTTCAGGCCCTTTTCGAGAAGTTGTGCCTCTTCCTTGGAAATGGCCACTGTTGTGAGGTTAACGAACTTGTTATGAAACTGGTGAGTTTTTTGGTTTGGGTTACCCTCTCGTCATCCTGCACCTTGTCCAATTTTCGGTTCAGCGACCTGTATTTTTGTTGTAGTTCCTGAACGACCTCTGTCTTAATGCGGTCGAAACATTCCATTAATGGCAGTCGTAGGTAGTTGTTCTGCCAATCTTAAATGGATAGATAATAACTCGGCATTTATCTCATCCTTTTTCGAGTATTAGCTTTCCAACTCATATTTTAAAAAACCCTTTTCCGCTTTTCTAACTGTTTTCCTGCTAGATTTGGTATTTGCCTTTATTGTTATTTTAGCGAATTTTGGAGTAACATTCAATTCCAGGATTTGTTTGTTGAACCAAATGCTCGCCTTTGCTTTATATATATATTTTCAGTAGGCGTCGCTTGTAAATGCTAAGCATTGATAGTCTGCATACCCCTATAATTTTGGAGGTAGGTTGTTTTTATGTGACCTTCCACCAAACAATATCTCCATAATATATAATAGGGTTTACAATCGCAGCAAAATTCCAATGTAGGATAAGCCACACGCACACCCCAGCATTCTTTTACATGCATAAAGTACCGTTGAGGCCTTCTTCACCCTATTCTTCACGCTGCCATGAGAGCTTACCTTCTATGATTATTTCTAGGTATTTTGTGCAAGGTTTCTCTTGTTTGGTCTAGCTTAGGCCTAGTCCAACTTGGGACCTTGTACCTCTTTATAAACAAGACCATATCTGTCTTCTCCGCGTTGGCTCTGAACCCGGAATTAGATGTCCAATCCAATCGCCTGAGCAGTTGGTTGATGACCAGCGTCCACAGCACAGGTCATAGCACCCCTCCCTTCCGCGTGCCCCTGGCCACTGACTTCATACAGTCCCTGTTGTGTGGTAATCTTCCTGCAAATTAACATGCAGCGGATCCATCTGCTTAATTCTTTTTAAATGTAATTAAAACCATCCATAATCGTCCATTTACAAAAATTGTTGAAACCCCCGACAATGTCTAAGAATACTCCTAGAGCATATGCCTTATATTCCAGGGCTTTCTCTATATTTATTACCACCCCATGCATTGCGGTGTCTACCGACTTTCCTTTGATGTACGCATGTTGTGTTGCGGAGAGCAGCTTTTCATCCACGTTGGAATTTATGTACACATGGGTCTATAGGTTGGCACAAATCCGAGAATCATCCAGGCTGGGGCTCCTAAATAGCCCAGTCGCGAACGGAGCCCTCCTGGCACCAGGTCGCACTAGGTTGTACGAAGACCTTACCCGGGTATTGCAGATCTCTGCCCGGGTGGACGTTCCTTTTCTCCGTCACTCGTGGAAGCTACGTCAGGAGCATTGTTGCAGGAGATGTAAACGCGCACCGCTCCAACTGGGAAAGTAATGACGAAAACGAAGTGGTGAGTCACTATTTGATTTCATTCTAAACTCTTTACTAATCATAAGCAATAGGGGAACTGAACCAACCTTTATTACAAAAACAAGAAGGGAAGTTCTCGATGGTATTCTAGTCTAGGAAGATGCGGAGGAGTTGGTCAGAAACCGGAGGGCCCTTAAGGACCACTCATTCTCTGACCATCTTTACATCCAATTCAACCTAGACTTGGTGAAAAAGCAAAGCGCTGCCACCAGAAATATTAGAAATACAAACTGGCAAGAATACAATAGGGAACTGGTTAAGATATTGCCACTTGAAAGCGTACCCGAAACGCCAGGTAGCATACCTGAACTGGAAAGGCTGGTACATAACTTAACGGGGGCATGCCGTAAGGCACTAGATAAAGTATGTCCCAAGAAAATTAAAAGGGGTAAAAATATGCCACCAGGGAGGAATTCACAAATCGGAAACCTTCGCAGGTTAAGTAGGACTGCTTTCAATGCAGCTACAGCCTCTGGCGGTGAGCAGGCATTATAAATTATACGTTTGAGCTAAGGAAAGCCGAAATATCCTCTTGGCGAGATTTCTGTAGCAGCATGGAAACAATGTCTGAAGGCGGGAGACTCAGGCTAGTAATTTCCAGAACGGCTAATACGGCCCAGAGTGTTTGCAGAGGCCTGATGGTTCGTGGACCGAAACTGGGGAGGAAACCCTGGACCTAATGCTGAATACACATTTTCCAGGTGCAACTAGAAACGAACCAGGGATATACAAAGCTCGACACAAGTAACAATGCAACATATACTGCAACCTAATTACAAAAGATAAGACATCTTGGGCCATCCAATCTTTTGAAGCATTCAAAACTCCAGGGCCGGATGAAGTTACACCTATACAACTGCAACAATCACTGGAATGCATCACTAACTGGCTATACGCTATAATAGGAGGTGTCGTACTACTGAACTACATCCCACGTATATGGAAACGATTTAAAGTTGTATTTATTCCCAAGGCAGGCAAAGCATGCCACGCGAAACCTAAAGACTTCAGACCCATCAGCCTATCTCCGTTTCAACTAAAGGTGATGGAGAGCCTGATGGAAACCTATATCAGGGAGGAAACGAATGACCAACTCTCTGAATCACAACACGCCTATATGAAGGGTAAATCAACGGAAACGGCTTTGAACGAACATCCATCTTGCATAGAGAGATCGTTCTCCTTCAAGAAATACTGCCTGGCAGCCTTCCTTGACATAGAGAGAGCGTTCAATAACATCAAACCCGACTCAATCTTTAATGTACTGACTGATTTGGGCATCGTATCTCAGCTGGTGGCGCTTGTGCACCAATTGCTGATATACAGGATAGTACAGGCAGACTTTGCAGGGGTAACGGTGAGCAGGTTCGTCAGCAAGGGAACACCTCAAGGTGGAGTCCTATCCCCTCTGCTGTGCTTCTTGGTGGTGAATTAGATTCTAAGGGACGTGGAGTAGGAGAGCGGCTGTAAAGATATGGTGTATGCTGACGACCTTGCCTTGGTGATAAGTGGGAAGTTCCACAAACTCTCTGCGATATGATGCAGGTGTTATTGAGAAGCGTAGTAGTATGGGCAGCTGGTGGCCCGCCCTGAATAAATCCTCTACGGTTCTTGCTCTTCAAAAGGTGAAAAGATCTGCACTATTGTGCATAAGCGGAGCCATCCGAACAACTCCAACGGAGGCTATGTATGTAATACTGAACCTATTGCCCATAGGTATAGTAGGCATAAAATATGCAGCATGTGCAGCTATTAGGCTGTGGAAACTGACCACAAGGCTTCACTGCAACCATACTGAGATTCTAGACAGATTCTGCTTACCAAAATGGGCAGATTTCTGCCAACCACATACCAGATTTAACAAGAGATACGAGATATTAATCCCTGGGAGGGGACAGTGGGTGAACGACAAAAATTGGCCCACTGACAGCATTCAAATCTACACAGATGGATCTAAACTGGATAACAGTGTTGGAGGGGGTGTCTATTCGGAACTATGGGACATACAAAGATCATTTCGCCTTCCGGATCACTGTAGCGTATTTCAGGCCGAGCTTGTGGCCATACAAGACGCTGTGGACTTCCCAAAGCTTAAGGCAGTCTCCCAGATGCACATTTATATTATCTCAGACAGTCAAGCAGCGCTGAAAGTCCTTGACTCTGTCACAACTAATTCTGAAACTGTAGTAGGCTGAGCAGATCACTTAACGTGATGATTGAACAGTTTACTCTGCATCTGGTCCGGGGCATCGGGGCATACCAGGTAATAAGACGGCGGATGAGCTTGCAAGAAAGGGTACCTCCCTTTCACTTTCGCCATTCTGGAAGAGGATGGGCATGCCGCTCTCCACCTGCAAGCTCAATATAAAGGAGGCTCTACTGAGGGAAGCGGGAGCTAGGTGGAAGCATCATGATGGATGCCACACGGTCGGAATGGAATGAGAAGAGATCGCGTGAGCTTCTCACCATCCGTAAGAGGGATCTTTCCTTAGTTGGGTCACTTCTGTATTGGACCGCATGCTGAAAAGATTGGCGCCCTGTTTAGTGATTATTGTAGAAGCTGAATTGTTAGGCATTTACTTTTCGAATTCCAGCGCTCGGTAGAAAAAGCAAAGTTTCATGGGCAAGATGTTTCTTGTAGATCTGACTGATATAGCTGAGGTCAATACACGACGCTTAGTTAGCTTTACAAACTCAACGAAGTGGTTTGATTAGGAAAGTAGGAACAAATTCGTGTGGTTTCACAATGGGCCTTTAAAGGCGTAAGTGTGCCACTCCGATGTGGGCGGCAGTCACTTGAACCTAACCTAACCTAACCTAATGGATCTATAGCCTTTGGGATACACGTGACCGAACTTCCCCTCCTTTGATAGTAAAGCTACACGAGATGTTCTCCAAGAGTGCGGTACATGATTCAGCCTTATTCACCCATCGAATATTCATTCCACGACCGCTATACTTGAAACTTTTAGCACGGCCGGTAATATACCATCTGGGCCCGGCGACTTAAACTTTGAAAACGTGGTCACCGCCCCACTCGATCTTGGTATCAGTCACCAAGGCCGGCACTACCCGCTCCTCGATCGAAATGTGAGTTCCATCTGCTGGCTCTTCTAAATCATCTGCCGATGGGAAATGTGTATCAAAAAGCACCCCAAGGGACTCCTCACTATTATGTGACCATTCCCCATTCTCTTTCTTTATTAGTGCCTGGACTATGTTTTCCCTTGCCAGGACTTGTACCAACCGTGCTGTTTCGCTGGAGAACTTTATTTCCGCACAGAAACTTTTCCATGATATCCTCTTCGCCCTGGAAATTTCATGCTTGTAGATTCTCAGTAGATCCCTGTACTCATCGCGACATGCTTCGCTTTCCGCGGTCTTTGCTAGCTTAAACATTTATTTTACCTGTCTTCTTAGAATACTCAGCTCATTGCTCCACCGCGGCTTTGTTTTTTCCTCTGAATTTTCTTAGAGAGCAAGCTCTGTTATACGCAGATATAAGCATCCTTGTTCGAAATTCATTAGACTCCTCCAGTTGCTCCACATTGGCAACCTCTTTTTGGGTTTTTTTGTTTCTACCTGTTTCTGGAATTTCGTCCAGTTCGATAACCTAGGGTTTCTAAAGGTTCACTCCTTCTCTACCCTCTTTAGGGGGATGCTGAAGCTGATATATGCATGGTCGGAGAAGGATGGTCTATCAAGAACCATCTAATCATACCTTGATATATCACGTTCGGAGCTCAATATAATACCAAGATATTCGACCAATGTACATATGTATGAACGCTTCCCCTGTGTTCTATCTGCAAATTGGTTTTCAGGATGTAACAAAATAGAGAATCGCCTATCTCATTGGTACCTGCTCCCCCCACGCACTGTGGTACGCATTTGCATCCAACCGCGCCTATGAGCAACCGCCCTTGGCACCCTTCGTCCTGTACTAGCCTCTTACAATCCTTGGATGGAACTTCCGTAGTATAGGTCATGTAGCACGATGCCATGATAAATGCCTGCCTATTTTTGTGCTCAACGGCCACCACTACGAGGTCCTCAGTAGTGTAATTAGGCAGCATATATGAATGCAGCTGCTTCCTTACCATGACTGCAGCTCGCACCCGCCCTTCCTTTTTCGCGTAGTAAACGCCACCGCGGTGTGATGGTAGCGTGCTCCGCCTATCACACCGTATGCCCTGGGTTCAACTCCCGGGCAGAGCAACATCAAAATTTTAGAAATAAGATTTTTCAATTAGAAGAAAATTTTTCTAAGCGGGGTCGCCCCCTCGGCAGTGTTTGGCAAGCACTCCGGGTGTATTTCTGCCATGAAAAGCTCTCAGTGAAAACTCATCTGCTTTGCAGATGCCGTTCGGAGTCGGCATAAAAACATGTAGGTCCCGTCCGGCCAATTTGTAGGGAAAATCAAGAGGAGCACGACGCAAATTGGAAGAGAAGCTCGGCCTTAGATCTCTTCGGAGGTTATCGCGCCTTTCATTTATTTATTTTTTTTTAAACGCCAAATCCGCGTGCACTGATTCCAGGAAACTTTCCTTCCGATGAGAGCCATAGCTCCTGGATCAGCACCACGTCAAACGAACTCTCCTCAAGGGTTAGGAGGAGTTCGCTCGACGCCACTTTACTGTGTTGGAAGTTTATCTGTAAGACTCGCCCCACCATTGGGTTGTTTGTTGCCCTCCAGAACCTTCGTCGTGACGTCTTCGTCCTTTTGATTTAGAGTTTTCGAGGCCCTCCTTCAGCCTCTCCCACTTCTTGCAAATTGCGATTGGTATCCTGGGACTTCTTTTCTCGGGTCGTAAATACTTCATCACACATGGTATCTATATTTTAACTTTTGGTACCGTGTGGATATGTGCCGTATCACCCACCTCAGCTCCACCGCAGCTGCTCGGCTTGCGCATGATGGTGTCGGTATGTGTGACTATATAAATAAATTTTGTTCAGTCATAGATAAGCTCTCGGAGGTGGACATTAAGCTTGGCGAGGAGCTGGTAGTAATCAAATTGCTTTCTAGTCTATCAAGGTAAAAATTTTCGTCATAGCTATGGAAACACGCGATAGTTAGCTTTCCCTAAAAGTCTAAAAAATTAAATTAATAGAAGAAGGGGAGCGCAGAGGGGCGGAATCTAAACCAATACAATGCGGCGGGGAACAGGCGTTTAATGCGAATACCAAGCCATTGCAGAAAAAGCGTCGAAAAAAAATACCTCCAATATTATAAGTGCGGTCAGCGTGGGCAGTACAAAAATCTGTGTAAGAATTCAGCCAAGGCGGAATCGGTCAGCACGCAGAAGCAACCAAATCGTTCATTTACAGTTTCGGCAGCAACAGAAGCGGGTAATGTAGATATTTGGACCTGGTATGTGGACAGTGGAGCAACAGCCCATATTTGCTGCGTGCGTAATTTGTTTACATATTACTGCTCTCAGGAAGAAGACGTAGTGTTGGCTGATAATAAGGTAATACCTGCAGTTGTTGTTGTAGTTGTAGCAGTGCTTCGCCCCACCTAACTTCTGCGACCGATCACAAATTGCCATCAATAACGGGTGTCCAAGGAAACTTGCTGTTTCAACATGAAAGGGGTGTTAGAGGCGTTGGTTCCACATTACAATTTAAGAGATGGTTGGCGTCATGTGAGGACAAATTGCAAGCGGGGCGTACATTTTGTAAATCGGGGTTGATTCGGAATAGGTAAGAGTTTAACCTGTTACAGTATCCAGAACGAAGATGAGCTAGAGTGATTCGCGTTTCCCTGGGGAGTATGCGTTCCTCTTCCGCAAGTTTTGGGTAGTGTTCTTTGAGTACTGGATTCACCGGGCAATTCCCGGCACAAAGATCCGACGCCTGTTTGTGGAGTCCGCCATGGACCTGGTTGTGTTTTTTTTTGCTTCATACGGCTGAGTTCTCTGGTGCAGTATTTCTTTAAAAGGCTTACGTAGATGATTCCTTAAACCCCTAGGCGGTGTTGGCTCATCAATCAGATGTCCGTTGGGATGCCCAGGTTTCTGGGTATTCAACAGGAACTGTTTGGTTAGCATCTCATTCTCTCCCTGATGGGGAGTATTCTCGCCTCATTATGTAGATGGTGTTCAGGGGGCCTAAGAAGGCAGCCCGTGGCGATTCTGAGAGCAGTATTCTGGCAGGCCTGTAGCTTCTTCCAGTGAGTAATTTTTAGGGTTGGCGACCATATAGGGGACGCGTAGCACGCAATTGCCTGGCAAATTTCTTTGTATGTGGTAATGAGCGTTTCTTTGTCTTTTCCCCAAGTACTGCCAGCAAGGGATATGTGGATTTTATTACGGCTCTGGATTTTTGGAACAATTGCGGCTGCGTGCTCACCAAAATGTAGATCCTGATCAAACGTCACGCCCAAGATTTTGAGGTGTAGGACAGTAGGAGGCGTAGTGCCATCGACGTGGATGTTCAAATTGGTCGACATTTGGGACGTCCATGTTGTAAATAAGGTCGCGCATGATTTAGTCGGTGATAATGCCAGGTTTCGCGAGGCGAAAAACTGGAGATATCAGGGAGGTAGCCGTTTATTCTGTTGCAAAACTCATCGATCTGAGGGCCTGGGCCTGTGGCCATTATTGTGCAGTCAGCGGCGTAGGAAACGATAGTAACTCCTTCTGGTGCGAAGGTAGCTTAGATATGTAGAAATTAAACAAAAGTGGGGATAGGACACCACCCTGTGGCAACACTTGTTTAATTCTTCTTGGTTTTGATATTTCATTTCTAAATTGCACCGATGCCTGCCGACCACCCAGATAATTTGCGGTCCACCTTTTAAGACATAGGGGAAGGGTAGACCCTTCCAGGTCTTGCAGTAACGTGCCATGGTTGACCGTATCAAAAGCTTTTGATAGGTCTAGCGTAACGAGTACTCTTCTATGGTGGGGTTTTGATTTAAACCGCAATTTATCTGGGTATCTGGAGTTTTCTGAAGCCATGCTGATGACAGGTTAGCGGCAAATTTGCTTTGTAGTCGGGGAGCAAAATGGCCAGTAGCCAAGACTCTTGAAGCCATTTTGCTCCCCTATTTGAAAGCAAATTTGGAGCTAGCCTGTCATTAGCATGGCTTTAGAAAACTTCATAGCACCACCACCGCGCTAAATGCCATTAGCACCCAGATAAATTGCGGTTTAAATCAAAACCCCCACCACAGAACAGTACTCGTTGCGCTATACCTATCAAAAGCTTTTGATACGGTCAACCATGGTACATTACTGCAAGACCTGGAAGGGTCTACTCTTCTCCCATGCCTTAAAAGGTGGGCCGCAAATTATCTGGGTGGCCGGCAGGCATCGGTGCAATTTAGAAGCGCAACATCAAAACCAATAAGAATTAAGAAAGAGGTGCCACAGGGTGGTGCCTTATCCCAACTTTTGTTTAACTTCTACATATCAAAGCTACCTTCGCCACCAGAAGGAGTTACTATCGTTTCCTATGCCGATGACTGCACAATAGTGGCCACAGGCCCAGGCCCACAGATCGATGAGCTTTGCAACAAAATAAACAGCTACCTCCACCGTCTCTCCAGTTTCTTCACCTCGCGAAACCTGACATTATCACCAAGTAATTCATCGGCGACCTTATTTACAACATGGACGTCGCAAATGTCGACCATTTTGAACATCTACGTCAATGGCACAACGCTACCGACTGTCTTACACCCCAAAATCTTGGGTGTGACGTTCGATTAGGATCTACATTTTGGTGAGCATGCAGCCACAATTGTACCGAAAATCCAGATCTGTGATAAAATCCTCAAATCTCTTGCTGGCAGTACTTGGACAAAAGATAAAGAAACGCTCATTACCACTTACAAAGCAATTGGCCAGCCGATTTCATGCTAGACCACTCACTGGAAGAAGCTACAGGCCTGCCAAAATACTGCCCTCCGAACCGCCACGGTTTGTCTTCTTATGTCCCCACAACACCATATACATAATGAGGCGAGAATACTCCCCATCAGGGAGAGAAATGAAATGCTAACGAAACAGTTCCTGTTGAATACCCAGGCACTTGGGCATCCCAACGGATATCTGGTTGATAAGCCAACACCGCCCAGGGGCTTAAAAAGTCATCTCCGTACGCATTATGAGGAAATACTGCACCTGAGAACACAGCCGTATGAAGCCAAAAAACACAAGCAGGTCCTCAGTGAACTCCACAAACAGGCGTCGGATCTTTATGTCAGGAATTGCCCGATGAATCCTGTACTCAAAGAACATTGCCTTAAACTTGTACAGAAGAGGAAGGCACACTCCCTAGGGAAACGCGAGTCACAATAGCTCAACTTTGATCTGGATACTGCAATAGGTTAAACTCTTACCTATCCAGAAACAACCCCGACATAGAAACTGTATGCCCCGCTTGCAATGTGTCCCCACATGACACCAACCATCTCTTTAATTGCAATCTGGAACCAACGCCTCTAACACCCCTCTCATGGTCCACCCCTGTAGAAACAGCAAGATTTCTTAGACAATTTTTGACTGGTCACACCTATTGGATGGGGCGAAGCACTGCTACAACAACAACAAAAACAAATCCATTCGCGGCGTGGAGCGGAAGAAAACCCAATGTATAAAATGTGCGTACATTTAGGTCCGTAGCTGTAGGCTTAGATAAGGCACGTCATCGCAAATTTCAGCCGAAAGGGAAGGAGTATCGTTTGGTAGGATACTGATTAGTGTCAAAAGCATACCGATGATGTTTTGTTTGATGAACCTTCAGGTTTTGTTCGGAGTGATGACCAAATATTGTTTGATCTACCATTAAGAAATTCGCCAGATAACGTGTCAAGTCATGATGCAGTCAAGGAGTCTCCATGTAAAGTTGACACCATCCAGCCTGAAGAATCGAGCAGTGTAGACGATATGGAAATCGATGATTTCGCGAGTGTAGAGGAACGAGATTTTGGAAATACACAAGATTTAAAAATCGGGCTAGACAGACCGAGACTTATTCGGACAGGCATCAGAGGACGTCCGAAGAAGAGTTATAATATCGTACATTCAGTGCAAGCTGAGGATATTCCGGTGCCACTTATATTTAAGGAAGCAACTAGCAGTCATCTTTTTGGAAGGCAGCCATGGACAAGGGATGTGAGGCACTGATTACGAAGGGTACGTGGACGCTGACAGACTTACCCAAGGGTCAACAAGCAATTGGATGCAAATTGGTATATAAAACCACAAAAGATGAAAATGGTGTAATGGTGCATTATAAAGCTCGTTTGGTAGCCAAAGAGTGTTCACAAAAGTTTGGCGTAAACTACTGTGAGACGTTTTCACCAGTGTGTCGGTATGAAATGATACGTTTTTTGCTTGCTTTGTCCTTTGAGCTGAAGCTATACTTACACCAAATGGATGTTTGTACGCCCTATCTCAATAGCGAGTTGAGGCAGCCAGAGGGGTATAAGACAGTAGCGAAAAAGTTTTGAGGGTCAACAAAGCAATTTATGGTTTCAAACAAGCGGGTAGAGAGTGGAACTTAAAATTGTACGCAGCGCTATGTGAAATGCGTAATTGAAGATTTAACGACATATCAGTCAACAATTGATGAGCTAGCTTTGACTTCGAGACCAGATATCTATCATTAAGTTGTAAAATTGGCACAAAGAAATAAAAATCCGCATAGTGAACATGTCACAGGCGTAAAACGTGTAATGCAGTTTGGGGCGGTGATAAGAGCAACCGCAGATCGTATACCGGATATATTTTTTTCTTAGCTGGTGGACCCATTTCATGGAAGTTGGAGAAACAGGAATGTATGGCTTTAAGCAGCACAGAAGCAGAGTATATGTCATTGTCGTCTGCAGCTAAAGAAGCATTGCATTAAGACGTTTAATTATTGAGATTGGTTGTGGGAAAGCTAATGCATCCACCGTATTATATGGTGATCATCTGAGTGCACAAAATCTGGCGAAAAATCCTGTTTAACATTCCAGATCGAAACACATCCATATCAGGCATCATTTCGTTCGTGAGGTTGTCCAAACTGGTGATGTAGAACTAAAATATATTTCAACTGAAAATGTGATAGCAGATGACTAAGAATCTTACGAAAGCACAGCATTGGCATTTTATCAAATTAATGAACCTATCTGAGTTAATGTAAATAGATTATCATTGAGGAAAGCTGTAGAAAAATAGTAATTTCCAATGCGACTCTGTATTGATAAAATCTACTTTGCTTATATTGATACTTTGCACATATGAATACTTGGAATTTACTTATATTGATACTTTGCAGATATGAATATTTGGAATTTAAAATTCTAGGAAATATTAATATTCAAAGATGTCAGCAAAGAGTCAGCGCATATGCACCTTGGCAACCACGCTACTGTTGGCAGCCATAATTTCGAAATAGTAAAAGACTTCGTTTATTTGGGAACCAGCATCAACATTAGCAACAGCATCAGCACTGAAATTCAGCGAAGAATCAATCTTGCCAATAAATGCTACTTTGGACTAGGTAGGCAATTGAAAAGTAAAGTCCTCTCTCGGCGAACGAAAATCATACTCTACAAGTCACTTATCGTACCCGTCCTGCTATATGGGGCAGAAGCATGGACCATGACAACAGCAGATGAAGCGGCTTTGGGAGTGTTCGAGAGAAAAGTTCTTCGAAAGATTTATGGACCTCTACGCGTTGGCGATGGCGAGTACCGAAGAAGATTTAATGATGAGCTGTACGAGCTATACGCAGACATCAACATAGTCCAGCGAATTAAAACGCAGCGGCTGCGCTGGCTAGGCCATGTTATGCGAATGAAAGATGATGCTCCGGCCAAGAAAGTGTTTCTATCGGAACCCGCCTATGGAAGCAGAGGTAGAGGGCGGCCCCCACTCCGTTGGAAGGACCAGGTGGAAAACGATTTAAAATCCCTTGGTGTGACCAATTGGCGCCGGTTGGCGGAGCGAAGGAGCGACTGGCGCGCCTTGTTGGACGGCCATAACCGTTTAGACGGTTAAGCGCCAATTAAGTAAGTAAGTAGGTATTAATATTCAATGACTTTTATGTTTGATGTGGTCAAGTATGTATTGTGAAATAATTTTTCAAGTACGTATACCAAAAAATTTGAGAGGGTATGCAGAGTATCAATGATCAGCATAACGGGAGCTTTAAACTACCCCGACAGCAGCATTTGCATGCCATTCTACACATCCCGCCTGCAGACCTAACGGCCAAAAACATCGCGTTAGCAATAAAAAGGCAGTATAGCGCCATCTAATATAGGGCAAACGGAATATATGGTCCCGTGCCTGGGTTTCGAAGGAGATATTGGGGCCACAATTAAGCCGAAGGGTTGGTGCCGGGGTGCATAAATGGCAGCATATACTATAGAAGGGAATACGGATGGTTCCACATTAATGGAAGGGGTTGGGCCTACTGTTTACTGTGTCTATCCAGAAATATCTAGATCCTACAGGTTGCCAGATACTGCAGCGTTTTCAGGCGGAAATTATAGCAGTGACGAAATCAGCAGCAATTCTGGAGGAAGCGTGCTTAAGCTGTAATATATATATTGAAAGTCAGCCGGCGATTAAGGCAATAATCTCACATGATACTTCATAAAGAAATGTCCTGGAATAGAAAGAGACATTGGAAAAACTTCGCTTAGGTAGGACCATACATATTTACTGGGTTCCCGGTTATAAGGATATAGAAGGTAACCGAAAGGCCCATGAGTTGGCAAAGGAGGGAGCAACACTCGCTGAGTCGACGATAGACGACCCAATCCATTTGGGATAAATCAAAGGATACAGCAGCTGTATATGATCCATTAAGCAGGAAAGGCTTGGAAAAAAGCGCGGGGTTGCAAAATTTCTAAGATCATGTGCATAGCCTATGTTATTAGACTCACAAAGTGGCTCATATCTCTGAAGAGAGACGACTTACGGCTCACAATGGGCATACTGACTGGACACGGCCTCTGGCGTCACATGCTTATATGTTAGGTCTCGTCAGTAACGGCAAGTACAGGAAGTGTGGGCTGCAGGAAGAAACGGTTGAGCACGTTCTTTTGTGTCCTGCGCTCGCCATGTCAAGGCTCCAGCTATTAGGAGCGGCAGAGTTGCCAGACTTCGAGGCAGCAATTAAGATAGGTCCTAGAAAACTGCTAGTATTTGCCAAGAAGGCGGAATTATGCTATAGCATATGAGATGGCACCTTATTGGGGTTCTTCCGTTTGGTCTTCATACCAATTCTGGTAACACTATGGCCACATTCAATCTAAACATTCACACTATACAAGAAAAATACTTGCTAACATATTTTGTGTTCTATTAATTTGTTAAATTGCAGTTTGCAACTGTGAACAATTTTAGAAAATTAACAACAAAAAAGTAATTTCACTTGCGAAGTGTGAAAGCACCCTTAACCAAATCAAATGTCAAATTCTTCCTCTTATGCTTTGCTTACAGAAAAGTTGGGAGATTGCTACTTTTAAATTTCAGATGGAGCTAGTGTCGCTCGATGTACCGTTCTCCATAAACATTCGTGGAATCTACTCATAATGCTTAAGATTGTGATAAACGCATCTATGTGAAAAACTGCTTATGTGACGGGGCTTTTAGTTCTCCGATTAGTATAAGGTGTTGCATCAATATATTTGCTGAAGTCGTCAGAATATTTAAGTTGAATTCAAATCCAAATAAATTTTCAGGGCCTATCGACCGCTGATCGTCTCCTCTAGAATGTCTGAAAATCTGGGACCAGATATTAGTACTTAGTACACTCAACAAATTTTCTACAAACTGGGTAATTTTTTGCCAAAGGAATTCCTTTTTAAAACAATACTTAAAATTGTCCTTAAAGCAAAAAAACGTATCCAATATGCGGCCGCTGTGGTGTGGTGGTAGCGTGCTCCACCTATATAAGCAGCATCGAAAATTTAGAAAAAAGTTTTTTTCAATTAGAAAAAAGTTTTTCCAAGCGGGGTCGTCCCTCGGCAGTAATTTGGCAAGCGCTCCGAGTGTATTTCTGCCATGAAAAACAGCTCAGTGAAAACTAATCTGCCTTGCAGATGCCGTTCGGAGTCGGTATAAAACATATAGGTCCGGTCCCGCCGATTTGTAGGAAAAATTAAAGAAGCACGATGCAAATTGGAAGATAAGCTCGAACTTAAATCTCTTTTCATAGCTCGGCCTCAAATCTCTTCGGAGGTTATCGCACCTTACATTTATTTCATTTATAACTTCACACTCTCAGTTCCAGTCGGTCCCTGCTCCATTTCCCGAAAAAAGTGTCATAAATAGTAATCTAGGCAAAGGTCTGCCTAATTTTAGGTAATCGAACCAAGAACAGAATTTGTTCGAAAAGATCGTGACACAAATTTATATATATTAAGAAAAGCATGGAAATTTTATTTATTAATTAAACAAAGATTTTAACAAACTGCCGTATGTTTTGATCAGGTGACAGCAATGTCACTTGTTAATGCTTAAACTTTAAGCTGGAATTAACAATACTTCCGCAAGGTAATAAGCCCTTTATCCATTAGTTAATATTTAAAATTGCCATATATATGTATTTTAATGAACAATAAACTATTTTGCATAGCCAGATATATGGGAAAAAATCGGCAGTCCCACAGATCGCGAATTTGTATGTGTGTCATGTGTGTGTATTCGTCATTTGTATAAAGAAGTTTGGCGTGCTAAACAACAAATTTCATCATTCATCATCATCACATCGAAGCCGATGTAAGGCTTTTTTAAAAGATACGAGCGAACGTAAAACGCGTTGCTTGTACCTTTTTTTTAAATAATTAAATACGAATTTCAAGGTTCTTCCTTTGAAATTTTACCTTTATAAAATAAGGAAATCCCCTAACCTGCATGTGCCGGGGGATGAAACTTACGTAGGCTGCTGGAATTCCACATTTATAGCAAACTGTTGTTAATTGTTTTACTTGTACGTGTATGCCACTAAGGTTTTCATTTAAAATCTGAATTTAACTACGACGACAGTTTTTCAGTGCTACTTTATACTTCAGGTAAAACTGAGGTCAATTTGACCTTGCTACTTTGGCTTTTTGCCTTTAATTTTGCTCTTCATCTTCGTTAAAGCATCACAATGTGGACAACATTGGGTTTCGATAGTTATATATGTTTGTTTCATTCTTTCGTCTAAAGCTTTTCTCCCCCCCCCCTCCCCCCTTCCCCATACTAGTTGATGTTCCGAAGGTTTTTAGGGGCAAAACTCTTGAACACATGCCAAGCGCTCAACCTCCAGGGTCCTCTTAATCCCTCAGATCGGTATCCTTCTCCATTCTTTTTCTCTGATTGAATTCAACTGCCGCCCTACAGTGGACATCGTTGATTTTCTGCTAATTTCGTTATTTATTATGAAATTTTCCGTAGATTCCATATGGTGTCTACAAATGTAGACTATAGACGGGGGCCATACAAAAAATATTTGCTTCTCATGTTCTTTCCCCGTAAAATATCCTTTTTGCTTTACCAGAGGTAACTACTTCGTAATTCATATCATTTTTGCTTTCAACCCAAATAGATAAGTTAATAAACAAAGAAGTTATAGCAATTTTAATTTATAGCTACTCATCAACCTGGTTCTTATGACATGCTATTCAGTATGTGCGTATGAAAAACAATTTACATATTGTGACGAATATTAGCATCACTAAGCGATACTATCATCACTAAGACTATACTAAGTAGCTACTCGTATGTACGTAAACAAATCAAACATTATCTACAAACATACAAACGAGCAACGGAGAGATACTCATAACCACATGTAATCATCAGCCGACGTAGTACTCACATATACACACGCAGATGGCTACAAACTACAAATATACATGTATATAGCTGGTACCAAGCATGAAGTTCACGAAATTACTAGACCTTACGGAGAAATGGGGAACGAGGAAACCGAGCGTATAAAAGCAGCGCAAGCTGTTGGTTGTGAAGTATAAGTGTTATTGTGCAGTACTTTCAAAATAGTCTAATAAAGACCATTTTCCATTATTGAATATTGGAGTTTTTATTCAACGGTTTAGCGATTCCAACGTTAGCAGGAGGTTTTGAATAAGCGGAATTTCACTAAATTCGTTACAATATTATTCACTGACACATTTTTTTGAGGTATATATAATCTTACGTATAAGGGTTATTTGTAAGTTGATAAGGCCAAATTAATAAGAAAACTAGTAAGCGATCTTCAACATAAAATTGTTGGGATAAAATCTCGAAAAGATTTTTACGAAACCCTCTCAATATAAGCTTTAAATTCAAATACTTGATTGAATATTTCTCACAATATTTACATGCATGAGTTAGTGCAGTGAATAAAAGCAATCGCTGTAAAGTGAGCACCTCGACTAGAAATCTAATGCCCGTGGCAGATACATATTTCTTTTCTCTTCAATTTGATAATTAAAAACTTCTTATGAAGTTAAGGACCTTGACTCGAAACCCCACTGCCATAACAGTTGCACATTTATTTTATTTATACCCAGCTGTACTTGTACACAGGGTATTATAAACTTTGATTGGATAAAGGGTTGGTTGTACAGTAGGCCGGGTCGATTTGTGGGGAGGCAAAAAAAATCGTCCATTGCTCTACGAATATCATATTCTGGGGATCAAAATAGGAAACTTTGCCGAAGGAACCATACCGAATTCTGATGTCCCCCCAATTTGGGTCGAACTTTTCGGTAGGGGCAAATTTTGAAAAATCCCACTTTGACCCATTTAGAGTGCTCCAATCGAGTCCAAATGTATGACCGACCCCCACTAACTTTCTAGGCCCGACCCACCGATGCCAGTGGCACACCCCCTGGAACCTCCCTGGGGGTTCACCATACAAAACATTTCAAAAAAATTGCCGGTTTTGCACTTTACATGAAGAAATCAGCTAAATGGCTATGTTTTTTCTTTTTGGAGTTTATTTTTCTCTTTAGAAATTTATTTAGTCTGAAACATATATAAATGAAAAAATGAATTTAACTTAGTAATAGAAAATAAATTTAAAAAAATTATTAGAAATTAGCGTTTTTTACAACCCTTTTAAAACAAAGGCATCACTGGATGAATTTGCATGTCGTAAACATAGTTGTGTGGGTTTTTTATTCAACCGTTTTAAAAAATGATGGTATCACTGTGACACAATTGCAGATCGTGTTGTTTTTTTAAGCCACCACAAGACACAGCAGGTAGAATTGAAATTACCATATCATTCTTATTACCTCGTCTCGTAGACCATATATAACGCAACAGTTTTTGTGAATGCAATTAAGTCCTTGTGAAGAACTCAAAGTGTGAAGTGCTAATTTCAGATAAAAAATATTTCAAAAAAAAATAATAAGTGAAGTGACCATTCCATATCAAAAAGTTTACAATGAATCCACCATCCTCTACACCGCAAGATGAAGCAACTACATCAACAACTATCGAAAAACCCAATGAGTCATATACCCAAGCATGATGTTATTGTTTTTGGTGTGTCTACTGATTTAACTGATCTTAATTTACCAACCCATATGGATATCTTGAGATATTATTTGTACTTAAGCGAACGTGCTAAAACAGAACAAAAAAAGTTTTCCCATAAATCATTCACTATTCAAGTACAAGATAAGTTGATTGGAATTTGGGAAAAACTTGGTATGGAAATAATGCTGAAAAAAGTCTATTTAATAAAATGAACTAAATTGCTTGACAAGTATCAAGAGCAAATCAAGAGAAGAAACAACACCCAACAATTTACAGAGTATGTAAAATATCTGGAAACAATTTTTTACATAGGAACATGTAAATGCGATTTGAAGGCAGCTCCATGGTGCATGCGGCTGGGTTCCCGAACGCCTCAAAAGAGTTCATGCACGATCAACACAATCAGAGAATACTAACAATGGATTGCCATTTATGATGGAAACTGAAGACCAAGGAGCAACGTCTATGTCATCAATGCCAACATACCAAGATCCCGATGATGAAGAAGATATGGATAGAAGCACAAGTTCACAATACACAGAGAGATACGATTGTTTTAACTTTGCCTTGGTATGTGCGAGATTTGGTGTGCCTGACAGAGTAGCATCAGCATTGGGAACCGCTCTTTTGCAAGATTTTAAAATTAAAGAAAAGCATGGGAAACCTCTCAACATAGATAAATCGAAATTTCGCATAGAAAAAGAGAAATGCAGACAAGAACTGCTTCGCAAACGGTTAGATGATACCAATTTGTTAGCGTTTTCATTCGATGGCAGAAAAGGTGATACTTTAACGATAGATAAAATTGATGAGAAGTGTCATACTAGGATGGTAAAAGAACCTCATCTTGTTATTTTGAGAGAACCCATTTCTGAATTTATTGGTTACGTAAGGCAAGGTGCACACGAGGCTACGCGTTATAGACGCTGCAGGCGAAATTTGTACGCTTTGATGCCGAACACACGTATTTAAATGGAGAACTGCATACGAGGCGTCAGCTGCATGAAAAGCGACAAAGCATGAAATTTTCCTGTAGCTAAGCGTACAGCAATGTTGGTCGCTGAGCGTACGTACGCTTGAAAAAAAGGAAGAACAAGATGTTTGTTTACATTTTTTTTGTATGCAAATTTGTGTAATTAGTTAAAAAATGTTACTTTAGTTAATAAAAAGTGCGTGAAAGGTATATTACCAAAGCAAAAAAGAGAATTAAATACCACAACAGCTTGGTTAGACATTGTTGAAGCGTTTAAAAGGCTAAATAGAGTTGGAAACTAGAAATAACCTTTTTATCTAGTCTGCGGTGGTTTAAAATTGCCTTTCATAATTTACAAAGGCACGGGGATGCAAACAACGTTTAATACCTATATTCCTTTGGTTTCGGGGACGGATAAAGCTGAAGAAATTTAATTTAAATTTTTTTCAATAATTGTTTGCTTTTTGTAGCGACGCTAGAAAGTAGCTACGTGTGCAGATCTTGAGGCGTAGAGAAATTGTAGCTATATGAAATGTCTTGTACGCATCTATGACGCGTAGCCTCGTGTGCACCTTGCCTAAGACTGGAACATGAAACCGCTGAATACAAAACAACCAAATTAAATGGTTTTTTCAATGATAAAAATATATCACTGGATGCATTAATTGGAATATGCACTGACGGTGAGCCAACAAACACTGGCCCACACGGTGGAATTATACGACGATTCGAATTGCTGTTAAAAAGACCATTGCATTGGTTGGTTTGCCTTCTACACTTCAACGAACTTCCGTTTCGGCATTTGTTTGAAGCTTTGGATAAATCAACCAGCACTGGACCAAGATCGGCAACCGGAAAACTGAGCCGTCAAATCGAAACTTGTGAAACTCTTCCGGTAAGTTATTGCTATCACTCATTTATTATAATTGTCAAACAAGTATAATTATTTTATTATTATATATTTTCAGGTGGTGGACGGCTTGCAGAAAATTTCATTTTCCACCGTTTCGAAGTACTTATATGAAATGGCCCATGCAATTTCTAGCGGCGTGGTTCCGGCGGATCTGGCTAACACCAAACCAGGCAAAATTGTACATTCTCGGTGGCTCACCAAGACAGCTACATTATTGTGATTATATGTGACAACGGAAAATCCAGATGCAAATTTAAGAATTCTGGTTGAATTTATAATTAAATGTTATGTGCCAATGTATTTCAATATCAAGTATTACAGGTCTGTCGTGTACGGCAGTGGATTATTTTTCAAGTTCATTGGTTGGTCACGATTTCTAGAACCTCGTAATTAAAGATAATTCATATTATGCGCATTCGGAAAATATCTTGTTATCAATGTTGTTTGATGATAGCAAAGAAAAGCGCGACTGTGCCATTAAGAAAATTCTAAGTTATCGAACCGATGTTGACGAGCCAATGGAACTTAGAGTTTATAAAAAACCAGATATAAACTTTAATTGCACAAGTTATACGGAAATGATCAGAATATACCCGCGGTAGGTATGCCTGCGTAAGAGGCGACTAAAATACCAGATTCAAGGGGTGTGTAGCGCAACCCTTCAGTTTGCCAGCGCAATATATAGCTTCTCCAAACCCAATTGTCAACCTCACCTATCCGTGGCGAATCCTGTTTCACTAACAGACGAGGCTCTGGCGGCCCCAAGCTCCTCATGGAACTTGGGGGTGGGGAGGGAGGGGATGGCCTGAAGGTTTAATGTGGCCACATAAATCGTTCCCGAGATGGTCGGGCTACCACCTTAATGGTGCTGTGGTACCGGATTCGTATCCGGCAAAGGACCATCACATCGATAACACTCCCCAAAGCCTTCGGGGAGCAACCTTATCGCTACAACAACAACAACATGTTCAATTGCTAGCTAGCGTTTCCAAACGGGTTATACCGGAAAATGTAGAGGCTGTTATGGCAACGACATTAGAGAGCCGTGCGAAATTGACCAGACTTGAAAGTAAAAAAGACTTCAAACAATAATTTTTTTAGTTTATTTTCTATAACTCACTTAAATTAATTTTTTCATTTACATATGTTCTGACTAAATAAATTTCTTAAGAGAAAAAATAGATATTATTATAAATAAATAATAAATATTATTATAAATAAATAAATAAAAATAAAGAAAAAACATAGCCATTTAGCTGATTTTTTCATGTAAAGTGCAAAACCGGCGATTTTTTGAAATGTTTGTATGGTGAACCCCCAGGGGGGTTCCAGGGGGTGCGCCACTGGCATCGGTGGGTCGGCCCTCCAAAGTTAGTGGGGGTCGGTCATACATTTGGACTCGATTGGAGCACTCTAAATGGGTCAAAGTGAGATTTTTCAAAATTTGCCCCTACCCAAAAGTTCGACCCAAATTGGGGGAGATCAGAATTTATTTTAGAGGTATGGTTCCCTCGGCAAAGTTTCTTATTTTGATCCCCAGAATACGATTTTCGCAGAGCAATGAGCGATTTTTAAATCGACCCGCCCTATTGTACAGGTATAAAGGAATCGAGGTAGATATAGACTTCCATATATCAAAATCATCAGTATCGAAAAAAAATTTTATTGAGCCATGTCCGTCTGCCCGTTAACATGAATAAATATTGAGATATCTTCACCAAATTTGGTACACGAGCTTATCTGGACCTATCATAGAATGGTATGGAAAATTGAGATTTGACGTGTGGACTGATATTGAGGCTCTTGATAAAAAATTTTTTAAATGGGCGTGACACCGCCCAGTTGTTATAAAATCAATTTTACAAATATTATTAATGATTCAAGGTTCGATTCGAGCTCAAGCCCAGAACAATAATTTTTTTCTAATGATAAATATTGTTATTTTTTAATTTTTTAAATTTGAAAAATTGCATTTTGTTTTTGGAATAGTAAGTAGAAAATTTTTCAGACAACCTGTCATAGCTGCGCAGATAGATCCATTTCGAAGGGTGCTAAGCCTTCATCATCAGTACGCTTTAGGCATGCTGCGCTAACCATTTAGCTATAAAGCGGTGGTTTCTTTGACTGGCAAATTTGCTACTTCTATTCCTTTTTACCAACTATATTTATTCAGTGTTGCGCCATCTGGTGCAAATCACTGATAACGCTGGATTTTTGTTTATTGTCAATTACTTTGTTTGACATTCCCAAGTGCTCATGGTTTATTAACAATTGTTTTTGTTTTTATCGGCCTATTGATAAATGATTCAAGGTTCGATTCGAGCTCAAGGCCAGAACAACAATTTTTTTCTAATGATAATTATTGTTATTTTTAAATTTTTCTAAATGTGAAAAATTGTATTTTGTTTTTGGAATAGTAAGTAGAAAATTTTTCAGACAACCTACCATAGCTGCGCAGATAGATCCATTTCGAAGGCTAAGCCTTCATCATCAGTACGCTTTGGGCATGCTGCACTAACCATTTAGCTATACAGCGGTGGTTTGTTTGACTGGCAAATTTGCTACTTCTATTCCTTTTTACCAAATACATTTATTCAGTGTTGCGCCATCTGGTGCAAATCACTAATAATGCTGAATTTTTGTTTTTTGTGAATTACTTTGTTTGACATTCCCAAGTGCTCATGGTTTATTAACAATTGTTTTTGTTTTATCGGCCTATTGATAAATAATTCAAGGTTCGATTCAAACTCAAGGCCAGAACAATAATTTTTTTCTAATGATAATTATTGTTATTTTTAATTTTTCTAAATGTGAAAAATTGTATTTTGTTTTTGGAACAGTAAGTAGAAAATTTTTCAGACAACCTGTCATAGCTGCGCAGATAGATCCATTTCGAAGGGTGCTAAGCCTTCATCATCAGTACGCTTTGGGCATGCTGCACTAACCATTTAGCTATACAGCGGTGGTTTGTTTGACTGGCAAATTTGCTACTTCTGTTCCTTTTTACCAACTACATTTATTCAGTGTTGCGCCATCTGGTGCAAATCACTGATAATGCTGGATTTTTTGTTTATTGTCAATTACTTTGTTTGACATTCCCAAGTGCTCATGGTTTATTAACAATTGTTTTTGTTTTTATCGGCCTATTGATAAATAATTCAAGGTTCGATTCAAGCTCAAGGCCAGAACAATAATTTTTTTCTAATGATAATTATTGTTATTTTTTAATTTTTCTAAATTTGAAAAATTGTATTTTGTTTTTGGAATAGTAAGTAGAAAATTTTTCAGACAACCTGCCATAGCTGCGCAGATAAGTCCATTTCGAAGGGTGCTAAGCCTTCATCATCAGTAAAAAGGAATAGAAGTAGCAAATTTGCCAGTCAAACAAACCACCGCTGTATAGCTAAATGGTTAGCGCAGCATGCCTAAAGCGTACTGATGATGAAGGCTTAGCAGCCTTCGAAATGGATCTATCTGCGCAGCTATGGCAGGTTGTCTGAAAAATTGTCTACTTACTATTCCAAAAAAAAAATACAATTTTTCAAATTTAGAAAAATTTAAAAATAACAATATTTATCTTTAGAAAAAAATTATTGTTCTGGCCTTGAGCTCGAATCGAACCTTGGAATCATTTATCAATAGGCCGATAAAAACAAAAACAAATATTATTAATCATAAATCAAAAATCGTTGAACCTATCGTAACAGAATTCGGCGGAGAGGTTACCTTTACTATAAGGAATTCTTTGAAGAAAAATTAACGAAATCGGTTAAGGACCACACCAACTTTTATATAAAAGATTTTTAAAAGGGTCGTGGACGAACAAAATAAGCTACATCTTTGCAGAAAGAGCTTTATATCAATAGTATTTCATTTCTCAAGTTGATTTATAACAATAAATAGGAAAAACTTCAAATTTAAAAAAATGGGCGTGGCACCGCCCCTTTTATGACTAAGCAATTTTCTATGTTTCGGGAGCCATATCTCGAAGAAAAATTAGTTCAGAATAGAGCCACACATATGTATATGTATTATTGCGCCGCCTTGTAACACTATTAAGCACACAAAACAAACAACAACAGCATTTCAAGTGTGCAGCTGGGTATGTAATGTTCGGTTTCACCCGAACTTAGGCTTCCTTACTTGTTTTTTAAATAGAAATGTATCTATTATTAACAAAAATGTTCCTTTCTCCAAAGAAAAAAATATTTTAATTTTTAAGAAATTTACTTGTGTAGATTGAGGAAAGGATTTCTATGGCGCAAAATGAATCCCATTTTTCTCATTTTAAAAGCTATTTTCCTCATTTTTAGGATTTGTTTAGGGTTTAGTAATCGACCTAAGCCTTCTAACATGTTATTCAGTATGTGGATATAGAAAACAACTATCATATTATGCAATGACAATTTTTGTTGGATATACTCTTACGTATAAGTCTTATTTGTAGTATCGATGAGGCCAAAAGTTAACTTAATGAAACTAGTAAACGACATTGTCGTGGTGTGGTAGTAGCGTGCTCCATCGCCTATTGTGCCCATTTTTAGCAGGAGTATTATTTGCGGTCACCGCCACCGTGGTGTGATGGTAGCGTGCTCCGCCTACCACGCCGTATCCCCTGGGTTCACATCCCGGGCAACATCAAAATTTTAGAAATAAGGTTTTTCAATTAGAAGAAAATTTTTCTAAGCGGGGTCGCCCCTCGGCAGTGTTTGGCAAGCGCTCCGGGTGTATTTCTGCCATGAAAAGCTCTCAGTGAAAACTCATCTGCCTTGCAGATGCCATTCGGAGTCGGCATAAAACATGTAGGTCCCGTCCTGCCAATTTGTAGAGAAAATCAAGAGAAGCACGACGCAAATTGGAAGAGAAGCTCGGCCTTAGATCTCTTCCGAGGTTATCGCGTCTTACATTTCTTTATTTTAGTATTTATTATTTGCGGTCAGAAGAATTATTACGTTGAGTTTCAACACAATATACTTTTTTGAATGAATGTTATATAGAGTGACGGATGGACGGATGTATGGATAAGCAAATCCATATTTTTTATCGATTGACATATAGTGACTATCGAAAAAATCTCTAGACGCTGCCACCTATCAAATCAGGTTACCGAAAAATCAGATTCTTTCGTGTGGAATTTTCTCAAAAAGCTATGTATAAGCCCAGATTAAGAACAGCGATTTGTATCGCTATGTAATTTTCACGCTCATAGACATACGCCATTCATATTTTTCAATGTATATTCCTAACACTAGTATTATTTTGACTGGGTTTTTTTCACTGCAAATTTAAACTTCAGTTAAAGTTGACTATAATGTAACCCCTTCCTCTGGCCGCTTCAACTTAAATGAGCAGTAATATTGTATGTTATCAATTGAAGTGGCAAGGTCAAACTCTAATCAGATTTAGCTGGGTAATAGCTGAAACTGCTCAAAATCCTTACGTGGACGGGTGTTATGCCTTTCCTTATTGCAACCATGCAGATAAAAATTGAAGGAAAATGGTAAACATACTAAACTAAATACATTAGTAACACTAATTTTACTTTTTCTACAACTTGCATATGTACATTTTTAAAGAGCATTTCCGTTTGTTTGTTTATTTGTTAAGCTTTTTATAAATATTTTTAGGTTTCGGGCAACCAAGTACCGTACATTACTCGTAAAAACGTGTGTATCGTTCTTAAGCCAACATGGTTGGTTACTTGAATATTCGTTTTTTTTTTTTTTTTCTTTTGTAATTTCAGCAATTTTTGCAATTTTGTTTCAGCCTTCTTTAGTTTTACTCTTTTCTAGTCTAACAGCGCTCACCTCCATCATCATTGATATTCGGTCATTATACCGGTTCAGCACTAGTTTTACTGCCCGACAAATAACTGAACACCTGGTTAACTACTTGAATGTAGTCCGTACACCAAATCACAAGTATGGTGTACATTCGGAGCATAATAATTTATGGCGAAAGTGAAGCCAACACTTAAATCAGTTGGATTGTAATTAGCGCCGCAGCGCCCTCTACAATATGTTATTAAAACTACCGACCACTGGTGTTGATGAAGCAATTTTATTGTTACCAAAGGCCAATGTATTTTGAAGGAGCAAGGTGCAGGAAATAAGAGGCAACAAGGGGAAATCCGCTGCTTGAATATTCAGTACTTAAACTACCGAGTATATTGTATTTATGTAATTAACTGGCTAGGTCGAAAGTAAAGATCAAAGTTTAAACCGAAATCACTGACAAAACATCACAACAATAATATGTTAATAAACAGCGTCAAATATTTGTATCTTATCATAACCAACTTTTTCGCAAAAGCTCACGTCCTTTTTACTTTCCTCGATGCTTGCTAAATGCATCACACAAGCCTTTTAACGCACTACCATTTCAAATTTGAACTTATCCAAATGAGACCGGCATAACCGGCGAAACGTATGCAATACTACAAAAACTTGGTAAACAAACACTAATACTTATATATATGCGTAAGTAGACATGTGTGTAGAGCGCGCTTAGTAGTCAACAAGCCACAAGCGTAGCAAATAATAGACATTACAAAATACACTTGTTATATATTTTTCGTAATCTCTCTTGGACTCTCCCTAGACACCTTGTTAATTGTATAAACAAATTCGAGTACAGAAACTCTCTTACCTTTTGTTCTGGCTACGTACAACATGGTGCTCTTTAGTATTCATTCTCTTGCGTTGTTATGCCTTTGTATAAGATGTTCTTGAATTCATTTGCTGTTCATGTTGTACATAGTCTTACATATATGTAGATAAAGCATTCTTTACTGGTGCCAGTTATTGACAAGTAGGAAAATTGTATTCGATGTTTCGAGTTGGGACTCATTGTAGGAAGGTACTTGAGTCCCCCACTTACTACATTTCCCTAATAAATCAAACTTTTGTCAAATAATAGTTTTTATTATGTATGTATATATTTAAAGTTACTTATAATTTAGTATGTTCCGTTTGAAAGTATCAATGTATACAACATGTATGTATATACACATTTGTATACATACCTACACACATGTGCGGCGGAACTAAAATATTTGTTATACGGTAAAAAAAAACTGCAATATTGTAATAAGTTTGGACATTAGACCAGTCCTGAAAAACTACGTTTGATGAATTTGATGTCAATACTCATTTTAGTCCCCTAACAAGTTTATTTAATTTTTACAAATTATTGTGATAAAATGAGAACATTTTAGTTGAGATTTAACACTAACATTAGTGATTTTTTTACTCGGCTAAGCAAAGTTCGCAGGGTATATTATCTTCGTTCGCATAACGGCAGTCCGTAGCGGCACAAACTAGTCGAGGTATGCGTACATACATACGTACATACATACATCAAAATCATTAGGGTGAGAAAAGAAATGCATGAGGACGTGTACCTCCGTCCATCTATCCAGGCATGCTTAACGAACGAAACGATATCATTTCGTTACGATAATCAAATCGAAATGACTTCGTTTCGTTTATTAACGTTAAGAACGACAAATTAACGTTAATTTGACGATCTTAACGTTAATAAACGAAACGAAGTGACTTCTTTTCGTTTATTAGCGTTGATTATCGTAACGAAATGATATCGTTTCGTTCGTTAAGCATGCCTGCATCTGTCCGTGAACACGATAACTTGTTAAATTTTGAGCTATCTTAATTCATTCGTTGCCACTGATCTCCCATCGCTATTTAAAGTTATATATAGTTATACATACTTATGTACTTAGCTGGACGGGACCTACATTTTTTTGCCGACTCCGAACTGGAAACGGCCAGCTAGAGAGTTTAGTACGTCAATATAGCTAGAGAAGCTATCTCTGGAGGCCAAAATAAAAGGAAGTTCTGTGCACTGATTATGTTGGACATCAAGAATGCTTTTAACACTGCGAACTGGATGCAGATAATGGCAGCGCTGCAAAGCTTCGGCACTCCAGCTTACTTACGCAGAATTATAGGTAGCTATCTTAAAGACAGAGTACTTCTTTTTGACACGGATCAAGGAGCTAAAGAGTACAAAATCACAGGAGGCGTCCCACAGGGATCTGTTCTCGGTCCAACGCTTTGGAATGTAATGTATGACGGGGTGCTAAAGATTGATCTACCAGAAAACACGCAAATTGTGGGATATGCTGATGATATTGCAGTGGTAGTAGTGGCCAAGAAACTGGACCTGCTTCAAGCATTATGTAATGACGAGGTAGCAAGAATAAAGGAATGGCTGACCAATACAGGACTGGAGTTGGCTAGCCAAAAGACGGAAGTGGTATTAGTAAGCTCCAAACGGTCGGCGAACGAGTTAGTCTTAACTGTCGGGGATCATCAAATCACCTCAAAGGATTCCTTAAAATACTTAGGAGTGCACATTGACTCTAAGTTAACTTTCAAAGAGCACTTCAGAGCGGTGGGGGAGAAAATTACCAAAGTTAATGGATCACTTATGCGAATAATGCCTAACATTGGTGGTCCGAGCGAAGCTATACGTCAGCTATTGTCCACAGTAACCAGCTCAATAATACTATACGCAGCACCAGTGTGGTATGGATCTAAACAGACCCATCAAAAATATATATTAGCAGCGTACCGACTTGCTTCTTTAAGAATAGCAAGTGCTTATCGGACGGTGTCCGACGACGCGATCCTGGTTCTAACCCGGAAAATCCCAGTGGACTTACTGGCAAGCGAAATGGCCGATCTGTATAACACTAATATCGAGCGACCATCTGAAGAAGACAAGAAAAGAGCAAGGACACAAACAATAGCTAAGTGGCAAGAACGGTGGGAGGCCTCGAGTAAAGGGCGTTGGACTTTCACACTAGTTTGGAACGTAGCTCAATGGAATGAGCGGAAGCACGGCGAACTGAACTACCATCTCACGCAAATAATGAGTGGACATGGCGATTTCAAAGAGTATTTATGGAAGCGTAGGATAGAGGAAGATCCTCATTGCCCAATGTGTACCACAGAGTTAGAAAACGCAGAACACGTCATGTTCTACTGCCCCCGTTTCCACGAAGAAAGACTCACCTTGCATGGAGTCTTTGGGGAGGAATCTACCACGAGAAATTTAGTTTCACATATGTGCAGCAGGAAAGAATGCTGGACTGCAGTGAGCAAAATGGCATTTATAGTAATGACACGCCTGATGGATGCTGAGAGGGAGCGCAGAGAAATGCGCATGCGAAGCAGTGGTGATTAAATGGACACTCAGAGCAAATAGCGGGAACCTGGACGCAGGGACAACAGTAGGCTCTTAAGAAATGAGAAATATGGAACGCCACCCTGAAGTAATGCGAAAGTGGTGCTGGGGTGGGCGACGGTTCCAGAACGGGGCTGTTTTTTAGTCTACGGACACACGGTTGCTGCGACGGCAGCAATTATGGTGCATTAGGCATTTTTCAGCCTCCCCGCAAAAAAAAAAAAAAAAAAAAAAAAAAAAAAAAAGAGAGTTTAGTACGACTTGAAACTTTCCGAACTGCGTCAGTGCTGTGGACGGAAAACATCTTATCTTATTATTATTATAAATGCGAAAGTTAGGATGTTTGTAAGTTCGGATGTCGAGACGTTTGTTTTTTTGTGACTCAATCACGCAAGAACGGCTGAACGGATTTGAATGAAATTTGTTACACATATAGCTAATACTCTAGAAAGATGTATATGCTTTTGAAAAGGGGGAAGGTCCACGCCCACTAGGAACAATTATAATTTAATTATATTTTTTCGTCTTTGTGACTGAATCATGCCAGAACGGTTACACGGATTTTGATGAAATTTGGGACACAGATGGACAATAATCTACTGGCAAAAAATTTTCCGAAAATGGAAAGGGGAGAAGGTTTTTAATAATTTTTACACATTATAACCTTAAGTACATTAACCCTCACCAATATTACAAAATGAGAAGTGACACCCTCCGCCCCCCCCCCCCCTCTCACCCCCTGGCGCAAAATCTATACATTATTATACAGTAGTCGCTCACAAATTAGAACCTTCAGTGATTAGAATGTCTAGAAATTAGAATCAACTTTTTCAATACATTACACGACCTGAAATTAGAATCGAAAATTTTAATTTCTGAGGGTATTTTATTTTTTTGTTGCAAAATAGATATAAAAAGCGGAATCCACAATTTATTCGTATTACGCTCGGTAGTCGTTGCATTTTCGTCATGGTTGTGTACAGTTTTTGTTAGTTTTTGTATGAAATTCGATACACGTGCACGTGTTTTGAGATTGTTTGTTTAAAAGTAAAAGTAATTCGCTGAAATGCCAAATAAAAGTAAGGAAAATACTTTGTCCTTGGAAACCAAAGTTCAGATCTTGGAAAAACTTGACAAAGGTGTTCAAGGGAAGCGGCCAGCCTATAATTTGATGTGGCGCTATCTACAGTCAGCTATATCAAATCGAATAAATCATAGATTTTAAACGCTGTTTCTAATTCATATCATGAAGCTAACAAAAAAATATTGCACATAGCTGAATATTAGTTATGAAGTTTTTGATACATTTTTGGCTTTTTTGTGCATTGCTATCTATCTTTTATGTGTTTTTAATGAAAAAATATATTTATTGTAATTGGAGTTTTTGTTTTTTGGACCGTTTTTTGATTTAGCGTATGTAGACATATATGTATTGTAGTAATTTTAGTGAAACTCCACTTATTTCAAACCTTCTGCTAACGTGCGAATCGCTAAACTTGGAATAAATAACTCCAATATTCAATAATGCAAAATGGTTTTTATTAAACTACTTTGAAAGTACTTCACAAGAACACTTATACTTCACAACCAATTGTGTGCTTAAATCAAGACTGATTACTGATTCCTCAACATGCGCTGCTTTTATACTCTCAGTTTTCTCGTTCATCCATTTCTCCTAAGGTCCAGTCAGGTCGTATTAAGGTGGCAGACACACTATAGCAAACAACAATATTATATATTAAATAATTTATACCTCATTTATTGGAAATTTAATACCGCAAAAAAAATGTATAGCTGCGCCCGGTTCCGAGAAAAGTGAGTGTCTGCTAGCTTAAGACTCAAGCCAGCAGAAACTTCGTGAAAACACGACGTACAGCTTCCGAACGATTTGAATAGTTTATACTACATTTATTGGCAATTTATTACCACAGAAAAAAATGTTTAGCTGCGGCCGTTTCCGAGAAAAGTGAGTGTCTGCTAGCTTAAGACTCAAGCCAGCAGACACTTCGTTAAAATACAATGTACAGCTTTTGAACGATTTGAATAATTTATATTACATTTATTGGCAATTTATTACAACAGAAAAAAATTATAGCTGTGTCCTGTTCCGAGAAAAGTGAGTGTCTGCTGGCTTAAGCTTCAAGCCAGCAGACACTTCGTGGAAAAACAGCGCAGAGAAGAGCATGCAACGTTTAGGACGGAACAAAGTCGCAAATATACAACCATACAAAAAGTTTGAAATTTCTAATTCGTTTTATTTATTTTGCATGTATTTATAGAAGCGTAGGGTATAACCTGGTGTTATTTAAAAAACAAAAGGTCTGGTATCAATTTTGTATTTTCCTTGAGCGCTTTTCGAGTGCATTTTATATAATCGAATTCATGCCAATTATTGCCACGTTTTACTAGTGCAACATAGTGACCCATTAATGCTGCAGTCATGCGCAACATTGTAGCATCATCGTCATTGGCTGCGAGAGTTATTTCCTGAAATGAATTTGTGCTACTTCCCCTATAAGCATTAATGCCAACAAGTTGCAGGTGTTTAGAGTTATCCATCGAATTATAAAAAATAATATTTTTTCTTTTGGTATAGTAAAAATATTGTTCAGGACAACGAAAAGGATGGTCCTTAAAAATTGCAGGTTTTAATTTTTATGTTAAGAAGTGCCTCATGGCGATTTAAGTTCCTCCATACAAAATTACATGTGAAGATTTTGATTTTTTATTTGAAGTGTACCTGCGCTTCAACTACTGGGTCTTAAAAGATGCAATACCCATCCGTATAAAAAATTGGACGATCTACGAAAAAGGTCTAAAGAGATTTTCACTAAGACGAATCGTTTGAAAGATATTCTGAGTTGAATGTTAACCCCAAATGCAAAGATCTGCATATTTTACCTAAACTTTTGTCAGGATGTTCCAAATAAATATATGTAGATTAAATATATAAAGTCTTTATTTCTTCAAGGTTTATACAAGACTGACTGTGGTTAATAAAAATGTAAAAGCAATTCATGTCCATAGTGAAAAGAAACATATAAAGCAAAATGTCAAATATTTAGAGATGCCACAATGCAAAAGTAAAATGAAATAAAATGCAGCTCAAACTAAGGTGACACTTTGAACTATTGACTTAGGCTCTTAAGAAGAATTCTGGTTATGCAGTGTTGTATCTAATTAAATTAGAGTAACATGCTAACTTAATATAAATGCACGCAATCCTTTTCTGTCAAAAATGTCTCATGGACATACAAGTTGTATGAGAGCAACCAAAATTGAATTTGCTGCTTGAAAACCTAACTCGACATTTAGATTTGACGTTTGCACACATGCTTACATTGTCGCAACGCATGCTTATTTGGGTTAGGGCAAAAAACGCGTGCGCTAAAAAACGCAGTGCGGTTTTATTAGGTTGGCATATAAGACAAAGTGTGAGTTTCAAGTAACTGAGAAGCCGTGTTGATTTTTAAACATTTTTTTCAAGACTAATTTACGCCCTTTTGCCATATATTCCAGGCGAATAAGTTTTTTTGGTGGAACTTTTCCGGATCATTTAAGTAAAAGTCATTAAAACGTAGGTACAGTTCGAATAAAAATTCCCAATGTAATTTGTAAGAGAAAACTAGATTCGCATGATCCACCTCTTAAAATTAAAATTAAAAGCTGCAATTTTTACAGGCTGAATTTTTCGTTGTTCTCAACAATATTTTCTAATAGCATGCGGGCAGGAGATCTACCCTAGTGCGTACATATGAAAATAGATATGTGCAATGTGCATGCCAGGGTTGCCGTTTGGATACAATTGTATACATTTGGATACATTTGGAATGAATACATTTTTATTTTGGAAGATTTAAGCTCTGTCCCTGTCATGGAAACTACAAATTTTCAGTAAGATTTTTAAAAAATGTTTGAATATGCAGTTTTATAGTAAATCAAATCTTAGGATGCTATTTATTTTTTCCTTTATATCTATATTATATATATAGATAAACCGTTTTCTTTTACATAATAATTTTGTTGGTATTAGTTTTGTTTAAAATGTAGTGTTTGTTAAAAAATGTATAAATAATAAAAACGTTTAAATAAAGGCGTTTCGATATCTTTAATAGAAACACCTTTATAACAGCGACATTTATTTAAAACTGAGCTTTTGTAGGTTAGGTTAGATTAAGAGGACATGCGTGGATGTAACCCACAATTACACTCGGAGACATTTTTGTCCATTGTGAATGCTCGCAGTAATTACACGGTGGCGGCAAATTCGTTTAGCCCCATTACCTCTAAGTGGTCCTCAACGAACCACTTGCTTTCCCTGATGAACCCAAGAAGAAGCGAGACGTCCAACTTCCCAACCTCTGCCAGGCTGTGGAAGAAGCACGAGCCCAGAAATCTGAGCCTTCTTCTTTGAAGAGCCGGGCATCGGCAGAGAAAATGGTAGATCGACCCCTCTTCCTCCTCATCCTGACAGCTTCTGCAGAGGGAGCTTGTTGGTATTCGCCACCGTGGGAGCATTGGTGTGATAGCACAATGACCTGTGATGACACCCGTAAGTACCCTCACCGCAGATTTGTTCAGTTTGAGAAGGAAGCTGGTACCCTTCCTATCCAAGCATGGCCATAAGGACCTTGAGACTTCGCAGTGAACCTTATTGGTCCATAGCAAGTCCGTTGCCCTGTTCTCATATTCTCCCAGGTTTCCGCTTTTTCGACTCCTTTTCTGTTCCTTTATCGGATCTGTTTCTTTTCCGGCCTTGTGCGCTCATCGATCCGGACGAGGGCGCTTGGTTAGCGTCCTTGCCCTGATCGTCTGACGCTTTCTGGCCGTCAGATTTAGCAGCGTTATTTGCCTTGAACTTTGATACTACCTTCCTGTGTTTCCTAATAAGTGCCCTTTCTCTCACAGTGAGAGTGGCAGGGTCTTTCTTCTGCATCTTCCGAAGGTAGTAGGAAGAGTTTTTGTAGCCCTTCTAGGCATTCTGCTCCCTTTTTACCTTCTCTGACTCTGAACCTTTGTCCTCCGCAGTTCCTGACGTCTGCGCTTAGTCATTCAGCAGAACGCTCTCAGCCTCGGAGTGTATTTCATCGTAGTCGCTCACCAGTGATGATAGTTCATCCTCGGTGGCGCTGACGATGGTTAGACTCCTCAACCGAGACCTAACGCTTCTGTCAGCACCAGACTCAGATCCTGCTTTTGCTGTGCTCCGCAGGGGGTGCTCGAACAGGGACAGAGATCTTGCTCTCCTAGTAGCTTTCGTACATTGTGTAGCCTAGGGTTCCAGTCCACAGCCTGAGAAGTCGCTGGATATCGACGCCAGATTGCCCTCTCACCCACCATCTGCCGCCGGTACTAGGGATCCGACCCCCTGCACCGTAACTTTTCTCTTTTCTTTGTCTCCCATATCCGACGAACCGAATTCGCCATTACCTTTGGAGTTTCTTTTAAGTCTACCACTCCTCCCAAAAGAATCGACCGCCCTAACCTGTGGAAAACAGACATCGTTGTGTGCAGCCCCCGACATAGGGAACAGACGCACATGTGCCGGTAAGGCTATATGTGTCAGTTGCCGCCCCTGACCTGGGGAAACAGAAGCACCTGACGACTTATTGATCCATTAGGGCTGTGTGTACCAGATGCCACAGACGCATCCAGTGGAAAAACAGTCGCACAATCGTAGCCGTTAAGGCAAAAGCAGCAGTTCTTTGTTACGTCTCCACGAAGTGCGAACCATACGGGCGGAGGATGCCGAAGCATCTCCTTTTGTATGTTCAGCGCCTCGTGGAAACGGCGAAAGCCCCAGCACCGCGACAAGGTGCCTAACATAGCGCAGGAAGCGTTGGTAAAATTTTATAAAATTCAGTTGTGCGATCCGTTAAGCCAAAATAGTTCGGTGATGTTTTGTTCTAAATATCATTAATTTCAGAATTTTGTTTCACACATTATATATTATTCAGACGAAACGACTCAAAAACTATGTCTCAATCTATTGATATGAATTGATACATTTTTTCAGAAATGATACACTTTTGGAGGAAAAAAATGGGCAAGTGGCAACGCTGGAACATATATTCACGCCAGCGAGTATACTTACTACAAATGATTTGAGTAATGAGTAAATTTAGTTGCATGAATATCTTGATTGTGTACATATGTGTTAGCACAAAATGATACGTTTGCTACTATAACGGTTTCTAAAATACGTTTTTATATCCTATTTTTTCCAAAATCAGAGTAAAGCTTGTATTTCGATATTCTTCAAATCGCATGCGCGCAGGATTTCTGCGGTACATATGAAAAAATCCACATTGAGGAGCTTCAAAAAAAATTTTTCCAACTTCTATCTTCTCAAATGTTTCTATTTGATGTAAAAATGAAACCCTCAACAAAGTTTGGTCCTATTACTCCACTCTAAGGGGTACCCGAAAAACGGATTTCCCCTAGTTTTAAGGTCTTGTATAGGCTACAAACAATTTTTATGATTTTTTCTCTAATAATATCATTTATAAACACTCTTCAATATATTGAGATCATAATAACGATTTTTTTCCAAAAGTCATGGCTATTTGAAGCTATGTTCTTTGACGAAATGGTGTAAAGAGTTATTTGACACTTAAAAAGGTATTGAAATGATAAAGCATAAATTCAAATAGCCATAACTAAAATACATAATATAATAATAACATAAATTCATAATTAAGTTCTCAATATCGTAAGAGTGTTTTCAAATGATATGATTAGAAAAAAATAATAAAACCGTTTTGTAACCTGCACAAGACCTTAAAACTAGGCCAAACGCCACATGCAGGAAAGTAAGCAAGGTAAACCAGTAAGACGTGTTTGTGTCGTGTTTTCAATTTTTTGGTTTTTTTCTTTTTTTGACAAAAGTGTGGAAATTAATATATAAATAAATTCATTTTAATAATAAAAAGTATAATTTCTAAATCGATTTTGCTACATTCGAATCTGTTTCACGCATTTTTTCGGGAGATTGAAGCAGAAAGTAGAAATATCAGACAACAACATGAATGCAACAATAATATCATGCGATGAATGTGAAAATCCATTACCAGCCAACGGCGAGTACGCTACGTGTGCGCAATGCAAGAACGTTTACCATTTCTCGACGTGCCCTACAATATCCGATACAACCATTATTAACATGAATGCGGAACGGCGAAGAAATTGGAGATGCCATAAATGTAGGCAAAGGGCAAAATCAGCATCAACCCAACAGGCAGAAGATATATCTAAACCAATATCTGTCAGGCCTAAATCGTCATCTAATTCGACAGCCGAACAAGCTTCAGTGGGAACGAGCCAAAAACGCAAAGCGGATGGCAATGAAGGCTTCGATTTCAGCAGCAATCAATCAGTTATTTCTGAGATAAAGCGCTTGATTTAAGATATGGCCGCAAACTTTTCACAATTTCGGGGTGAGCTGAAAAATTCTACCACCACCTTTGAAGAAGAAATGTCCGATTTGGCGAGACAAATCAACGACCTGAGTGAAAAGTGTAACGAGAAAGATATTCGTATATAAGCATTAGAACGTACGTTAAATGAAACCGAGCAATAAATGCTTGAGAAAAACGTGGTTGTGAGGAACATCAAAAGAAAAGAAAATGAGAACCGTCGATCAATTGTGGATGGCTTTGCAAATTTTGCTGGTGTTGTTTTGAGTGAGAATGATGTAGATGACATCTATTTCGTGTAGAGAAATTCTGAAAACATTGTCACAAAGTTCTCCTCTGTCAGCAAAAAGAAGGAGATGCAAAAAAATGTGCGAGGTGTGAAAATCTTTGCTAGCAAATTTGACGATGTTGAACACAATAAAGGTGAAGGCATTGACAAGAGGGTCTACATCAATAACGATTTAACAAAACCAAATCGCCGTCTATTATGGGCCGCTAGAAATAAAGCAAAGGCGTCGTGGTGGAAATTTGTTTGGGTAAAAGGGGGTCGTATCTTAGCCAAAAAAGATGAGCAGAGCTCACAGAGTATATTAAGTTTGATTGGACAACGGTTGGTTGTACATATATAAAGGAATCGAGATATATATAGACTTCCATATATCAAAATAATCAGGATCGAAAAAAAATTTGATTGAGACATGTCCGTCCGTCCGTCCGTCCGTCCGTCCGTCCGTTAACACGATAACTTGAGTAAATTTTGAGGTATCTTGATGAAATTTCGTATGTAGGTTCCTGAGCACTCATCTCAGATCGCTATTTAAAATGAGCGATATCGGACTATAACCACGCCCACTTTTTCGATATCGAAAATTTCGAAAAACCGAAAAAGTGCGATAATTCATTACAAAAGACAGCTAAGGCGACGAAACTTGAGGCAGAATAGAAAATTAGTAAAATTTTGGACAAAAGGCGTGGCACCGCCCACTTTTAAAAGGTAATTTAAAATTTTGCATGCTGTAATTTGGCAGTCGTTGAAGATATCATGATGAAATTTGGCAGGAACGTTACTCCTATTACTATATGTACGCTTAATAAAAATTAGCAAAATCGGAGAAGGACCACGCCCACTTTAAAAAAAAAAATTTTTAAGTAAAATTTTAACAAAAAATTTAATATCTTTACAGTATATAAGTAAATTATGTCAACATTCAACTCCAGTAATGATATGGTGCAACAAAATACAAAAATAAAAGAAAATTTCAAAATGGGGGTGGCTCCGCCCTTTTTCATTTAATTTGTCTAGGATACTTTTAACGCCATAAGTCGAACAAAAATTAACCAATCCTTTTGAAATTTGGTAGGGGCATAGATTTTATGACTTTAACTGTTTTCTGTGAAAGTGGGCGAAATCGGTTGATGCCACGCCCAGTTTTTATACACAGTCGTCCGTCTGTCCTTCCGCATGGCCGTTAACACGATAACTTGAGTAAATTTTGAGGTATCTTGATGAAATTTGGTACGTAGGTTCCTGGGTACTCATCTCAGATCGCTATTTAAAATTAACGAAATCGGACCGTAACCACGCCCACTTTTTCGATATCGAAAATTACGAAAAATGAAAAAAATGCCATAATTCTATACCAAATACGAAAAGAGGGATGAAACATGGTAATTGGATTGGTTTATTGACGCGAAATATAACTTTAGAAAAAACTTTGTAAAATGGTTGTGACACCTACCATATTAAGTAGAAGAAAATGAAAAAGTTCTGCAGGGCGAAATAAAGAACCCTTGAAATCTTAGCAGGTATTACATATATAAATAAATTAGCGGTATCCAACAGATGATGTTCTGAGTCACCCTGGTCCACATTTTGGTCGATATCTGGAAAACGCCTTCACATATACAACTACCACCACTCCCTTTTAAACCTCTCTTTAATACCTTTAATTTGAAACCAATATCGTACAAACACACTCTAGAGTCACCCCTGGTCCACCTTTATGGCGATATCTCGAAAAGGCGTCCACCTATTGAACTAAGTCCCACGCCCTTTTAAAATACTCATTAACACCTTTCATTTGATACCCATATCGTACAAACATATTCTAGAGCCACCCCTGGTCCACCTTTATGGCGATATCTCGAAAAGGTGACCACCCATAAAACGAGGGCCCACTCCCTTTTGAAAATACTCATTAACACCTTTCATTTGATACCCATATCGTACAAGCAAAGTCTAGAGTCACCCCTGGTCCACCTTTATTGCGACACCTCGAAAAGGCGTCCACTTATAGAACTAAAGCCCACTCCCTTTTAAAATACTCATTAACACCTTTCGTTTGATACCCATATTATACAAACGTATTCTAGAGTCACCCCTGGTCCACCTTAATGGCGATATCTCGAAAAGGCGTCCACCTATACAACTACCACCACTCACTTTTAAACCCCTCATTAATACCTTAAATTTGATACCCATATCGTACAAACACATTCTAGAGTCACCCCTGGTCCACCTTTATGGCGATATTTCGAGACGGCGTCCACCTATAGAACTAAGGCCCACTTCCTTTTAAAATACTCATTAACACTTTTCGTTTGATACCCATATTGTAGAACAAATTCTGGGGCACCCCTGGTCCACCTTTATGGAGATATCTCGAAACGGCGTCCACCTATGGAACTAAGGATTACTCCCTTTTAAAATACTCATTAACACCTTTCATTTGATACCCATATCGTACAAACAAATTCTAGAGTCAACCCTGATCCACCTTTATGGCGATATCCCTAAATGGCGTCCACCTATAGAACTATGGTCCACTCCCTCATAAAATACTCTTTAATGCCTTTCATTTGATACTCATTTCATACAAACACATTCCAGGGTTTCCCTCAGTTCATTTTCGTACATGGTTATTTTCCCTTATGTTGTTACCATAGCTCTCAACTGAGTATGTAATGTTCGGGTACACCCGAACTTAATCTTCCTTACTTCTTTATATTAACTCAGATATCGATATAGAATCCATTAAATAGAGTAATAAAATACCAATCACTCTCCTAGTTAGCATTAAAATTTTATATGGTGATATTACACAATTAATACATTTTTTCACTTTCTTCAATTTATTAACTTTTTTATCATAATATTAAATTTTATTTTTTATCTTGCAATTAACGAAATTACAACAAAAATATTTAATTCATTTGAAGAAATTGATACAATAAACTTTAACAAATATGAATGTAAATGCATTTGTCTAAACATACGCTCTATGAGAAAGAACTGCAACGCGTTTAGAATAGAAATTGACAAGCATATTAACAGCATAGACGTATTGGTACTAGTTGAAGCAAACATAAATGATGATGAACAAAGCCTTTTTCAAATATATGTGTTCAATGCTAAGATTTTCAACAGAAACAAGATATGTGGGGGAGGAATAGTGGTATATTTGAGAGAAAACTTATGTAATCAAAAATTTTATACGAAACACACTCTTTCGTGTCTATAGAAATCATAATCAATAACAACTCCACTAGATGCACACTGCATGCTATATATGTATAGGCCCCCAAAAAACAATATACGTATGTTTGTTGATGAGCTTGATGATATTTTGAAGAAAGGCCACAAAGAAGATTGTACAATAGTAGTTGGTGACATAAATATAATAAAGTCATGGGAATTCAGGGTAAAGAATTAAAGTGGTTCCAAAATTACTCGACCGGCAGAAAACAAAAAGCCATAATCGGTGATGAAGTATCGAACGAAATTTCGGTCCCGTTAGGGTTACCGCAATGTTTTGCATTGGCTCCTTTATTATTTTTGATTTATATTAATGATATTGTTAAAGCTGTAAAGTACTGTAACATAAAACTGTTTGCGGATGATGCTCTGCTTAGAATAAGTGAAAGTAATTTAACAACTGCATTGGCAAAAATGCAGTGTGACTTAGATAGTTTATATAGGTGGCTATGTGGTAACAGACTTAAACTTAACGTGAGTAAAACAAAATATATAGTTATTAGCGGAAAAATCGAAAGCGAAGTTGCGAGTATTCAGCTCAGGGTGAAAGATGAAATATTAGAGCAAATAAAATCAATAAAATATCTTGGGATTATAATTGACAACAAACTCAAATTTGATGAACATATTCGATACACTGTAGGAAAGATAGCTAAACAAGTCGGTTTTATGCAAAGAACCTGTGAATTTATAAATAGAGAGTTTTAGGATATTGTATACAAAACATTGATTGAATCTCATTTTAATATTTCCCATCAGTCTTATTCATTATACCAGATACAAAAATAGATAGACTTCAGATATTGCAAAATAGGTGTAAGAGATTTGTGTTACGGGAAAAGTCAGACGCGTCGATAAGCGACATGCTAATAAAACTAAAATGGTTAAGTGTCAAACAAATTATTTTTTATTATACTATGAAAATGATCTTCAATATACGAAAGGGAAATGTACCTGAATACTTAACAAATAATGTTGTATATATTAACGAAACCCATAATTTTAATACCCATAGAAAAAATGATTTTAATCTGCCACTCTATAGAATTGAAGTGGACAAACAAAACCTTTTCCATAAAGGATTTAAAAACTTTATGAATTGTCTAATGAAATAAAAAATTGTGAAGAAATTTATGTATTTAAAAGCAGGCTATATGAACATTGTAAAACCTTACCTATAAGATAAGTTCTACAATGTGATTTAATAAATATTGTTCAAACTAAGCTTACGCTGTAATAAATAAGTAAATAAATAAATAAATATTAGATGCCGACAACAGCAATACAAACGTCTACCTTGACATGCTCTCATCATGTGGTATGCAAAAGGTGATAAATAAATGCACGCGAGTTGATTTAAACAGATACTCTCATACATGTACCGATCACATATTTAGTAGAATTGGGGTTGTTGATATCATGGCAGGAGTTATACAAACAAATATCACGGACCATTACTCTCTTTTATGTGGCATGAACTGCACTGATAGAAGTGAGTCTGCGATCCTTCCACGTTATGCATTACGAAACCCTTATAAGTAATGTATTACATTCACTTAGATTGTATGCTGACTTGTAATGAAGAAATTTGTATGCATTCTTCGTAATAGAGTTTTTAAACTTCGTGAAGGTTCGTGTAAAATATGAGCCGTTTATTTTGAAAGTGGCATAAGTCATTTCATGTCGTTTAGGTTCAGTGATCATTTGTTTGTATCTCTCCTCGCCTCCAGTTTGTTAGAGTCCAATGTCCAAAAGATGCAATTCTTATTATTATTTTATAATTGTAGAACCATCTATATATGCATTCGTTCAAAAATAACAATGTATTTAAGACCATGAGTTGGAAATTACTTATGCCACTATATGTACATGTAGATCGTTTTGTGGCACGCGTCAGTCGATTATTCGTGTGAAGATTGTGCGCTGTAAATAGTATTGAAAAAATTTAAAAGCAAAAAACCTTAGGCAATAAATAACAAAAAAGAAACTTAAACTGTTTAAGTGAGTTTTTGAGATAAATTACTTAGATCTACATATTATAATAATAGGTTTCTTATTATTTAGTGGAGTTCCAGCAAGCATAATTGTAAGTTCTGTGAACTACTGAAATATTGTGATTCTATGTATTATGGAAGTTAACACAGCAGTATGTACCTATGCCTATGTTTTTTTATTGATTTTTTTGTTTAATTTACAGATGCTTTAAAAGTTGATGGCACCAATGAGCGCTTATATAAACAAACCATACGACAAGCATTCAAAGCGCAAAAGGGTCGCTTAGCAAAACGAAGGTACGATAATAAATTTAACATCTTAAAAATAAGGAAAATATTGGAAGTGCTGGGAATACAGACAATAAAAGAACGAATGATGGGAAAAAGTCACCAAATTAGTAAAGATATACCTACTCATATGAAAAATATGTGCATAATATCGACTTCGTACTTTAGTTTGTTCTTTATCCTTTTGACGTTTTTTTTTTTCTCAAAAAATATTTCAATTTTTTTATTAATTTTAAGAAAGAGTATGTATATATATATATATTAGGTTTGTGGATGCCCGCCGTATGTATGTGTATGCATAATATCTAGTATGAAATTGTATTTGCTACTTTAGTTTTTTGATGAAATATTTCACATAAATTTGTTAATTTCTAAAATAACTAAATAAAAATAAACATAACATAACATAATATAACATAAAATGATATAAATGAAAATACATAATTTACTGTGCTGTTACCCTGCCTTTGAATTGCACACTAAGTTGTACAGTGATTCTCTTCCAAGAGCACTTACCACTTCAGAATTGTGTATCATTCTGTGGGTGCTGTACTTACACTGCCGATTACAATTGCACAAATGTACACTGCAATGTGCTGACTATACTTTACCACTTCGATTACAAGTACACGAATTGGTATAGTGGCTGTATTATAAGGTTCATTACCCTTTAGAAAGCGTGTGTCGTTATATGGATGACCTCTCTACAATGCCGATAACAATTTCAAAAAGGTGTGCCTTAGAGTAATAAACACCCGAAGATTTTTCGGAGATCGTTTACTTACTCCATTACCAGTAATGATGTAAGCAATCTGTTCTGTCCACAAAGCGGCCATGCTTATGGAAAAGTCACATTGACTGTAATTGAGTCTGGAAGGTAAGCTTCATTCGAAGTGTTTGAAAAGTATTGGATTTCGTGAGCACAATTTCGCCGCTGGGTAATGCTATAAACATCAATAAATTTTACGAAGAGATGTCGCACTCAATACACGGCACCTAACGCATTCAAATTATCACTGGTTAGGCCTATTTATAAAGCCGGAATGAAATCTGATATACAAAACTATCGACCAATATCTATTTTACCGGCCATTGAAAAAATTTTGGGAGAAGTCATAGTAAGTAGATTAACTGAGTTCATAGTGAAGTTCAAACTGGTTGACCCCAGACAATATGGGTTTCAAAAACATAAAAAAACCTACTGGGTAACTTTTCTAGAAAAATATATGAAAACTTTGGGAAAAGTTAACATGTTATTGCCCTTTTTATAGACTTTAGTAAAGCATTTGATACTTTATCGCATGGGAAATTGCTCGAAGCTTTAAATAATTCAGGAGTTAGAGGGGACTGTTTGAAATGGTTCGCCGTTATCTAGAGTTATCTAGACGTAAGGAAATAGTGTAAAAATTAAAAATGATCAAAGCAATGAAAGATTATATTCATATGGAGTAACACAGCGATCAAAACTAGGACCGCTTTTATATATAATATATGCTGATAGTATGCTTAGAGGATTAAAAAACTGTGAAGTATTTGCATACGCAGACGATTCAGCCTTATTAGTACCGCACAGGGATGTTAATACTGCAATAGTGATAATGCAACGAAAGCTAGATATTATAACTAAATGGTCTCATGGCAATGGCCTAGTAATAAACTTACCCAAAACTAAAGTAATGCACATTATGCCTCCACATATTTCTAGAACACAAATTAATATCATATTCCATGATTACGACTGCATATATTTAAATCATATTCCCTGTTATTCCAATACAAACTTAAAAATATATAATGTTAATACATACAAATATCCCAGTGTTATCCTAGAAGAAAATCTTAAGTGGAATTTTCACATATCGTATTTGCAAAAAAAAACTCAGATCTTCATCTTATTTCTGGAAACACCTGAGCTGCGTCCGGTTCCGAAAAAAGGAGGTGCCTGCTGGCATAAGCTTCAAGTGTTTAGAATTATCCATCGAATTATAAAAAGTTACATTTTTTCTTTTGGTATAGTAAAAATATTGTTCAGAACAACGAAAAAGATGGTCCTTAAAAATTGCAGGTTTTAATTTTTATGTTAAGAAGTGCCTCATAGCGATTTTAGTTTCTCCATACAAAATGTTAACTTTTTTATCATAATATTAAATTTTATTTTTTATCTTGCAATGAACGAAATTACAAGAAACATATTTAATTCATTTGAAGAAATTGATACCATAAACTTTAACAAATATGAATGTAAAAGCGTTTGTCTAAACTACGCTCTATGAGAAAGAACTTCAACGCGTTTAGAATAGAAAAAGACAAGCTTATTAACAGCATAGATATATTGGTACTAGTTGAAACAAACATAATATATGGGTTCAATGCTGAGTTTTCGAACAGAAACCAGAGATGTGGGGGAGGAATAGTGGTATATTTGAAAGAAAACTTATGTTATCAAAGAATTTTATACAAAACACACTCTTTTGAGTCTGCAGGGATCAAAATTTCCAATAACAACTCCACTAGATACACACTGCATGTTATATATAGGCCCCCAAAAAACAATATACGTATGCTTGTTGATGGCCTTGATGATATTTTGAAGAAAGGGCACAAAGAAGATTGTACAATAGTAGTTGTGACATAAATATAAATATATTGGATGCCGCCAACAACAATACAAACGTCTACCTTGACATGCTCTCATCATGTGGTATGCAATAGATGATAAATAAATGCACGCGAGTTGATTTAAACAGAGACTCTCATACATGTATCGATCACATATTTATTAGAAGTGGGGTCGTTGATATTATGGCAGAAGTTATACAAGCAAATATCACAGACCATTACTCTCTTTTATGTGACATAAACTGCATTGATAGGAGTGAGCATAGGAGAACAAAAACAGTTTGCACTTCCCAGCGGCGAAGTGAGTCTGCGATCCTTCCAGGTTATGCATTACGAAACCCTTATAAGTAATGTATTACATTCACTTATAGCGTTTTCTTTTCTGGCTATAGTGTTACGATTTTTGTACGCCACGCAAGGGTTTTTGTTCTATTCTAAAAAACAGCAACGCTTTTACGGGGTATTTCCTTCTTTTGGAAAATTGTTGCCTGCTCCAATGCAAAAGCGTTATACTTTTACCTTGTATAAAATGGCGGTGCGGCAGTGCAACTCTGTGAAACTCTCAATTCGCTCTTGAGTTCCACATATACTCTGTAAATATGAGTGCACAGATCACCTACCAGATTGCGCATTCACGAGTTCAAAATTGCTTCGTTCTGCGCATCTACGTCACAGTTGACTGTTTGAGCGATTGAAAGAAAGAGAGAAAAAACAAGAGCTAAATTAAAATGACGTAAGAAGTGCCCATAAAAAAGAGATGATCTAATCTTTACATGCGCAATGCGCAATTTTCTTGTAGGATTTGTGATATGAGTGAATATGGTGAGATGAAATGTTTTTTGTATGCGCTATAAATGTTGACAATTTTCTGGGGTATTAAGGCTTTACCATTTACTTAGGCAACAATTTATTTCGGAAAAGAAAACGCTATTAGATTGTATGCTGCCTTGTAATGAAGAAATTTCTATGCATTCTTCGTAATAGAGATTTTAAAACTTCGTGAAGGTTCGTGTAAAATACGTATATACATACATAAGATTATTCGTGTGAAGATTGTGCGCTGTAAATAGTATTGAAAAAATTTAGAAGCAAAAAACCGCAGGCAATAAATAATCAAAAACAAATTTAAACTATTTAAGTGAGTTTTTCAGTTAAAATACATACTTAGATGTACATATTATAATAACAGGTTTCTTCTTATTTAGTATGTGAATTGTGGAGTTCGAGCAAGCATAACTGTAAGTTCTGTGAACTACTGAAATATTGTGATTTTATGTATTATGTAAGTTAACACATCAATATGTAGTTATGCCTATGTTTTTATACCTATCGTGAAAATGAAATGGTATATTAACTTTGGCACGAATCTCAAAATTGTAAGTCCTTAAAGGAAAATAGATAGCCCCACCATTAAGTATACCGAAATAATCAGGATGAAGAGCTGAGTTGATTTAGCCATGTCCGTCTGTCCGTCTGTCTGTTTGTATGCAAACTAGTCCCTCAATTTTTGAGATATCTTGATCAAATTTGGTGAGCGGGTGTATTTAGGTGTCCGATTAGACATTTGTCGGAACCGGCCGGATCGGACCTCCATAGCATGTATCCTCCATACAACCGATTTTTTCAGAAAAAGATGATTTGTAACGAACTTCTCCCGGATGCTGCCGTTTACTACTGAAAAAGGTCAGGCGCATACTTCCGAGACGGGTATGCATACCTTGCTATGCTACGGTCTGGGTCAGGGAAATGGGAGTGGGCTCGTCTGTGTCACATACAGCGAAATTCGTACGATACAAAATCTGTATGCAGGGTATTTAACAGTCTTTACCTCATGAACGCAGATAAAAATACAACAACAAAAAATAGCGAAACTCAAGCAGCGAAACAAAAAAATGTATAACAAAAGCGGAACCAAAAAGGGTCATTGCAACCAGCGATGGAGGGATTGGTAAGATGGAATTTTCCCTCCTGGTCTTTACCCACCCAACCTGTTAATGTACCATGACTTTATGTACATTAACCCAAGAAAAATACCTAAGCCTGGTATACTAACCTTTCCCTACATTTCGTCATTAAAATGAAAGAATTAGAAATCCATTTTCTTTAATACTACAATGATTTCATACCTTTATTGAAAAATAGGTAATAACTAACTTTATTTGATAAGCTAGATTGTATTTAAGAATATAACAAAAAAAAAATCTCCATCCTATTCTCATCTTTTAGATATTTTTAACAATTCATGCAAAAAGCCAATTAAAACTGAAGAAGACTAATACGGTTTTCACACAGAAACTTAATGATCTCATTTCACCTGCTAATGAAATCGTAAATTTTTTGCTTTCACACAGAAGTAACTGCTCGATTAGTATGAAGGATTTGACATACAATCATGGCGGAACGATACAAGGTGGGAGCATGGTGACATACCTACAAACAAAAAAAAATCCATGTACTTGTAAATTCGATGGACAAATGTCAAAATCGTACTGCGCCGGTAGTTGATGTATCAAATCAAATAAAAAAGGTTATAATCAGCTGTTCGATGCGGCCACCTTGTATCGTTCCGCCATGCAGACAATGACATTTGCTTTGAAAACTAAGAAGCGGAAACGGATGCGGAACGCTGCCAACAGAGTTGCATTGTGCTTTTGAATTCATTAGGTATACGATTAGCTACTAATGAAATAATAATAGATTCGAATTTTGTAGGGAAGATTGAGCTCAATAAGCGTCTTAATGTAGCAAACTGCCTTTATTATTCAATAAGCGGTCTGTGTGAAAACAGTATAATAGATATCTAATTAATCGATGTATTTATTATTCGGATATACAAGCTCTCTATGGTTTGGTCCGTTTATTGTAACAGCTTTATACCTAATTACATATATAAATATTAATTTCAAACATTCGGAAGTTTACTTGGGAAATCCTATTATTCGCAAATCCCCTCAATATATGGGCTTTGTTTTGAGTTATCAACTCGATTTTTCCGCTAAAGTAAAATAAATATACGTAACGACTAAAGACACGGACGTGTGCCAAAGAGAAAATATGCAAACGAAACGACTTAAGAAACGAACTTGTCCACGGTAATGAAACAGTGCGTGTGCAGTGTTGACAGATTGACGATGCCGTCGTCATTTTGACGATTTTCAACTAGAATTACGCTTGGACGATTTTGTAATGAAAAATGACGATTTAAGCCTGCTTTCCAAATAATGCAACTTCGTATACTGGGCGTATCTAACTTCACCGACATCTAATACAGATCGAATTAGAAAGTCAGTTGCTACCGGAAGAGAAAAAAGTCAAAAGCGACAGTATTAACAAAATCACCATATAAGAATCCGTTGGAAGAAAGCATTCGGAAGATCCGGGAAAAAGTGAAGCCAAAAATTAAAATAGAAAAGGAACCTTCAAAAACCCAGCAGCGAAAGCTAGAAAAGCTGAATGTGAAGAATCAACCAGTGACTCCGAAGTAAGCGTCGTCTACGCAGAATCGAACCAATGGGATTTTGTTGAAATGCCTCCAGACGGAGCGATTTGCTCCTTTTGTGAAAAGTTATGCAAGGACGAAAGAAATATATTAGAATGGAGTGCTTATTATTATATTATATTTTATCTTTTGAGAAGCTATTTATCTTTTATTGAAAAATGGGTAAATTTTGAAAGAAGTTATATACAATTTTTTTTTAGTAAAACTGATTTAGTTATTATTCGGGTTAAATGATATATTATACCAAATTAGCCTACGTTTGCGTACCACATTACTCGCCTATTTTTGGTGAAGCGGCATTTTGGGCTCACCCGAATTTCGTCTTATAAATTGTAAACTGATGGTGGTATACAACTTTTTGATAAAGTACGCTATAGATGATATTTCACCAAACAAAGTGTGACGAAAAAGAGGTGAATTGGACTTTTTGTTAGGTCAAATTACCCAAAAACTAAACTCTATACCACAAATGCCGTAGTTCCTTTATTTTGAAGACATTTCTACGGTTCCTCCAGAAGTTTTTTGGAAAACTACTTCTACTATCAAAAGAGCTGATTCTATATACACTTTTTCTAATTTTTTGTGCATTCGCTGCAGATCTAATGTAATTGCCACACTCTTCAGCGAATGTAAAACGAATATTTTCTAAAATAAATTTAAACAAAACAAAAATTCGAAACCGTCTGGAAACTGATACATTAAAAGGAATATTGCTACCCCAAGATTATTTAAAATTGAATAACTTTTCCCGTCATAATATTGAACCGCAAATAAATATGCTAAAAAAATGGACGCGAAAATGTATAACTAAGAAACTAAAATGATAAAGGAAGTTCGATTCGAACTCAAAGAAAAAAAATAATAATTGTCAAAATGACTGAAAACAAGTACATTTTGTATCTAATACAAAATTTATCTTTTAAGGAGTTATTGTTATTTATAAAATAAAACGAAATTAATTGAAAACGATTTTATATGTTGTATGTGGCAACAAAAAAAACAATCAAGACAATTTTCAGAAAAGCGCTTTAAAAGTTAATATTGTTGACTGAAATGCGGCGATCTCATTTTGGTTTCCGGCGAATACAATCGTACGTCCCCTGGTAATAAGCCAACTTCGTCCTAACTCAACTTTGGTTGTTGATCGTCATATCTATATTTTTGACGTCATATATATATTTTTGCCGATTTTTTGGGCGGCGCCTGACGACTTGGAAAAAAAATATATGGCAACGCTGTGCGTGTGTTAACTATTATGTTCAAACGCAATCAAACTTAGATTTCAAATCACGGTTCAAAATGTAAAGAAAAAAGGAATATTTTCACCTAATATTACCAATATTTTCACCTAATTATACCAATAAAATGAAAAATATTTGCCAAATCTAACACGTTGACAATTGTTTCTACTAAAAAAATACAATATGTATGTAATTGAAGTATATTTTTTTTTCTACTTACTTGATCTCCATCGATGCGACATTGAGCTCAGCGACGATGACGGGAATGTTGTATTATGTCTAGCGATGTATTATGTCTAGCGACCATGTCTGCTAGTGCTAAAATTATTTTTGAAAATACACTGGTGACATGTTAGAATGCATATTTTGGCATCACTAGTAAATCGAATGGTTTTAATTATACAAAAAAAAATGTACAAACGAACTTAAGAGGGCGAGCCCATTTTCGGTATTACCTACGAGATCAACTCTTAAATATTTATGCCGAAAATGCGAGTTTGTGCACTTTTTCGGAATTCCAAACCATATAATTAAACCAAAATTACGGGAAACTTAAATCGACGAGATTGTTACCTTAACTCCCTGTTTTATGGTACACAAATTTTCTTTTTAAATCATCATAATTACAAAATGAAACTATCACTGAGTGATCGTAAGAATGAACAAGAAACTAGTTACATCCCTAATTAATCTATTTACGCAAGTAATCTTCACTAGTTATTTTTCATAAGAAAATTTAGAAACAAAAAAATATTTATAAATTATTTAACTTTAAAGCTAAATTTCCAGGAATCCGTTGTGTTGACCGTCTCGACGTTTGTTGGGAAATTTCGGCGTCTGAATATGGACCAAGGTTACAGCTACTCCTTCACCAGCGTGATGATTTTTTTTCTTATTTTTCGTTGACATTTCTAAATTTAGTTGGACACATTGGTCTCTTTAAACATTTTCATGAATCACGGTTTTTAGTGGCCGTCATTTTCATCATACCTACACGCTTTTCACCTTTCTTCTCAGTTTCAGTTTACAGCTTGTATTTTCTTCGGTTAATAGGATTTTTGTTGAGCACGGAACTAAATTTTTGTTTGCCCCTTTGTGTTTCAAAGTTTTTTTTTTTACAACACTTCTTTTCAGAGAGTTTTTAGTTTATAGTTAGGAGTTAATGTTGTTTTGGAGTTACTTATTTTCTTATTACGTTTTGAACTTCAAAAATTTTCTTTTCTGTTGGTATTTGTCGTGTTTTTTTTCGCTCTTGAACTTGATACTTTTGGATATAAAAATTTTTTTTTATCATTTTTCCATTTTTTTGTTTGTAATTTCGGACAGAGTCCTTTAACGGTTCACTTCCGTTTTAAAAACACGATGTCTACATCAAAAGTTTTATATATTTTTTTTCTTCAATTTCCGATGGAAAACTTCTTGGTAGTTGTTACACTTGTTCACTATTGCCCCAACTTGGGTTTTTCTTAGTTTTTATATCCGGGGATTTTAGTTCCAAAGCAGGCGGGTTTGGGTCCGACGATTTAATTTTTGCCAGCCGGGGTGGTCTTTTCGAAAACTATATCACAAATTTAATATAAATATATATTTTTTTTTCTATTTCTGATGGAGAATGTCTTGTTAGTTGGTACACTTTTTCACTATTACCCCAACTTGGGCTTTTCATGTTTTTATATCCGGGGATTTTAGTCCCAACTTTGTTACTTTCTGGCCTACGCGTTCAAAGCCTCTTTACCAGGATTTTTCCAGTTTTCCATATCTTCTCTCCTTCAATATAGGTCAAACGGAATAATCGCCTGATATTCCCGTTAGACATTCTTTTTTATTTTCTTCTTGATATACCTTTGTACAGTCAGATCAGACAATGACTTCTTTACTCGAATCGAGAGATGAGAAATAACGTCATGGATCACGCCTTCCAAATTTGCTTAACAAAGAAAAAAAAAAAACAGGAATATACCAGCATAAATCCGTACTAGTCCAAAATTTTAGTGAAAATTGCGTCAACTATAAATAAATCATTCAAGTAACTGTCGAACCAACTCTACAATTTTATATTACATTGTCTGTCCGGTCCGGCGATGGAAACCTAGAAATCAACAACATCTACATCCCTCCTGTCAACTGTTGCCCCAGTGGATACCGCCCTGATATCAGCGCCGTTCTCACTGGAATCATCTGAGGCGATTTCAATGCCCATCACGATCTATGGCATTCAAACTTGCGGGTGGACAATAGGGGTGAGATGTTAGCGGATTAAATAGAAGAAACGACGTTCTGCACAATAAACGGAGACGCCCCCACACGTATGGTAGGAAGCTGTCACAGTTCGCCGGATATTTCAATCGTGAGCGCAGAACTCGTAAACTGCGTCAACTAACACCCGATGGTAACATTGGCATCCGGCCACCTGCCTATACTTTTTTCACTCGAGCGTTCCGCCGACTTCATCGCCACAGAAAAACGCATTTTCATTAACTTTAAAAACGGAAAGTGGGACAAATACAAATCCCTTACAGACAACCGCTTTGCTGCCCTCCCAATCCCGACTGATTCCCACCAAGGGGAGCGTGCTTTCCGCAAGGTCATTGAATCCGCCTCGAATCGTTTCATTCCCGCCCGTAGAATTCCCGAAATTCGGCCCCACTTCCCGGCAGATGCCGCAAGTTTAGCGAGAGAACGTGACTTTATAAGACAGCTCGATCCCGGCGACCCCCAAATAAGGGATATAAACCACCGCATCAGATTGCTTCTGGCTGAACACAAGCGGGCGAAATTGGAGAAGCACCTAAGCGACCTCTCTGCCGGTGTAGGTAAACTTTGGTCCACTGTAAATTCCCTATCTAAGCCGTCTAGGCACAATGACAAAAGTCACCATCGCCTTTGGCGACAAAGGGCTGTCGGATGCGAAAAAATGCGCGAGCGCTTTCTGCCGACAATATATAATGCATTCTACAGTGGACAAAAATAGACGGAGGGCCAACAGACACGCACATAAACATAAGTTCAGCACGTTGCCAATTACCATCTCCGCCAAAGAGGTTGAGGATGCCATCGGTCATGCTAAACCATCCAAAGCAGTTGGCCCAGACGGCATAGCCATGCCGATGCTTAAAAGCCTACGGAAAGAGGGTTTCAAATATTTAGCACATGTCTTCAACCTGTCTCTTTCCACCTTTGTCATACCCGAAAAATGGAAAATGGCCAAGGTGGCCCGCTACTAAAGCCTGGAAATCCAGCTAACATAGGAGAGTCATATCGCCCGATATCTCTCCTATCGGCAGTAGCCAAGACGCTTGAAGCCATTTTGCTGTCCTAATTCAAAACTAATTTGCAGCTAGCCTGCCATCAGCATGGCTTCAGAAAACTCCATAGCACCACCACCGCGCTAAATGCCATCAGCACCCAGATAAATTGCGATTTAAATCAAAAACCCCACCATAGAACAGTACTCGTAGCGCTAGCCCTTTTAAAAGCTTTTGATACGGTCAACAATGGCACGTTACTGCAATACCTGGAAGGGTCTACCCCTCCCCCATATCTTAAAGTGGACCGTAAATTATCTGGGTGGTCGTGCGGCATCGGTGCAATTTAGAAATGAAACATCAAAACCAAGAAGAATTAAATAGCGGGTACCACAGGATGGTGTCCTGTCGCCACTTTTGTTTAATATCTACATATCTAAGCAACCTTCGCCACCAGAAGGAGTTACTATCGTTTCCTACGCCGATGACTGCACAATAATGGCCACAGGCCCAGGCCCGGGCATCGATGAGCTTTGCAACAGAATAAACGGCTACCTCCCTGATCTCTCCAGTTTTTCGGCTTGGGAAACCTGGCATTATCACGGACTAAACCCTCCGCGGCCCTATTTCAACATGGACGTCCTAAATGTCGACCATTTTGAATCCAGAGCCGTAATAAAATCCTCATATCCCTTGCTGACAGTACTTGCGGAAAAGACAAAGAAACGCTAATTACCACAAACAAAGCAATTGGTCAGCCGCTTGCGTGCTACGTGTTCCATATATGGTTGCCAAGCCTAAAAACTACCCACTGGAAGAAGCTACAGGCCTACCAAAATACTGCGCTCAGAACCGCCACGGGTTGTCTTCTTATGTCCCCAGAACACCATATACAAAATGAGGCGAGAATACTCCCCATCAGGGAGAGAAATGAGATACTAACCAAACAGTTTCTCTTGAATACCCAAAAACCTGGGCATCCCAACAGACAATTGATTGAGCCAACACCGCCTAGGGACTTAAGGAGTCATCTCCGCAAGCATGTTGAGGAAATACGGCACCTGTGAACTCAGCCATATGAAGCAAAAAAATACAAGTAAGTCCTTGGTGAAATCCACAACAGGCGTCGGACCTTTATGCCGGGAATTTCCCGGTGAATCCAGTACTTAGGGAACAGTACCCAAAACTTGCGGAAGAGGAACGCATACTCCCCAGGGAAACACGAGTCACTCTGGCTCAACTTCGTTCTGGATACTATAACAGGTTAAACTCTTACATATCCAGAATCAACCCCGACAAACAAAATGTATGACCCGCTTGCAATGTGTCCCCACATGACACCAACCATTTCTTTAATTGTAATGTGGAACCAACGCCTCTAACACCCCTCTCATCATGGTCCACCCCTGTCGAAACAGCAGCTTTCCTTGGACTCCCGTTAGAGGATATTGATGACAATTTGTGATCGGTCGCAGCTATTAGGTGGGGCGAAACATTGCTACAACAACAACAACAAGAATAATTTTATATTTCCCCATTTCCTCCGCTTAGGGTTCGAACTTGGTACTTTCTCTGTCGGAGAAGAGTCTGCGATCCTTCCAGGTTATGCATTACGAAACCCTTATAAGTAATGTATTACATTAACTTATAGCGTTTTCTTTTCTGGCTATAGTGTTACGCTTTTTGTACACCGCGCAAGGGTTTTTGTTCTATTCTAAAAAACAGGCAACGCCTTTACGGGGTATTTCCTTCTTTTGTGAAAATTGTTGCCTGCTCGCAACGCAAAAGCGTTATACTTTTACCTTGTATAAAATGGCGGTGCGGCAGTGCAACTCTGTGAAACTCTCAATTCGCTCTTGAGTTCCACATATACTCTGTTAATATGAGTGCACAGATCACCTACCAGATTGCGCATTCACGAGTTCAAAATTGCTTCGCTCTGCGCATCTACGTCAAAGTTGACTGTTTGAGCGATTGAAAGAAAGAGAGAAAAAACAAGAGCTAAATTAAATTAACGTAAGAAGTGCCCATAAAAAAGAGATGATCTAATATTTACATGCGCAATGCGCAATTTTCTTGTATGATTTGTGATATGAGTGAATTTGGTGAGATGAAATGTTCTTTGTATGCACTATAAATGTTGACAATTTTCTGGGGTAGGAGTAACACTATTAAGGCTTTACCATTTACTTAGGCAACAATTTATTTCAGAAAAGAAAACGCTATTAGATTGTATGCTGCCTTGTAATGAAGAAATTTCTATGCATTCTTCGTAATAGAGATTTTAAAACTTCGTGAAGGTTCGTGTAAAATACATATATACATACATAAGATTATTCGTGTGAAGATTGTGCGCTATAAATAGTATTGAAAAAATTTAGAAGCAAAAAACCGCAGGCAATAAATAATCAAAAACAAATTTAAACTATTTAAGTGAGTTTTTCAGTTAAAATACATACTTAGATGTACATATTATAATAACAGGTTTCTTCTTATTTAGTATGTGAATTGTGGAGTTCCAGTAAGCATAACTGTAAGTTCTGTGAACTACTGAAATATTGTGATTTTATGTATTATGTAAGTTAACACAGCAGCATGTAGCTATGCCTATGTTTTTATACCTTTCATGAAAATTAAATGGTATATTAACTTTGGCACGAATCTCAAAATTGTAAGTCCTTAAAGGAAAATAGATAGCCCCACCATCAAGTATACCGAAATAATCAGGATGAAGAGCTGAGTTGATTTAGCCATGTCCGTCTGTCCGTCTGTCTGTTTGTATGCAAACTAGTACCTCAATTTTTGAGATATCTTGATCAAATTTGGTGAGCGGGTGTATTTAGGTGTCCGATTAGACATTTGTCGGAACCGGCCGGATCGGACCACCATAGCATGTATCCTCCATACAACCGAGTTTTCAGAAAAAGAGGATTTGTAACGAACTTCTCCCGGATGCTGCCGTTTACTACTGAAAAAGTCAGGCGCATACTTCCGAGACGGGTCTGCATACCTTGCTATGCTACGGTCTGGCTCAGGGAAATGGGAGTGGGCTTGTCTGTGTCACATACAACGAAATTCGTACGATACAAAATCTGTGTGCAGGGTATTTAACAGTCTATACCTCATGAACGCAGATAAAAATACAACAAAAAAAAAAATAGCGAAACTCAAGCAGCGAAACAAAAAAATTTATAACAAAAGCGGAATCAAAAAGGGTCATTTCAACCAGCGATGGAGGGATTGGTAAGATGGAATTTTCCCTCCTGGTCTTTACCCACCCAACCTGTTAATGTACCATGACTTTATGTACATTAACCCAAGAAAAATACTTAAGCCTGGTATACTAATTTTTCCCTACATTTCGTCATAAAATGAAAGAATTAGAAATCCATTTTCTTTAATACTATAACGATTTCACACCTTTATTGAAAAATAGGTAATAACTAACTTTATTTGATAAGCTAGATTGTATTTAAGAATATAACAAAAAAAAATCTCCATCATATTCTCATCTTTTAGATATTTTTAACAATTCATTCAAAAAGCCAATTAAAACTGAATAAGACTAATATTGTTTTCACACAGAAACTTAATGATCTCATTTCACCTGCTAATGAAATCGTAAATTTTTTGCTTTCACACAGAAGTAACTGCTCGATTAGTATGAATGATGAGACAGACAATCATGGCGGAACGATACAAGGTGGGAGCATGGTGACATACCTAAAAACAAAAAAAATTCCATGTACTTGTAAATTCGATGGACAAATGTCGAAATCGTACTGCGCCGGTAGTTGATGTATCAAATCAAATAAAAAAGGTTATAATTAGCTGTTCGATGCAGCCACCTTGTATCGTTCCGCCATGCAGACAATGACATTTGCTTTGACAAATGACATTTTAAAGCACTGAAAACACCAAAAACTAAGAAGCGGAAACGGAAGCGGAACGCTGCCAACAGAGTTGCATTGTGCTTTTGACTTCATTAGGCATTCGATTAGCTACTAATGAAATAATAATAGATTCGAATTTGTAGGGAAGATTGAGCTCAATAAGCGTCTTAATGTAGAAAATTGCCTTTATTATTCAATAAGCCGTCTGTGTGAAAATACTATAATGTAGAAAACTGCCTTTATTATTCAATAAGCCGTCTGTGTGAAAACAGTATAATAAATATCTAATTAATGGATGTATTTATTATTCGGATATACGAGCTCTCTATGGTTTGGTCCGTTTATTGTAACATCTTTATACCTAATTATATAAATATTAATTTCAAACATTCGGAAGTTTACTTGGGAAACCCTATTATTCGCAAATCCCCTCAATATATGGGCTTTGTTTTGAGTTATCAACTCGATTTTCCGCTAAAGTAAAATAAATATACGTAACGACTAAAGACACGGACTTGTGCCAATGAGAAAATATGCAAACGAAACGACTTAAGAAAGGAACTTGTCCACGGTAGTGAAACAGTGCGTGTGCAGTGTTGACAGATTAACGACGCCGTCGTCATTTTGACGATTTTCAACTAGAATGACGCTTGGACGATTTTGTAATGAAAAATGACGATTTAAGCCTGCCTTCTATGTAAGATTTATTTTAAATATTCAAACACCAAGAAATATATCCAATAATGTTGATTTTAGATGGACACCACAGTAATAAATATTGAAGTGACCAACTTAGCTCGTGAAAACGGAGGGGTGATGATATCATTGCCTCCGCATTCCACTCATAAAATGCAACCGCTAGACAGAGCATTCATGAGCTCACTCAAGACTTATTACATTAACGAATTAAAGCGTTTTATGAGAGAAAATGGACGAAAAGTTACTCAATTCGATTTAGTTGGTCTATTTTCCAAAGCGTGTTATAAGGTTCAGACTGGCCAGGTTGCAGTTAACGGTTTCAGATATACTAATATACCCTTTCGATAGAAATATTTTTACTGATGCAGACTATATTGCTGCAAATGATATGTATGAGCACGTAACTGACGAAAATTCTGAAGTTTCCGAGCAAAATAATGCAACTTCGGATACTGGGCGTATCTAACTTCACCGACATCTAATACAGATCGAATTAGAAAGTCAGTTGCTACCGGAAGAGAAAAAAGTCAAAAGCGACAGTATTAACAAAATCACCATATAAGAATCTGTTGGAAGAAAGCATTCGGAAGATCCGGGAAAAAGTGAAGCCAAAAATTAAACTAGAAAAGGAACCTTTCCAGCAGCGAAAGCTAGAAAAGCTGAATGTGAAGAATCAACCAGTGACTCCGAAGTAAGCGTCGTCTACGCAGAATCGAACCAATGGGATTTTGTTGAAATGCCTCCAGACGGAGCGATTTTCTCCTTTTGTGAAAAGTTATGCAAGGACGAAAGAAATATATCAGAATGGAGTGCTTGTTTACAATGCCATACGGTTTCGGCTCATAACGTCTGCATTTCCAAAAAAATCCAATTTTTTTTGCGAGTCTTGCACAAATCGAATGTTTTAAGCAATTTTGGTATTTCCAAAAACTTATTCATTTTTAATATCAACGAGTCAAGGAGGCATTTTATTTTATCTTTTGGGAAGCTGTTTATCTTTTATTGATAAAATGGGTAAATTTTAAAAGAAGTTATATACAATTTTTTTTAGTAAAACTGATTTAGTTATTATTGGGGTTAAATGATATATTATACCAAATTAGCCTACGTTTGCGTACCACATTACCCGCCTATTTTTGGTGAAGCGGCATTTCGGGCTCACCCGAATTTCGTCTTATAAATTGTAAACTGATGGTGGTATACAACTTTTTGATAAAGTACGCTATAGATGATATTTCACCAAACAAAATGTGACGAAAAAGAGGTGAATTGGACATTTTGTTAGGTCAAATTACCAAAAACTAAACGCTATACCACAAATGCCGTAGTTCCTCTATTTTGAAGGCATTTCTACGGTTCCTCCAGAAGTTTTTTGGAAAACTACTTCTACTATCAAAAGAGCTGATTCTACATACACTTTTTCTAATTTATGTGTATTCGCTGCAGATCTAATGTGCTTGCCACACTCTTCAGCGAATGTAAAACGAATTTTTTCTAAAATAAATTTAAACAAAACAAAAATTCGAAACCGCCTGGAAACTGATACATTAAAAGGAATATTGCTACCCCAAGATTATTTAAAATTGAATAACTTTTCCCGTTATAATATTGAACCGCAAATAAATATGCTAAAAAAATGGACGCGAAAATGTATAACTAAGAAACTAAAATGATAAAGGAAGTTCGATTCGAACTCAAAGAAAAAAAATAATAATTGTTAAAATGACTGAAAACAAGTACCTTTTGTATCTAATACAAAATTTTTCTTTTAAGGAGTTATTGTTACTTATAAAATAAAACGAAATGAATTGAAAACGATTTTATATGTTGTATGTGGCAATAAAAAAAACAATCAAGACAATTTTCAGAAAAGCGCTTTAAAAGTTAGTATTGTTGAATGAAATGCGGCGATCTCATTTTGGTTTCCGGCGAATACAATCGTACGTCCCCTGGTAATAACCCAACTTCGTCCTAACTTAACTTTGGTTGTTGATCGTCATATCTATATTTTTGACGTCATATCTATATTTTTGACGATTTTTTGGGCGGCGCCTGACGACTTGGAAAAAAATATATGGCAACGCTGTGCGTGTGTTAGCTATTATGTTCAAACGCAATCAAACTTAGATTTCAAACCGCGGTTCAAAATGTAAAGAAAAAAGGAATATTTTCACCTAATATTACCAATAAAATGAAAAATATTTGCCAAATCTAACACGTTGACAATTGTTTCTACTAAAAAAATACAATATGTATGTAATTGAAGTATATTTTTTTTTTCTACTTACTTGATCTCCATCGATGCGACAGTGAGCTCAGCGACGATGACGGGAATGTTGTAGGTTCGATGTATTATGTCTAGCGACCATGTCTTCTAGTGCTAAAATTATTTTTGAAAATACACTGGTGACATGTTAGAATGCATATTTTGGCATCACTAGTAAATCGAATGGTTTTAATTATACAAAAAAAATGTACAAACGAACTTAAGAGGGCGAGCCATTTTCGGTATTACCTACGAGATCAACTCTTAAATATTTACGCCGAAAATGCGAGTTTGTGCACTTTTTCGGAATTCCAAACCATATAATTAAACAAAAATTACGGGAAACTTCAATCGACGAAATTGTTACCTTAACTCCCTGTTTTATGGTACACAAGTTTTCTTTTTAAATCATCATAATTACAAAATGAAACTATCACTGAGTGATCGTAAGAATGAACAAGAAACTAGTTACATCCCTGATTAATCTATTTACGCAACTAATCTTCACTAGCTATTTTTCATAAGAAAATTTAGAAACAAAAAAATCTTTATAAATTATTTAACTCTAAAGCTAAATTTCCAGGAATCCGTTGTGTCGACCGTCTCGACGTTTGTTGGGAAATTTCGGCGTCTGAGTATGGACCAAGGTTACAGCTACTCCTTCACCAGCATAATGATTTTTTTTTTCTTATTTTTCGTTGACATTTCTAAATTTAGTTGGACACATTGGTCTCTTTAAACATTTTCATGAATCACGGTTTTTAGTGGCCGTCATTTTCATCATACCTACACGCTTTTCACCTTTCTTCCCAGTTTCAGTTTACAGCTTGTATTTTCTTCGGTTAATAGGATTTTTGTTGAGCCCGGAACTAAATTTTTGTTTGCCCTTTTGTGTTTCAAAGTTTTTTTTTTTGTACAACACTTCTATTCAGAGAGTTTTTAGTTTATAGTTAGGAGTTAATGTTGTTTTGGAGTTACTTATTTCCTTATTACGTTTTGAACTTCAAAAATTTTCTTTTCTGTTGGTATTTGTCGCGTTTTTTTTCGCTCTTGAATTTGATACTTTTGGATATAAAAAAATTTTTTTTATCATTTTTCCATTTTTTTGTTTTTTGTTTGTAATTTCGGACAGAGTCCTTTAACGGTTCACTTCCGTTTTAAAGACACGATGTCTACATCAAAAGTTTTATATATTTTTTTTCTTCAATTTCCAATGGAAAACTTCTTGGTAGTTGTTACACTTGTTCACTATTGCCCCAACTTGGGTTTTTCTTAGTTTTTATATCCGGGGATTTTAGTTCCAAAGCACGCGGGTTTAGGTCCGACGATTTAATTTTTGCCAGCCGTGGTGGTCTTTTCGAAAACTATATCACAAATTTAGTATAAATATATATATTTTTTTCTATTTCTGATGGAGAACGTCTTGTTAGTTGGTACACTTTTTCACCATTGCCCCAACTTGGGCTTTTCATGTTTTTATACCCGGGGATTTTAGTCCCAACGCACGCGGGTTTGGCTCCGACGTTTTCCGCCTTCCGTGGTCGTCTTTTCGATGTCTCCTCAAAAACTAACTTTGTTACTTTCTGGCCTACGCGTTCAAAGCCTCTTTACCAGGATTTTTCCAGTTTTCCATATCTTCGCTCCTTCAATATAGGTCAAACGGAATAATCTCCTGATCTTCCCGTTAGACATTGTTTTTTATTTTCTTCTTGATATACCTTTGTACAGTCAGATCAGACAATAACTTCTTTACTCGAAGCGAGAGATGAGAAATAACGTCATGGATCACGCCCTCCAAATTTGCTTAACAAAGAAAAAAAACAGGAATATACCAGCATAAATCCGTACTAGTCCAAAATTTTAGTGAAAATTGCGTCAACATTGGCATCGTCGCAGAAAAACGCACTTTTATTAACTTAAAAAAAGGAAAGTAGGATGAATACAAATACTTTACAGACAACCGCTTTGCTGCCCTCCCTATCCCAACTGATGCCCGCCAAGGGGAGCGTGCTTTCCGCAAGGTCATTGACTCCGCTTCGGCTCGTTTCATTCCCGCCCGTAGAATTCCCGGAATTCGGCCCCACTTTCCGGCAGAGGCCGCAAGTTTAGCGAGAGAACGTGACTTTATAAGACAGCTCGATCCCGGCGACCCCCAAATAAGGGATATAAACCACCGCATCTGATTGCTTGTGGCTGAACACAAGCGGGCGAAATTGGAGAAGCACCTAAGCGACCTCTCTGCCGGTGTAGGTAAACTTTGGTCCACTGTAAAGTCCCTATCGAAGCCGTCTAGGCACAATGACAAAGTCTACATCGCCTTTGGCGACAAAGTGCTGTCGGATGCGAAAAAATGCGCGAGGGCCTTCTGCCGACAATATATAATGCATTCTACAGTCGAAAAAAATAGACGGAGGGCCAACAGACACGCACATATACATAAGTTCAGCACGTCGCCAATTACCATCACCGCCAAAGAGGTTGAGGATGCCATCGGTCATGCTAAACCATCCAAAGCAGTGGGCCCAGACGGCATAGCCATGCCGATGCTTAAAAGCCTAGGGAAAGAGGGTTTCAAATATTTAGCACATGTCTTCAACCTGTCTCTTTCCACCTTTGTCATACCCGAAAAATGGAAAATGGCCAAGGTGGTCCCGCTATTAAAGCCTGGAAAACCAGCTAACATAGGAGAGTCATATCGTCCGATATCTCTCCTATCGCCAGTAGCCAAGAAGCTTGAAGCCATTTTGCTGCCCTACTTCAAAGCTAATTTGCAGCTAGCCTGCCATCAGCATGGCTTCAGAAAACTCCATAGCACCACCACCGCGCTAAATGCCATCAGCACCCAGATAAATTGCGGTTTAAATCAAAACCCCCACCATAGAACAGTACTCGTAGCGCGAGCCCTATTAAAAGCTTTTGATACGGTCAACAATGGCACGTTACTGCAAGACCTGGAAGGGTCTACCCTTCCCCCATGTCTTAAAGTGGACCGTAAATTATCTGGGTGGTCGGGCGGCATCGGTGCAATTTAGAAATGAAACTTCAAACCCAAGAAGAATTAAACAGCGTGTACCACAGGATGGTGTCCTATCCCCACTTTTGTTTAATTTCTACATATCTAAGCAACCTTCGCTACCAGAAGGAGTTACTATCGTTTCCTACGCCCATGACTGCACAATAATGGCCACAGGCCCAGGCCCGGGCATCGATGAGCTTTGCAACAGAACAAACGGCTACCTCCCTGATCTCTCCAGTTTTTCGCCTGGGAAACCTGGCATTATCACGGACTAAATCCTCCGCGGCCTTATTTCAACATGGACGTCCCAAATGTCGACGTCGATGGCACTACGTTACCGACTCTCCTACACCCCAAAATCTTGGGTGTGACGATTGATCAGGATCTGCATTTTGGTGAGCACGCAGCCGCAATTGTTCCGAAAATCCAGAGCCGTAATAAAATTCTCAAATCCCTTGCTGACAGTACTTGCGGAAAAGACAAAGAAACGCTAATTACCACATACAAAGCAATTGCCAACCGTTTGCGTGCTACGTGTTCCCTATAGGGTCGCCAAGCCTAAAAACTACCCACTGGAAGAAGCTACAGGCCTACCAAAATACTGCGCTCAGAACCGCCACGGGTTGTATTCTTATGTCCCCAGAACACCATCTACAAAATGAGGCGAGAATACTCCCCAACACGGAGAGAAATGAGATACTAACCAAACAGTTTCTGTTGAATACCCATAAACCTGGGCATCCCAACAGACATCTGATTGATGAGCCAACACCGCCTAGGGACTTAAGGAGTCATCTCCGCAAGCATGTTGAGGAAATACGGCACCTGTGAGCTCAGCCATATGAAGCAAAAAAATACAAGTAAGTCCTTGGTGAACTCCACAACAGGCGTCGGATCTTTATGCCGGGAATTTCCCGGTGAATCCAGTACTTAGGGAACAGTAGCCAAAACTTGCGGAAGAGGAACGCAAACTCCCCAGGGAAACGCGAGTCACTCTGGCTCAACTTCGTTCTGGATACTGTAACAGGTTAAACTCTTACATATCCAGAATCAACCCCGACAAACAAAATGTATGACCCGCTTGCAATGTGTCCCCACATGATACCAACCATTTCTTTAATTGTAATGTGGAACCAACGCCTCTAACAACCCTCTCATCATGGTTCACCCCTGTCGAAACAGCAGCTTTCCTTGGACTCCCGTTAGAGGATATTGTTGACAATTTGTGATCGGTCGCAGCTATTAGGTGGGGCGAAACATTGCTACAACAACAACAACAAGAACAATTTTATATTTCCCCATTTCCTCCTCTTAGGGTTCGAACTTGGTACTTTCTCTTTCGGGTGCTTCGCCCTCTTTCCCTGGCTTAGCTAGGCTATTTCACTTTAAATAAGGACGGAGATCGTTCTTGGTAATCCGATCCGGTTTGGGACTCTTTTTATGTGATCGAAATCTACTATACCTCGAATACAGCAAAAAAAATATACCAGTTTCTTGTAAAAAAAAAACAGAACAAAGAAAAAGGGACAGATGAAGACTAGTTTGGCATAGCATTCATACTGGTTGTGCGATAGTTTGCATCATTGGATTTTCTGCATGGTACGTATGTATGCTTTGTGCCTTAAAATCATCTACTAGTTCTCTGTGCCATTAGTTGAGCGCCACTTTCGTTATGCGCATGCGCGGATTTCCTAAGTTTTAGTGCATGCTCACTCATTCCAATCTATATATATACACTTATATGTGTACCTACAATTGTACAATATCAAGTGGATGTTTGGTGATTGCCTTTCCTTGGCTTTTAAGTTACGCTCACTCACTCACAAGCATATAACTCTGTTGATTCGCCAGAGCACATCGACGCTAAGTATATTTTTATATTGTTGCACTGGGTATTGGTCGTGTCGAACTGTTCGAACCAATTTTCGATACAACACAACAAACATGTTGATTTGCAACACTCAATTATTCCCTGTGATGTTCGCATATTATGTCGAGAGGCTAATATCATTGTGATGCTCGTCATAAATTCCCCCCAACCATACAGATGCAAACCGATGCTAGTCGGTACCTAGCGGCTGCAACTTTCATAATTTTGTTATTGTTGATCTCTTTGTCAATCGGTTAATTATTCGTAATAATTATGAAAGAAAATCAGTTATTTGTCGCAGATGTTGTGCCTTTTCATGACAAGATTTCCTTAGTGTTCCTTTATGATTGTTCCCTATGTCTTCTAACAAGTAATAACCGTTTCCAACCGTTTTTATCACTTTGGTTTTAACAACTTGTGGGTCAAGTTTACCGTTGAAATTTTTTCCTAAATTACTTTGCACAAAATTTCTACGTATCACGATTTGTCCTGGGGTAAACTCCCACGCACGCGCGCGTAGGTTGTATGTGCGTGTGTTCTTCTCATACGCAGGCCTCGTTTTGGTGTTAACTGATTCGCGAATGATGGTGAATTGATCCTCCCTACTAAGTCGAGCACTACCCTCCGACATCAATCCTAGATTCTTCAAGATACCGTTGTCTTTCCCGAGTGTTACCATGTTTTGTCCGAAAACAACGAAGTATGGCGACTGACCTATTGTGCTGTGTAAACCATTTCGTAAAGAACAATTAATTCCGCTTACGTAAGCATCCCAGTTCTGATGATCCTTGCGTACAAAGGATCTCAAATCCTCGTTAATTGAGCGATTTACGCGTTCCGAGGCGTTGGCTTGAGGTGAATATAACGCTGTACGAACATGGCTAATTCCATGTTTGTCAATGAAATTATGGAACTCCTTGTCCCATTGTTCGCTGTACAATTGGTCTCTAAGAGTTGCCTTTTTGTTTATATTTTCCTTTTGATCACCATGTAGGCACATACACTCTGTATGTAGTTTATTCCTAATGGTGTGGATATGATTTTTAGGCGCGCTTTTGAAAGCTTAGTAACATTTGTTCGGATTTTTACAGTATTTGTTTTTAATACTTCCGCTGTTACTATTATATCAATATGATCATATGTATTTAATTAGCGAGCTTTGCTCATATTGCTTTATACAATGGTTTTTGTAATTGATATTAGAGAAAAATTATAAGTTTACAAACGGCGATGGTTACTAGGACATGTTTCTGAATTTCACTTCTTCATCAGCTAGCTTTTCGGGAGCTGAGCGTTGAACTCGAATCTCCAACATTCATATCAGTGCAAACCTTTAGCTGCTAAGCCATATGAATGTCCCGTTGTTGGCTGTACAATTGGTCTCTAAGAGTTGCCTTTTTATACTCAGTTGAGCAGAGCTCACAGAGTATATTAACTTTGATTGGATAACGGTTGTTTGTACAGGTATAAAGGAATCGAGATAGATATAGTCTTCCATATGTCAAAATCATCAGTATCGAAAAAAAATTTCATTGAGCCATGTCCGTCCGTCCGTCCGTTAACACGATAACTTGAGTAAATTTTGAGGTATCTTGACGAAATTTGGTATGTAGGTTCCTGGGCGCTCATCTCATATCGCTATTTAAAATGAACGATATCGGACTATAAACACGTCCACTTTTTCGATATCGAAAATTTCGAAAAATCGAAAAAGTGCGATAATTCATTACCAAAGACGAGGGGCTGAAGGGGGCCTCGAATACTCTAAACAAAAAGGGCAAGAGGAGGACGACGACGTCAAGACGAAGGTGCTGGAGGGGGACAAACAGCCCAATGGTGCTGCGAGTCCTACAGATAAACCTCCAACACAGTAAAGTGGCGTCGAGCGAACTCCTCCTAACCCTTGAGGAGGGTTCGTTTGAAGTGGCGCTGATCCAGGAGCCGTGGCTCTCATCGGGAGGAAAGGTTTCTGGCCTTAGCGCGCGCGGGTTTGGCGTTTACTACGCACAAACGGAAGGACGGGTGCGAGCTGTAGTAATGGTAAGGAAACAGCTGCATTCATATATGCTGCCTAATTACACCACCGAGGATCTCGTAGCGGTGGCCGTTGAGCAAAAGAATAAGCAGGCATTTATCCTGGCGTCCTGCTACATGGCCCATGCTGCGGAGGTTCCACCGATGGAGTGCAAAAGGCTAGTACAGGAGGAAGGGCGCAAAGGGCGGTTGGTCATAGGCGCAGATGCAAATGCGCACCACAATGCGTGGGGAGGAGCAGATACGAACGAGAGAGGCGAATCTCTATTTTGTTACATCCTGCAAACCAATTTGCAGATAGCCAACAGGGGAAATGTTCCTACATACATTGGTCCAACATCCAGCAATGTTCTGGATATTACATTGAGCTCCGAGCGTGATATATCAAGGTATGATTGGATGGTTCTCGATAGACCATCCTTCTCCGACCATGCGTATATAAGCTTCAGCATCCCACTAAAGAGGGTAGAGAAGGGAGGAACCTTTAGAAACCCTAGGGCAACGAATTGGACTAAATTCCAGAAACATGTAGAAACGAAACTGGGACAACCCAAAGAGGTTGCTAATGTAGAGGAACTGGAGGAGTCGAATGAATTCCTAACAAGGACGCTTATGACTGCGTATAACAAAGCTTGCCCTCTAAGAAAATTCAGAGGAAAAGCAAAGCCGCCATGGTGGAGCAATGAGCTGAGTCTTCTAAGAAGACAGGTAAAAGAAATGTTTAAACTCGCAAAGACCGCGGAAAGCGAAGCGTGTCGGGACGAGTACAGGGATCTACTGAGGATCTACAAGCGTGAAATTACCAGGGCAAAGAGAAACTCATGGAAAAGTTTCTGTACGGACATAGAGTGCTCCAGTGAAACCGCACGGTTGAAAAAAAGGCCTAGCAAAGGGAAACATAGTCCAGGGACTAATAAAGAAAGAGAACGGGGAATGGTCACGTGATAGTGAGGAATCCCTTGAGGTGCTTCTCGATACACATTTCCCATCGGGAGAAGGTTTAGAAGAACCAGCAGACATCACTCACACTTCGATCACGGAGCTAGTGGTGCCGGGCTTGGTGACCGATACCAAGATCGAGTGGGCAGTGAAGACGTTTTCTAAGTTTAAATCGCCGGGCCCAGATGGTATATTCCCGGCCATGCTACAATTCTCAAGCAGGGCGGTCGTGGAATGGCTTAAAATAATATTCGATGGGTGCATAAGACTGAATCATGTTCCGCACTCTTGGAGAACTGCTCGTGTAGCTTTTCTACCAAAGGCGGGGAAGATCGGTCACGTGTATCCCAAATATTAGCCGTAACCAAAGCAGTAGAAACCCTGGAAGAGAATAGCTTAAGCTGCAACCGTGTTAACTTTTATATTGACAGTCAAGCAGCAATTAAGGCAATAATCTCGCATAGCACAGCATCTAAATGCGTGTTAGAGTGTAAGCAGTCTCTGGAGAGAATCGGGACAGGGAGAAGCATACATCTATATTGGGTCCCAGGGCATATGGGAATAGATGGGAATGAAAAAGCGGACGAATTAGCTAAAAAGGGCGCATCCCTTGAAGCTTGCTCCGTAGACGTCCCAATTAGATTGGGCGAGATTAAGCGAAGGCGAGAGGTGCACATGATCGACCAAGCAGAAAAGGCGTGGGTTCAAGCGCGGGGCTGTAAAGTGTCGAAGATTATGTGTAGGTCTTACAACCTTAGACTAACACAGTTGCTTCTATCATTAAAAAGAGAGGACTGTAGACTCATGACGGGTATTCTGACTGGACACTGCCTTCTGGCGTCACATGCCTTTAAATTAGGCTTGGTCAGTGATAGCAGGTGTAGGAAGTGCGGGTTGGAGGAGGAAACGATCGAGTACGTTCTGTGCTCGTGCCCTGCACTTGCCAGGATAAGACTCCAGCTATTAGGAGTGATACAGCTGTCAGATCTAGAAGCAGCAAGTGGCTTAAGTCCTAGGAAGCTTCCAGTATTTGCCAAGAGGACGGAGTTATTTTATAACATAGGTCCTGGTTTTTGATAGGGTTTTTCAGTTTGGTCGTTAAAACAAACTTCTGGTAACACTACGGACTCAATCAGTCTATGTGAGGTCCTCATGGACCGGCCAGTTCAACCTACCTACCTAGATTCTAGGACGATAACTGTTTTCTGTGAAAAAGGGAGAAATCGGTTGAAACCACGCCCAGTTTTTATACACAGTAGATCGTCTGTCCTTCCGCTCGGCCGTTAACACGATAACTTGAGCAAAAATCGATATATCTTTACTAAACTCAGTTCACATAATTATCCTTACATTACACACTTTGTATTCGTATAAAAAATGGCCGAAATCCGCCTATGACCACGCCCACTTTTTAGATTTCGAAAATTACGAAAAATTAAAAAAATGCCATAATTCTATACCAAATACGAAAAAAGGGATGAAACATGGTAATTGCATTGATTTATTGACGCAAAATATAACTTTAGAAAACAATTTTTTAAAATGGGTGTGACACCTACCATATTAAGTAGAAGAAAATGAAAAAGTTATGCAGGGCGAAATAAAAAGCCCTTGAAATCTTGGCAGGAATACTGTTCGTGGTATTATATATATAAAAAAATTTGCGGTACCCGACAGATGATGTTCTTGGTCACCCTGGTCCACATTTTGGTCGAAATCTCAAAACGACTTCACATATACAACTACCACAACTCCCTTTTAAAATTCTTATTAATACCTTTAATTTGACACCCATATTGTACAAACGCACTCTAGAGTCAACCCTGGTCGACCTTTATAATGATATCCCGAAAAGGCGTCCACCTATAGAACTAAGGCCCACTCCCTTTTAAAATACTCATTAACACCTTTCGTTTGATACCCATATTGTATAAACGCATTCTAGAGTCATCCCTGGTCCACCTTTATGGCGATATCTCGAAAAGGCGTCCACCTATAAAACTAAGGCCCACTCCCTTTTAAAATACTCATAAACACCTTTCATTTGATACCCATATCGTACAAACAAATTCTAGAGTCACCCCTGGTCCACCTTTATGGCGATATCTCGAAAAGGCGTCCACCCATAGAACTAAGGTCCACTCCCTTTTAAAATACTCATTAACACCTTTCATTTGCAATATCCGTTATTTCGAGGTGTAAAATTTCGTGGCGCAAGTCGGAATTCAAATTGCGTATCAAAATCTCGACTAGCTCTGTCTCATTCATTTGGATTCTCAACTTGTCGAACATTTGCATTACAACTTCAAGGAAATCCTCAAATTGGCGTCGCATGGTCTCGCAACAATCAAACCACTCCAGATTATTGGTGTTTGCCGGTAACGCCAGAACCATTGCAAAAGCTTTACCTTCAAACAATGAGTATAGATGTTGGCAAAGTACTGTAAAACTTCCGTTCAGGCGTGTTTATTCGATAAATAAATTGGTCTACAGATATGCCATCTTTCGACCCGCTAAAACGAACCTGCCAATTTCGAACTAGATTTGACAGTTTTTCGTTTGCCACAGACAATCGGCTAACGCCTAATGAGTCTGGCCGTCTCTCATACCGAACATTCTCATTAATAAATCGCTCCGGATACTGTGCGTCGCGCGGCCATTCCACCTGCTCTTCTCCCCGAGAAACCGCTGGAGATGGTCTAGTATTTCTATCCATATTTAAGTTTTGTAACATATTCTGAATATCCATGGTCATTACTTCACGAAAGTTTTGCATTGATTCAGCAACTAATTGCTGCACTCGCTGTTCAGTAATTCCGCTTTGGTGTGGCTTAGTAACGCGTCGGTATCGTGGTCAGTTGACGTATAAGTTTGGAATTGGGGATTAGTTTGCGCGTAAAGCCGACGAATATGCACGAGGAATAGTACCGGTTGGCATACTCAGTTTTTCCTTTTCTAAGATTTTAAGCTCTTTTGTGAAACAGGGACTTCTACAGATTGGGCAAGTGTCATTATTATCTAACCAGGTATGGATGCAAGTTAAGTGGAAACAATGATGGCACACCGTTTCTCCCCTATCTTGGCTATTTAACAAGGTTTCAGTGCATATGGCACAGGACTGGTTGTTCAACTGATTACCATCTGTGCCACCAGAGGCATTATCAGGACTACGTGTCACTGGCATCATAGCACTCAACTAATAAAAACAGATTTTTCGTGTGTTAATGTTTAGGTATCTACCGAAAATTCGTTAGGAATGAAAACAATCAATCGATCGCGTTTTTAAATCAACTAATTAATAAAATATAATATGATGACTACTCTGTAGGGAAGGTTAATAATTTGGACTTAACAATTCGCGGTTGCTTAACTCCTTAATGTGTACATGTATGCTGGATAAAAATGAGGTTAGTGGCTAAGCTTATACTTTGGTAAATCGCCGCAACACTGCAACAGATCAAAATCCAAAAGTAAATGCTTGACCGTTTGGTTGAAATATGGAACGTATTTGATTTTGTGGCTGTGGATCAAGGTCAGATAAAGTATAAAAACATTTATTTTCTGCAAATCCATTGACTCCGACAGTCCAACAAACGAAAAAAAATATAAAAAATTGTCGTATTTGCGAGGACAGAATACATAATAAGTACGTCAATCTGTAATCCATCTCAAATAACTTAAGATATCATGCTTATGATACCAATTCAGTGAAAAAAGTCAGCGGTCAGAGTCCGAATTAATCCAAACTTTGCAAATCCTGTGTTCTTTTATTCACTGCGAAAAAGAAGATTATTTTATAAATGAAATTTGGGAGCCTTGACAAGATGATCAGTTTTATAAGCTTAATTTATATTTTGTTTGCTATCCATTACTAGTCGTATTGGAAAAAAAACCAACCTGTCTTACCACACGTAGGTTTATTTCGGTAATGATGAACGGACCTAGGAGTTTATAGCATTTACGCCCCACGTTGGGCGCCATTTATTTCTGTAAGGAACTTCTCTCGAATGCTGCCATTTACTACTAAAAGAGGGTCAAGCGCATGCTTCCGAGACGGGTCTGCATACCTTGCTATGCTACGGTCTGGCTCAGGGAAATGGGAGTGTGCTTGTCTCGGTCACATACAGCGAAATTCGTACGATACAAAATCTGTATGCAGGGTATTTATCACCATTTACCTCATGAACGGAGATAAAAATACAACAAAAAAAACAAGCGAAACTCAAGCAGCGAAACAAAAAATTTATAACAAAAGCGGAATCGAACAGGGTCATTGCAACCAGCGATGGAGGGATTGGTAAGATGGAATTTTCCCTCCTGGTCTTTACCCACCCAACCTGTTAATGTACCTTGACTTTATGTTCATTAACCAAGAAAAATACTTAACCCTGGTACACTAACCTTTCCCAGCATTTCGTCACTAAAATGAAAGAATTAGAAATCCATTTTTCTTTTATACTACAATGATTTCATACCTTTATTGAAAAATAGGTAATAACAAACTTTATTTGATCAGCTAGATTGTATTTGAGAATATAACAAAAAAAAAAATTAATTCATCCTATTCTCATCTTTTAGATATTTTTAACAATTCATTCAAAAAGCCAATTAAAACTAAATAAGACTAATAGATATCTAATTAACCGATATATTTATTATTCGGATATACGAGCTCTCTATGGTTTGGTCCGTTTATTGTAATAGCTTTATACCTAATTATATAAATATTAATTTCAAACTTCGTAAGTTTACTTGGAAAATCCTACTATTCGCAAATCCCCTCAATATATGGGCTTTGGTTTGAGTTATCAACTCGATTTTTCCGCTAAAGTAAAATAAACATACGTAACGACTAAAGACACAAACTTGTGCCAAAGAGAAAATATGCAAACGAAACGACTTAAAACCATTCGTAAGATGCCAAAATATGCATTCTAACATGTCGCCAGTGTGTTTTCAAAAACAATTGTAGCACTAGCAGACATGGTCGCTAGACATAATACATCGAGCATACAACATTCCCGTCATCGTCGCTTAGCCCACCGTCGCATCGATGGAGATCAAGTAGAAAAAAAAAATATATATACTTCAATTACATACATATTGTATTTTTTTAGTAGAAACAATTGTCGGCGTGTTAGATTTGGCAAATATTTTTCATTACATTGGTAATAATTATGTGAAAATATCCGTTTTTATCTTAACATTTTGAACCCCGATTTGAAATTTAAGTTTGATTGCGTTTGAGCATAATAGTTAACACAATCACAACCTGTTTCATTACCGTGGACGAGTTCGTTTCTTAATTAAACAAAAAAATGTAATAACGAACTTAAGAAGGCGATTCCATTTTCGGTATTACCTACGAGATCAACTCTTAAAATTTTATACCGAAAATGCGAGTTTGTGCACTTTGTCGGAATTCCACAACATATAATTAAACCAAAATTACGAGAAACTTAAAACGACGAGATTGTTACCTTAAGTCCCTGTTTTATGGTGAACAATTTTTCTTTTTAAATCATCATAATTACAAAATGAAACTATCACTGAGTGATCGTAAGAATGAACAAGAAACTAGTTACATCCCTAATTAATCTATTTACGCAACTAATCTTCACTAGATATTTTTCATAAGAAAATTTAGAAACAAAAAAAATCTTTACAAATTTTTTAACTCTAAAACTAAATTTCCAGAAAACCGTTGTGTCGACCGTCTCGACGTTTGTTGGGAAATTTCGGCGTCTGAATATGGACCAAGGTTTCAGCTACTCCTTCACCTGCGTAATGATTTTTTTTTTCAGATTTTTTTTCTTATTTGTCGTTGACATTTCTAAATTTAGTTGGGCACATTGGTCTCTCTAAACATTTTCATGAATCCCGGTTTTTAGTGGCCGTCATTTTCATCATACCTACACAATTTTCACTTTTCTTCTCAGTTTAGAGCTTGTATTTTCTTCGGTTAATAGGATTTTTGTTGAGCACGCACCTAAATTTTTGTTTGCCCTTTTGTGTTTCAAAGTTTTTTTTTTCACAACACTTCTATTCAGAAAGTTTTTAGTTTAAAGTTTATAGTTAGGAGTTAATGTTGTTTTGGAGTTACTTATTTTCTTATTACGTTTTGAAGTTCAAAAATTTTCTTTTTAGTTGGTATTTGTCGCAAACTTTTTTTTAATCATTTTTCCATTTTTTTTTGTAGTTTAGGACAGAGTCCTTTAACGGTTCACTTCCGTTTTAAAAAAACGATGTCTACATCAAAAGTTTTATATATATTTTTTTTCTTAAATTTCCGATGGAAATCTTCTTGGCAGTTGTTAAACTGGTTCACTATTGCCCCAACTTGGGCTTTTCTTAGTTTTTAACGCGGGTTTGGGTCCGACGATTTAATTTTTGCCTGCCGTGGTGGTCTTTTCGAAACCTATACCACAATTTTAGTATAATATATTTTTTTTTCTATTTCTGATGGAAAACGTCTTGTTAGTTGGTACACTTTTTCACTATTGTCCCAACTTGGGCTTTTCATGTTTTTATACCGGGGGATTTTAGTCCCAACGCACGCGGGTTTGGGTCCGACGTTTTCCGCATTTCCGTGGTGGCCTTTTCGATGTCTCCTCAAAAACTAACTTTGTTAATTTCTGGCCCACGCATTCAAAGCTTCTGCTTCCACCGGGAGTTTTCTAGTTTTCCATATCTCCTCTCCTTCGATATAGGTCAAACGGAATAATCGCCTGATCTTCACGTTAGACATTGTTTTTTCTTTCCTATTTAATATACCTTTGTACAGTCAGATCAGACAATGTCTTCTTTACTGGTATCGATAGATGAGAAATAACGTCATAGATCACGCCATCCAAATTTGCTTAACAAAAAAAAAAACAGGAATATCCCAGCATAAATTCGTACTAGTTCAAAAAATGTAGTGAAAATTGCGTCAACTATAAATAAATCATTTAAGTAATTGTCGATCGTTGAATAGCAAACAACCAACTCTGCTATTTTATATTTCCCCATTTACTCCTCTTAGGGTTCGAACTTGGTACTTTCTCTGTCGGGTGCTTCGCCCTCTTTCCCTGTGAAAAGTTTGAAGGAATAAGAAGCGTTGTGAGGTATAATGGTACCTTACAGTGGGTATGCCGTATAATGCTACACCTGGCGTAGCTAGCATATTTTACCTTAAATAAGGACGGAGATTGTTCTTGGTAATCCGATCCGGTTTGGGACTGTTTTTATATGATCGAAATCTACTATACCTCGAATACAGCAAAAAAGATGTACCAGTTTCTTGTAAAAAAATAAAGAACAAAGGAAAAGGGATAGATGAAAACTAGTTTGGTATAGCATTCATACTGGTTGTGCGATAGTTTGCATCATTGGATTTTCTGCATGGTACGTATGTATGATTTGTGCCTTAAAATCATCTACTAGTTCTCTGTGCCACTAGTTGAGCGCCACCTTCGTTATGCGCATGGGCGGGTTTCCTAAGTATTAGTGCATGCTCACTCATTCCAATCTATATATGTGTACCTACAATTGTACAATATCAAGTGGGTGTGTTTTGGTGATTGCTTTACCTGGGCTTTTTTACCTGGGCTTTTAAGTTACGCTCGCTCACTCACACGCATATACCTCTGTTAGTTCTTCAGAGCACATCTACGCTAAGTACATTTTTATATTTTTGCACTGGGCATTGGTCGTGTCGAACTGTTCGAACCAATTTTCGATACAACACAACAAACATGTTGATTTGCAACACTCAATTATGCCCTGTGATGTTCGCATATTATGTCGAGAGGCTAATATCATTGTGATGCTCGTCATAAATTTCCCCAACCATACAGATGCAAACCGATGCTAGTCGGTACCTAGCGGCTGCAACTTTATAATTTTGTTATTGTTGATCTCTTTGTCAATCGGTTAATTATTCGTAATAATTATGAAAGAAAATCAGTTATTTGTTGCAGATGTTGTGCCTTTTCATGGCCAGATTTCCTTAGTGTTCCTTTATGATTGTTCCCTATGTCTTCTAACAAGTAATAAGCGTTTCCAACATTTTTTATCACTTTGGTTTTAACAACTTGTGGGGCAAGTTTACCGTTGAAATTTTTTCCTAAATTACTTTGCACAAAATTTCTACGTATCACGATTTGTCCTGGGGTAAACTCACACGCACTCGCGCGTAGGTTGTATGTGCGTGTGTTTTTCTCATACGCAAGTTTCATTTTGGTGTTAACTGATTCGCGAATGATGGTGAATTGATCCTCCCTACTAAGTTGAGCACTACCCTCCGACATCAATCCTAGATTCTTCAAGATACCGTTGTCTTTCCCGAGTGTTACCATGTTTTGTCCGAAAACAACGAAGTATGGCGACTGACCTATTGTGCTGTGTAAACCATTTCGTAAAGAACAATGAATGCCGCTTACGTAAGCATCCCAGTTTCGATGATCCTTGCGTACAAAGGATCTTGAGAGATTTACGCGTTCCGAGGCTTTGGCTTGAGGTGATTATACCGCTGTACGAACATGGCTAATTCCATGTTTGTCAATGAAATTATGGAACTCCTTGCTGACAAATTGGCTTCCATTATCGGATACTATTGTCTGAGGTACACCAAAGCAATCAAAAATTGTAGTTTTAAGAAAATCTATTATTAAGTTGGTTGTGAACTTTCTTAATGGTTGCAAAAAAGTGAATTTCGAGAAATGGTCCAGGACAATAAAGATACCTATGGTTTTTGTAATTGATATTATAGAAAAATTGTAAGTTTACAAACGGCGATGGTTACTAGGACATATTTCTGAATTTCACTTCTTCATCAGCTAGCTTTTCGGGAGCTGAGCATTGAACTCGAATCTCCAACATTCATATCAGTGCAAGCTTTTAGCTGCTAAGCCATATGAATGTCCCGTTGTTCGCTGTACAATTGGTCTCTAAGAGTTGCCTTTTTGTTTATATTCCTTTTGACCATGTAGGCACATACACTCTGTATGTAGTTTATTCCTAATGGTGTGGATATGATTTTTAGGCGCGCTTTTGAAAGCTTAGTGACATTTGTTCGGATTTTTACAGTATTTGTTTTTAATACTTCCGCTGTTACTATTATATCAATATGATCATATGTATTTAATTAGCGAGCTTTGCTCATATTGCTTTATACAATGGTTTTTGTAATTGATATTAGAGAAAAATTGTAAGTTTACAAACGGCGATGGTTACTAGGACATGTTTCTGAATTTCGCTTCTTCATCAGCTAGCTTTTCGGGAGCTGAGCGTTGAACTCGAATCCCCAACATTCATATCAGTGTAAGCCTTTAGCTGCTAAGCCATATGAATGTCCCGTTGTTGTCTGTACAATTGGTCTCTAAGAGTTGCCTTTTTATACTCAGTTGAGCAGAGCTCACAGAGTATATTAACTTTGATTGGATAACGGTTGGTTGTACAGGTATAAAGGAATCGAGATAGATATAGATTTCCATATATCAAAATCATCAGTATCGAAAAAAAATTTGATTGAGCCATGTCCGTCCGTCCGTCGGTTAACACGATAACTTGAGTAAATTTTGAGGTATCGTGAAGAAATTTGGTATGTAGGTTCCTGGGCACTCATCTCAGATCGCTATTTAAAATGAACGATATCGGACTATAACCACGCCCACTTTTTCGATATCGAAAATTTCGAAAAATCGAAAAAGTGCGATAATTAATTACCAAAGACGGATAAAGCGATGAAACTTGGTAGGTGGGTTGAACTTATGACGCAGAATTGAAAATAAGTAAAATTTTGGACAATGGGAGCGGCACCGCCCACTTTTAAAAGAAGATAATTTAGAAGTTTTGCAAGCTGTAATTTGGCAGTCGTTGAAGATATCATGATGAAATTTGGCAGGAACGTAACTTGTGTTAAAATATGTATGCTTAATAAAAATTAGCAAAATCGGAGTACGAACACGCCCACTTAAAAAAAAAAAATTTTTAAAGTGAAATTTTTACAAAAAATTTAATATCTTTACAGTATATAAGTAAATTATGTCACAGCCATTTTCGGATCATATTCGTGAAGATATTTCAATCGCCTTGGTTGAGATTTTTGATACATTTTTGAATGCAATTATCATGCATTTATTCTTCGTATCTCATACAAAATAGGATACTACTACTTACTTACTATTTAATCAGGGGAAGAAAGCATGCGGAAGTGAGTTGTTTGAACCAAAGGTAACTCGCAAACAAACCATACCAATATACACCTGCGACCACAACATCCAGCATCAGCTAGGATCGTCAAAATCTTAAAATACGATATGGTACGGGATGTTGAAGCCATATCCAGGTACATATGTCAAGAGAATTTCACCCACCTGGTCTTCAAATAGTTCACAACCTTTGTATTGTCTAAAGGTTGGAGTTGTATTTTCTGGGACGCCGAAGGTGGAGAAATGTTTGGGACATCTCTTGTTAGGAGCACTATATATAGTATTTCTTGCCTTGAAGAATAAAATTTTAATATATTGTGTGTGAACTTCATGATTGAAAAAATGTGTGTATGTGAAAAAATAAGCTCTCCAATCAAAGGTAAAATTTTAACAAGTACAAGATTCATTATTCAGTGAAGAAAGATTATCAGAAAACATTCAGAAAGCTGAATGAAAAATGATAAAAATTTTTGATCACCTAAAGTAAACACATTTGATTCAAATATGATTCCAAAATGTGATTGAAAACCCATATTCAGTTTTTGGTCATCAAACGTATTCCTATTTGATTATTTCTTTTGTTTGAAAACCCATATTCAGTTTTTGGTCATCAAAAGTATTCATATTTGATTATTTCTTTTGTTTAATTGTATGATAACTCATTATTTAGTCAGAAAGGGTAATCAAATTGTATTGAAATGTAGGGAAATTCAAAATTTAATCACCTAAATGCTGAGTGGGTAATAGAAACAATAGAACTCTAAACAAAAGGCGTAGGCTCGGGGGACACCAATAAATATTAGGCGGTATTTATATGCGTTTGATGCTAATATTGCAATAAGTTAGAATGGATCATAAGTAGCGTTACTGCACTTTGGGGGTGATAATAAATTGCTTACAAATTTAAATTGACCTCAAATATTGGGATGAGTAAGGACAATATAAGTATGTTTGTGGTAGCCGAAGAGAAATTTACAAGGTACTTCTACAAAGCCTTATTAGGGTCAGTGCGCGCTCTAAACCTTATAATCTCTGATAAGACATACATGCACACACATACATCCATACATTGTTTTAGGAGTAGAGTAGCAAAACGGAAACTAAAATGATCTGACATTCATATACATATTTGTCAGACCATATGTTTAGTACTATTGTAGCTTTTAGCATTATGCAGATGGATGGACCATAACGTGTCATGTTAACACCTTTTCGACGGCTTCCATATATGTATGTACATACTTATATATCTTGATTTCTTAATATAAACTTAACCAATGCTCGAATTATGGTTGTTTCCTTTTAGATTACTAATCTGCTAAACACCACTTCTGCATCACAGGCAATACACTTTAAAATTATTCTGGAAAGCATGAGAGTAACCCATAGCAACCTGAAGTATTTTCATCCTATATTCCTAGTAGATACTGATCACGAGTCAACTAAGCAAAAATATGATAAGTTACCAGAATATACTATTGATAACTGAGTAATGCAGTTGCAAACGTATTTATTTGAAGCTTATCCAACGTTTATTAAACATATTCAGGGTGGCGTAGAAAAATAAATAAACAGTGACGGAGAAAGGTCTACATACATCCCCCTTTTCGGCTGGATTGAAAGGCTAATAATTTTGTTTGGTTGATTTTCCGACAGGGTGGATAAATGATGTATATTGGAACGATTTTCCGTCATCCCTTGTCAAATTTGGTTTTGAGACAAACCGGTTTCGGCGTTGTGCCATCATCAGTGTCGATTTTCGTTCTGATCTGTTGTTGTCATTTGTCCTGTATTTATAGTTCGTAGGTATATGAGCAGGTGTTGTCAAATTGATGCTTGTGTATATTTAGTTACGTGTATGTGCTGTGTGTTCGTTCAGAACCGAGGGTGGTTTACTAATCGATTTGTGTGGCTGACTGGGGTAGGTAGAAATCTGTGATTTTAGTCGTTTGACCTTCTTTGTCGGTTTTTTGTTTTGGTGTGTTAATTGTTTTGTGTTTATTTGTTGTTGTGCGTTTGTCTGTTGTACCTGTGTGATTAAGTTGTTTCCTGTAAACAAGTTTTAAAGGCTCGAATATTGTGTCAGAAATGGTGTTTATCTGTTCGTTTATTATTCTACCGTCGAATGTTTTCTGTTTGTAGATTTCCATGTTTTCGAGTACGTTAAGACGTCGGCCCTTTTCTTGTATGTGAAGAACCCTAACTGTTTTATTGATGTTTGCTGGGGAACATTCATTCTCGACCATGTGATTCGCGAAGTTAGACTCGGGTATAATGTTTGGATTCCGTATTTTTTTGTTGTAATCTCTAATATGTTCTCTGAACCTCGTTCTTATTTGCCGTCCTGTTTGTCCTATGTAACTATGCTGGCATCCGCAGGTAAGCTTGTATACGCCGTGGCTGCTAAACGGATCCTCTGAGTTAATGTTAGTTCTTAGTTTTCGCCCTAGATTGTTCGATGTTTTTAATGCTGTGTTAATGTTGTATTTTTTAAAGAAATTTGCCAATTTATATGTTGCTTTTCCAGTATATGTCATAGTCGTCCAGCTATTATTTTCTTTTTCATTATTTCTTTTTGGTTCTCCATTTGTCCTTCTGAGCTTATCTACTAGTGCTTTTTTACATCCGTTGTTTGCAGCGATATTATATATGACCTCAAGTTCTCTCTTATATGCCTCTTGTGTAAGAGGTGTTCTTTCAAGTCTATATACCAAGTGCCTTAATGCTGCATTTTTATGATGTTGAGGGTGATTTGAGGTATTGTGTATTATTGTGTCGGTGGCCGTTGACTTTCTATATATGTCATAGTTAAATCTTTTGGCTTCTTTATCAATATTTATTGTGAGGTCTAGATAGTTGATTCCTCCGTCTTTTTCGGTTTCCATTGTAAATTTTATATTGCCGTGCTGTTTGTTGAGGTACTCCTGTACGAGCTCTTCGTTATTAGTAGTTGAAACGCATATTATGTCATCCACGTATCTAGCATAAAATTACACGCCTAATTTGGACTTCAGCTCCTGTATGTACTTTTCTTCCAGATTTTGCATGAACACTTCCATCAGAACTGCTGATGTGGGGTTTCCCATTCCAAGACCGTTTGTTTGTCTATATATTTTATTGTTGAATTTAAAATAGTTTTGACGTAAAGTGGTTCTTAGCGTATTTGTGATTTGCATACTTTTCACTTTGTTTTTTGTGTTATGAACTATTGTTGAGCTAACTATGTCCAAAGTCTCCGATAGTGGTATAGATGGGTATAGATCTTTTATGTCAAAAGATACCAATTTGCTGTTTCTTGTTAGCTCTACGGTCTCGAGTCTCTCTATTAGTTCTGTTGTGTTAGCTATTGCATATTCGTTCCTTAGCTCCAGAGTGTCTATCAATATCGTTTTTAAATATTTGGACAGTTTGTAACATGGTGCCGATTTAAAATTAATGATGGGCCTCATTGGCGTGTCCGGCTTGTGGATTTTTGGTAGCGCAACCAGTGGAGGAGCCGAAGGGTTCATTTGGACCAATCTATGTGCCATGTTAGAATCTACTATATTTGTTGCATTTTTTATAGCAACTTTGATTTGTTTTTGGTATTCATCTGTGGGATCCTCTCTCATTCTACGACATTTCATTTCCTCTATGAGATCCTCGATTTTGGATATATATTGCTCTTTTTCGATTAGCACAGTGGTGTTTCCTTTGTCCGCTTTCGTTGTGACAATATTGTTTTTCCTTAGTTTATGCCGTAGATTCTTTATTGTTTTCTCCTCTGTATTCGGTTTTTGTCCTTCCTGCGCTTTCACCTCCTTTCTTATGATTTCCCTGCACATGTGTCTTGCGTGCTCCTGTTCTTCCTGTGGTATCAATGATATTGCGATCTCCGCATCTACAATCGCTTGCTCCGTTTTTCTTACTGTATTCTGGTCCATGATATTGTGCTTCAGGCCCTTTTCGAGAAGTTGTGCCTCTTCCTTGGTAATGGCCACTGTTGTGAGGTTAACGAACTTGTCATGAAACTGGTGAGTGTTTTGGTTTTGGTTACTCTCTCGTCGTCCTGCCAGCTTGTCCAATTTTCGGTTCAGCGACCTGTATTTTTGTTGTAGTTCCTGATCGACCTCTGTCTTAATGCGGTCGAAACATTCCATTAATGCAGTCGTAGGTAGTTGTTCTGCCAATCTTAAATGGATAGATAATAACTCGGCATTTATCTCATCCTTCTTCGAGTATAAGCTTTCCAACTCATATTTAAAAAAATCCTTTTCCGCTTTTTTAACTGTTTTCCTGCTAGATTTGGTATTTGCCTTTATTGTTATTTTTGCGAAATTCGGAGTAGCATTCAATTCCAGGCATTGTTTGTTGAACCAAATGCTCGCCTTTGCTTTATATATTTTCAGTAGGCGTCGCTTGTAAATTGTTAGTAGTCCGTTCGCGTTCAAGTTAAAAGCCTGACAACCAATAACTGACTTATCTTGTTTGGTTGATTTTCCGACAGGGTGGATATATGATGTATATTGGAACGATTTTCCGTCATCCCTTGTCAAATTTGGTTTTGAGACAAACCGGTTTCGGCGTTGTGCCATCATCAGTGTCGATTTTCGTTCTGATCTGTTGTTGTCATTTGTCCTGTATTTATAGTTCGTAGGTATATGAGCAGGTATTGTCAAATTGATGCTTGTGTATATTTAGTTATGTGTATGTGCTGTGTGTTCGTTCAGAACCGAGGGTGGTTTACTAATCGATTTGTGTGGCTGACTGGGGTAGGTAGAAATCTGTGATTTTAGTCGTTTGACCTTCTTTGTCGGTTTTTTGTTTTGGTGTGTTAATTGTTTTGTGTTTATTTGTTGTTGTGCGTTTGTCTGTTGTACCTGTGTGATTAAGTTGTTTCCTGTAAACAAGTTTTAAAGGCTCGAATATTGTGTCAGAAATGGTGTTTATCTGTTCGTTTATTATTCTACCGTCGAATGTTTTCACACACCAAAACAAAAAACCGACAAAGAAGGTCAAACGACTTTCGGAAAACATAACTTCCCCAAAATTAACGTTTTGCTCCAATACCCCGATCGGTGCTTCATTAGGTAATTTTGTTTTTTTAAATAAAGTTTAAATAAAAATGATTGGAAACCTTTTGTGCTCCACGCACCTGAGAAAAAAACTTTGTGCGCTAAGCTATCAGCTTTTAAATTTTAAGGAAAACATTTTTTTTTTGTCGGCCATGAAAGTCTTAGAGGAGCATGTTGAAGAACGTGTTGGTTTGCCCCCATTTGTTTGTTTGTATGAATGTGACTCCGCCAAATAGGAGGTGTGTGAATGGCTCCGCTAAACATAGGAGCATGCCAAAACATAGGCAGTTGTATGAATGTGACTCCGCTAAATAGGAGGTGTGTGAATGGCTCCGCTAAACATAGGAGCATGCCAAAACATAGGCAGTTGCATGAATGTGACTCCGCTAAATAGGAGGTGTGTGAATGGCTCCGCTAAACATAGGAGCGTATAGTGCACTCATGCCAAAACATAGGCAGTTGTATGAATGTGACTCCGCCAAATAGGAGGTGTGTGAATGGCTCCGCTAAACATAGGAGCATGCCAAAACATAGGCAGTTGTATGAATGTGACTCCGCTAAATAGGAGGTGTGTGAATGGCTCCGCTAAACATAGGAGCGTATAGTGCACTCATGCCAAAACATAGGCAGTTGTATGAATGTGACTCCGCCAAATAGGAGGTGTGTGAATGGCTCCGCTAAACATAGGAGCGTACATTTCACTCATGCCCAAAGCAAGGCCATGGGCGCATGAAAGCAAGTCTTGCGCCGAGGTGACTTAGTTAAGTTGTATATATAGATATGGCCTAACCCACGCGTTCCCACTTGAGCTCGTATTCACCTTTATCCAAACATTAGGCAATCTTAACCCAATGCCATTTGCAAAGGTGTACTACTGTTTAGATAAAATATAGGTTTGCAGAAAGGAAATTCTCCTGTTGTATAATAATTTCATGGCTGATAGGAAAAAGCTGTTAAACCTAGACCTATTTTAAAGGGCAATGCAATTGGCCAGCCGCATCGTTGTTTTGAAATTGGTTCCTAAGGAGTGTTGCATGAAGGGTTTGCTGGTCTTGGATAATTTTTAATAGGATAATAAAAATTGTAGACAAGCTTTAGATCCCTAATTCGGTGTCACACCCTGACTAGAAAAGAATTGGAATTAGGGAGAATGAGAAGTGGGGTATTAAAGATCTCCGACCCTTTCCTCGCAAGGAGGAAGCAAGACCAACTTTGTGATTGGTCTCGTCGTGTGCCCTCTCGCCGTATCAAGCTCGACGACTCGAACTCGATTGTCGGCTCCGTAATGGAGTTTGGTTATTCGTCCTAATCTCCATTCGTTCGGAGGTAAATTTTCCTCTTTTATGACTACCAGGTCCCCTTGTTTCAGATTGGCTTGTGGGTGTTTCCACTTGGTGCGTTTTTGCAATTCGGTGAGATATTCGGACTTCCACCGTTTGCAAAACGTTTGATGTAATGCCTTCAGCTTCTCCCAGCGGTTGACAAGTGAGGCACGATTCTCACTGACGTCAATCCCTGGTGGGGCTAGTAGATGACCGCCAATGAGGAAGTCTCCCGGAGTGAGTGGTTCCAAGCTGGACGGGTCGTTGGAGGAGGGGCTCAGAGGTCTCGAGTTGAGACAAGACTCAACTCTGCAAAGAAGGGTACTGAACTCCTCCATAGTAAATTTGTAGTCCAACGCTATCTTTTTGAAGTGGTTTTTAAAACTTATGAGGGGCGGCTGCAGGTATGAAGTGCCATTGAAGGGTTTGGTGAGAGTACTTCGATAGGGTTTGGTTACGCGCATCGGCGAGGAAAGCTTTTAGTTCGGATCGAAGTGCTCGAGAGGCACCGACGAAGTTTGTTCCGTTGTCGGAGTATATGTTCTTCGGACATCCTCGCCTGGCGACAAACCGATCGAAAGCTGCTAAAAAGGCGGCGGTACTGAGGTCACTCGCGACTTCTAAATGAATCGGCTTGGTGGCAAAGCAGACAAAGAGGCAGACGTAATCCTTTGATATGCGGCATCCTCTTCCGCTATAAGATTTGATGTCAAACGGTCCGGCAAAATCTACCCCCGTATTGGTGAAAGCCCGGGAAAAGGTGGTTCGCTCTGGCGGTAGATCTCCCATCAGTTGGGTTTGGGTCCGTTTGCGGAATATGGTGCAGGTTTTGCAATTATGTATGACCGATCGGATCATATTTTTTACCCTAGGAATCCAATATTCTGTGTGTAGGCGACAAACATCAGTTGGTTCTCATTATGCAGGGTATCTTTGTGGATGAACTGGACAAGAAGTCGTGTGAGCCGGCAGTCATACGGCAGAATGATAGGGTGCCGTTCACTGTAGGGAATATTCTTGGCCCCTGAAAGACGACCGCCTACCCTCAATATGCCCTTTTCATCGACAAGGGGGGTAAGAGGCAGGATCTCACTCTTTGATCCGATGAGTTTCCCGGATTTTAAACTCGAAAGTTCCTCCAAATAATGCTTCCGTTGGTAGAGAGTTATTAAACGATTTGTCGTGGCCTGAATTTCATTGGGTGAAATGAAGTACGATTCCGCTTTAAAGGAAGATTTTGTTTTAGTATTGGTTCTTTGCGAAAACCTTATAATATATGATATGACCCTATGACCCGCAAGGCTCTTGAAAGTTCTGAAAACCTTTCTAGGATATCCTCATTTCCACTTATTTTTGATGTGGTAAAGGCTTTTGCGCGCTTTTGCTCAATATTTGTCTGATACTCCTTTTCTTGATTTGGCCACTTTGAATTGTCTTCTTGTAACCAAGAAGATCCCTGCCACCACAAGGAGCTTGCGACTAGGTCTTTTGCTGACATCCCTCTGCTGGGTTTGATGCAGACTCTACGTGGTGCCAGGCACTGTTCCCTACCTTTTCTACGATTTTGGTTACTCGATGAGCAACAAATGTTGACCAAGAGCAGGGAGGTTTTTTAATCCACGCTAAATTATGGAATTTTCCCAAGTTCAGTTTTTCGCGCACTGATTCTAAAGTTTCGGCTAACAAGACTGCTCCACACAGTTCTAAGCTGGGTAGCGAAATTGTTTTTACGGGAGCTACTCTTGTTTTCGCCATTAGCAGGCTGACGTGGACCTCCTCATTAACCCTTGCCCTAAGAAATATTGTAGCTGCATAGGCTTTTTCGGATGCGTCGCAGAACCCATGTAATTCAATGTCCGCATTTAGTGTAAAATTTACCCACCTTGGTATCTGTATATTGTTAATATCCGGCTAGTCCTCCATAAAGGTTTGCCATTTATCTAGGGTATGTGTGGACACTGTCTCGTCGCAGTCAGTTCCTTCCAGCCAGATGTTTTGCATTATGATCTTGGCTACTATGGTGACTGGCGCGTGCCATCCCAAAGGATCGAAGAGTTTGGCGATCGCTGAAAGTATTGCCCTTTTCGTCAGGACCTCACGATTTTGGATAGGTTTTGCGGAAAAATAGAAATAATCCGAATGCGCGTTCCATCTGATGCCTAATGTTTTGACTGTACTCGCATCCTCGAATTCCAGAAAATCTTCGTTTAGCAAGTGGGATTTTGGGATTCCTTTTAGAATTCGGCTGCAGTTCGAAGTCCACTTTCGCAAGGAAAAACCTGCTGACCGTAGTGTGTGGGTGACTTCCTCCCGAGCTTTAATTGTTGACTCGATGCTGTGGCCTCCTGCTAGCACGTCATCGACATACATGCTTGTACGCAGAATGCTGGCTGCTATGGGTGACGAAGTCTCTACATCATCTGCTAGTTGGTGCAGTGTCTTTATTGCCAGATACGGAGCACAGTTAACTCCAAACGTTACTGTCTTTAATTCATAGACGTTGATAGGATCCCCTGGATTACTGCGAAATACTATTCTTTGAAACTGAGTTTGGTTGGGCATTACCCATATTTGGCGATACATCTTCTCTATGTCGCTGTTAAAGACATATTTGAAGAATCGCCAACGCAGGAGCAGAATTGTTAGGTCGGCCTGCAGTACGGGGCCGGTGTATAACACGTCATTCAAACTAGTGCCATTGGCAGTGGGACACGATGCGTTAAAAACTACTCTTACTTTTGTAGTCGTGCTCTTACCGCGTGATGAGGTAAAAAATAGCAATTTGTTGCATGGGGAGGGATAATTGTGGGAACTTTTGTCATATGCCCTAGTATTTCGTATTCCGTTAATACTCTGTTGTATTCAGTTTGTAGGGCTGGCGATTTCGATAGACGCGTCTCGTTTCGGTAAAACTGAGAGCAGGCGCTTTTCAGAGAGGGCCCTAATGTGATACTGTTTGGAAACCCCTTCTTGAATGTCAGGGCTACGATGTATTTCCCATCAGTATTCCTTTTTGTTGTCGCTTTGTAAAGTGCCTCGCAATCGACATTATCCTCAGTGAGGGACCTTTTCTTAGGGATATCTTCTAGCTCCCAAAAGGCAGTCAATTTTTTCTCGATGCTGATTTCATTAAAAAAAAGATACGCGGTTATTAATTGGCTGAGTTGCTTCTGTGCGCCCGGTTAATATCCAACCGAAGACGGTTTCTTGGGCGAGAAGCATATTTAAGACGTTCTTCCGTATGCCGTCTAGAATTACTTGGGGATAAATGTCGCCTCCTAGGATTAGGTCCACTGGTTCGTTAACGAAGAACCTTTTATCCGCCAGAACAAGATCAGGGAACTCTTGGCGAGTCATTGCGTCAACTTGACATGTTGGAAGATCCCCTGTCAACTGAGGTAGGACCAGAACCACTGTATCAATGCATACTAAGGGGTCTATAAGGGAACCCAGTCTTATGGAGCAGGATTCTTTCACTTGCGCAGACGGTGTATTATTAATGCCTGAAACTTGGACGTGCAATCGTTTCGATGGCAGATGTATTCTGTTTTTGAGTCTTTCTGTTATAAACGAACATTCAGACCCAGAGTCTATAAGTGCTCTCGCGGAGAAGTCCACTCCATTATAGTTTATTTTCACTCGTGCTGTGCCTAGTAATACCCCCTTCGTTGTATGTGCATGACAGGAAGAGACGCTATTAATATTTTCTTTCCTCTTTTCAGAGTCCATCCTTGCCCTTGCCTGTTGTGAAGTGGAGGGGATGTTATCATTGTTATGTTGGTTGATGTTGTTTTTGGATGAGCTGTCGGAAGGTGGAGCAAGGTGTTGTGCCTTGAGTGACATGAGTTGCAGTTGAATGGACTCGTGCATCTTGTCACTGTGTGCCCAGCCGACAAGCAGTTCAGACAACAGTTGTTGCTTTTCACATAAGCTATTTTGTCTGCCGTGGACAGCTTACGGAATTTGTGGCAGTTTCGTAATTTGTGCTCCTTACTGTTGCACATCTTACATGCCGTTTTTGGAACGCTGGCTTGGTAAACTCCAAGTTTTGTAGGCATTTCCTTTGAACCATTCGTGTGAGTTTTGGGCGGCTTGGATGGTTTGCTACCCTTTATGTCAGACACAGTTTCTAGAGTCCGAAAACGGCTGGGCAGGAATTTGTCCATATCTTCCCATTTTGGGATGTCCGTTTTCTTCTCTACGGTTTCTTCCCATAACGCCAAGGTGGATTCCGGGAGCTTTGTGGAACATAAGTATGTTACAATTGCATCCCAGTTTGTAATGTCGATTTTGTAACATTGAAGTGCCGATATGCAATTATTTATTTCGCGTTGTAATTTTTTATTGCTGTTCCGCATTCGTATTCGACTGCTGTAAGATTAAACAAAAGCTTCAATTGCGTGTTCACTAGGACACGCTTATTCTCATACCTGTCTTTTAAGTTTTTCCAGGCTGTTTCAAACCCTTCATTTGTCAGGGAGCACCTTTCTACTATTTCTTTTGCTTCCCCTTGAGTCTTCTGCCTTAGATAGACATTTTTTCAACATCTTGCAGATCCTTGTTGAGAATATATAAGGCCGTGAACATATCTCGAAAAGCCAGCCAAGAAAGGTAATCACCTTTAAATACATCGGTATCGCAAGGGGGCAGCCGGATTTTATGTCCATGATTCGGATTGGTTTCCACTTTTGTGTCAGGGGCATTTGCAGGTGGTGCTAATTTTTCCACTTCAGCAGCGATTGTAGCCATGCATTTCATATAGCATGCGAAGCAGCTTTTATTTTTCTGCTTAATGGATTGCAGGTCCTCTTTCGTTATATCTGTAGAGTTGAGGAGACCTTCATAAAGTGACTTTGTCTTCTTCCATAGTGATTTCAGCTCCTCTTGCTGTATTGCAAGGGTGTGTTTGTTTTGTTCAGAGATTAGCTTCGCGTTGAACTCCTGCTCAAACTCCACTATGGAGTCTGTTATTCTTATGTAGGTCTCCATTTTTTTTATTATTTTAAAAATCTTGTCTCTTTTAAGGAACGAGAGCGGAAGTAATGACTCTGGAGTATTGTGCTTGCAATGAAAGCGAAACTATAAGAATTGACACAGATAGAAATCTGTTTCAAGATTTAATGTGCCTAATTATTTGTGTATTGTTGTTGAAATTTCTAAGAGTGACACAGATAGAAATTTGGATGCAAATTTAATGTGTCAAAATTGTTATTTGATGAAAAAATGAAGTGGGCTAATTGTGCCAAACCAAATTAGTATTCCAAGAAAAAAAGGTATTGAATGCAATTGTGTACTTCTTCGACGATGAAAAGCGTAATGAACTTATTTATTTTGATTTGTTTTCCTGTTTGATACACAATTTTGAAAATAACTTTATATGGACTGTAAGTAAATAGTGTCTGCTACCAGCCACTAGCCATCCAATGGTGTATATAAGTCGCAGTGGCTTGGATATTGTGTACAAATGTATAAACTGAAGTGAATCTGTGACAAGTTTACAAAAAACATCAACCAGGTGGAAATAAAGGTGTTGTGTACTCCTTATCGAAATTTCGAATGAAAGGAGACTATCCCTAAGTCTTATGTTGCACAGTGCAGTGGAGGTGAGGAGACAAAAAAAAAATTTTTTTTTTTCCACTGCCTGTCTGCCTTGAGCTGTGTCGGAGGAATCTTGCCACTGGTGGGGGAGTCAACCGATAGTCAAAAGGCGATTGGTGTGTTTAAAAAACACGAAATTTCCACCTACTTCGGATTATAAACCTATAACAAGTTCACTTCTATACGTTCACGAATTGCAAAAAAAAATGGTGGTGCATGAACTAATAAAACCAACGTACCTTGTGTCGCTTAAGTGATGATGTGTTTTATGATATGTGGGTACATGTGCGGACTGTATGAAGTGTTGAATGTATGATGTGCGGAATGTATGAAGTGTTGACTGTATGATGCGATGACTATATGATGTGCGGACTGTATGATGTGATGACTGTATGATGCGATGATTATATGATGTGCGGACTGTATGATGTGATGGCTGTATGATGCGATGATAATGTGATGTGCGGACTTTATGATGTGATGACTGTGTATATAGAATGCTAGCTATTACCACTCGTCGCTAATTAATAGCTGATCGCTGGTATTTCTTTGAATTCCCACTTATTTTCTTGCAAATTTTCACCGTCGATTCTAAATAATTTGTTGAAAAAATTTTCACTTTAAATTTTAATGCGCTGGCTGAATATTGTGTTCACTTCGATTTTCCTGGCGCGATAGGACCACAATGATTACGTGTGATTCGGGACGATGGGGATTCGCTCGCACGTAACACCAAAAAAGAAATGTAAAAGAAAAGGAACTAGTTAGTGGCTTATCGAAAACAACACTTTCACTAATCTAATTAACAACAAATATACAATAATTCAAAAGTAAGTGGAAAAATTAAATTGCAAACTATTTTGGAAATCAACTATCTTAATGGTATGGAATTTATGTAAAACAATACGGAATGCTTACCTTCGGTTTGGTTGCTGGAGCTCATTTGCGGATGTTCAAAAAAGAAGTGAATTTAAAAGAAAAAGAAAGAGTCCATGGCACCCGCCGATTACTAACTTTCGTCGAGTTTTCCCCTACTCAATTAGTTCTCGGCTGTGCAAGGACAGTTACCGGATTTTAAAAATATTTAGGCTGGTGGCCTAAACAGATATGGTGCAACAAAATACAAAAACAAAAGAAAATATCAAAATGAGCGTGGCTCCGCCCTTTTTCATTTGATTTGCCTAAGATACATTTAATGCCATAAGTCGAACAAATATTTACCAACCCTTGTGAAATTCGGTAGGCGCTTAGATTCTAGAACGAGATCACTTTTTTCTGTGAAAAAGGGCGAAATAGGTTGAAACCACGCCCAGTTTTTATACACAGTAGATCGTCTGTCCTTCCGCTCGGCCGTTAACACGATAACTTGAGCAAACATCGATATATCTTTACTAAACTCAGTTCACATAATTATCTGAACACACTTTGTATTCGTATAAAAAATGGCCGAAATCCGCCTATGACCACGCCCACTTTTTCGATATCGAAAATTACGAAAAATTTAAAAAAAAATGCCATATTTCTATATACCAAATACGAAAAAAGGGATGAAACATGGTAATTGCATTGATTTATTGACGCAAAATATAACTTTAAAAAACAATTTTGTAAAATGGGTGTGACACCTACCATATTAAGTAGAATAAAATGAAAAAGTTCTGCAGGGCGAAATAAAAAGCCCTTGAAATTATGGCAGGAATACTGTTCGTGGTATTATATATATAAATAAATTAGCGGTACCCGACAGATGATGTTCTTGGTCACCCTGGTCCACATTTTGGTCGAAATCTCGAAAACGCCTTCACATATACAACTACCACAACTCCCTTTTAAAATTCTTATTAATACCTTTAATTTGACACCCATATTGTACAAACGCACTCTAGAGTCAACCCTGGTCCACCTTTATAACGATATCCCGAAAAGGCGTCCACCTATAGAACTAAGGCCCACTCCCTTTTAAAATACTCATTAACACCTTTCGTTTGATACCCATATTGTATAAACGCATTCTAGAGTCATCCCTGGTCCACCTTTATGGCGATATCTCGAAAAGGCGTCCACCTATAAAACTAAGGCCCACTCCCTTTTAAAATACTCATTAACACCTTTCATTTGATTCCCATATCGTACAAACAAATTCTAGAGTCACCCCTGGTCCACCTTTATGGCGATATCTCGAAAAGGCGTCCACCCATCGAACTAAGGCTCACTCCCTTTTAAAATACTCATTAACACCTTTCATTTGCAATATCCGTTATTTCGAGGTGTAAAATTTCGTGGCGCAAGTCGGAATTCAAATTGCGTATCAAAATCTCGACTAGCTCTGTCTCATTCATTTGGATTCTCAACTTGTCGGACATTTGCATTACAACTTCAAGGAAATCCTCAAATTGGCTTCGCATGGCCTCGCAACAATCAAACCACTCCAGATCATTGGTGTGTTGCCGGTAACGCCAGAACCATTGCAAAAGCTTTGCCTTCAAACAATGAGTGTAGATGTTGGCAAAGTACTGTAAAACTTCCGTTCAGGCGTAGGGCAGTTAACGTGTTTATTCGATAAATAAATTGGTCTACAGATATGCCATTTTTCGACCCGCTAAAACGAACCTGCCAATTTCGAACTAGATTTGACAATCGGCTAACTCCTTATAACTCTGGTCGTCTCTCATACCGAACATTCTCATTAATAAATCGCTCCGGATACGGTGCGTCGCGTGGCCATTCCACCTGCTCTTCTCGCCGAGAAACCGCTGGAGATGGTCTAGTATTTCTATCCATATTTAAGTTTTGTAACATATTCTGAATATCCATGGTCATTACTTCACGAAAGTTTTGCATTGATTCAGCAACTAATTGCTGCACTCGCTGTTCAGTAATTCCGCTTTGGTGTGGATTAGTCGCGCGTCGGTATCGTGGATTATTTGTTTGACCGCGTCTACGGTCAGTTGACGTATAAGTTTGGAATTGGGGATTAGTTTGCGCGTAAAGCCGAGGAATGTGCACGAGGAATAGTACCGGTTGGCATACTCAGTTTTTCCTTTTCTAAGATTTTTAGCTCTTTTGCGAAACAGGTACAGATTGGGCAAGTGTCATTATTATCTAACCAGGTATGGATGCAAGTTAAGTGGAAACAATGATGGCACACCGTTTCTCCCCTATCTTGACTATTTAACAAGGTTTCAGTGCATATGGCACAGGACTGGTTGTTCAACTGATTACCATCTGTGCCACCAGAGGCATTATCAGGACTACGTGTCACTGGCATCATAGCACTCAACTAATAAAAACAGATTTTTCGTGTGTTAATGTTTAGGTATCTACCGAAAATTCATTAGGAATGAAAACAGTCAATCGATCGCGTTTTTAAATCAACTAATTAAATAAAATAAAAAAAATAAATGTAAGGCGCGATAACCTCCGAAGAGATCTAAGGCCGAGCTTCTCTTCCAATTTGCGTCGTGCTCCTCTTGATTTTCCCTACAAATTGGCCGGACGGGACCTACATGTTTTATGCCGACTCCGAACGGCAACTGCAAAGCAGATGAGTTTTCACTGGGAGCTTTTCATGGCAGAAATACACCCGGAGTGCTTGCCAAACACTGCCGAGGGGCGACCCCGCTTAGAAAAATTTTCTTCTAATTGAAAAATCTTATTTCTAAAATTTTGATGTTGCTCTGCCCGGGAGTTGAACCCAGGGCATACGGTGTGATAGGCGGAGCACGCTACCATCACACCACGGTGGCCGCCGCTAACTACTAATTAATAAAATATAATATGATGACTACTCTGTAGGGAAGGTTAATAATTTGGACTTAACAATTCGCGGTTGCTTAACTCCTTAATGTGTACATGTATGCTGGATAAAAATGAGGTTAGTGGCTATGCTTATACTTTGGTAAATCGCCGCAACACTGCAACAGATCAAAATCCAAAAGTAAATGCTTGACCGTTTGGTTGAAATATGGAACGTATTTGATTTTGTGGCTGTGGATCAAGGTCAGATAAAGTTTAAAAATATTTATTTTCTGCAAATCCATTGATTCCGACAGTCCAACAAACGAAAAAAAAAAAATAAAAAATTGTTGTATTTGCGAGAACAGAATACATAATAAGTACGTCAATCTGTAATCCATCTCAAATAACTTAAGATATCATGCTTATGATACCAATTCAGTGAAAAAAGTCAGCGGTCAGAGTCCGAATTAATCCAAACTTTGCAAATCCTGCGTTCTTTTATTCACTGCGAAAAAGAAGATTATTTTATAAATGAAATTTGGGAGCCTTGACAAGATGATCAGTTTTATAAGCTTAATTTATATTTTGTTTGCTATCCATTACTAGTCGTATTGGAAAAAAAAACCAACCTGTCTTACCACACGTAGGTTTATTTCGGTAACGATGAACAGACCTAGGAGTTTATAGCATTTACGCCGCACGTTTGGCGCCATTTATTTCTATAAGGAACTTCTCTCGAATGCTGCCATTTACTACTAAAAAGGGTCAGGCGCATGCTTCCCTTGCTATGCTACGGTCTGGCTCAGGAAAATGGGAGTGTGCTTGTCTCGGTCACATACAGCGAAATTCGTACGATACAAAATCTGTATGCAGTGTATTTATCACCCTTTACCTCATGAACGGAGATAAAAATACAACAAAAAAAAAAACCAGCGAAAATCAAGCAGCGAAACAAAAAATTTATAACAAAAGCGGATTCAAAAAGGGTCATTGCAACCAGCGATGGAGGGATTGTTAAGATGGAATTTTCCCTCCTGGTCTTTACCCACCCAACCTGTTAATGTACCTTGACTTTATGTACATTAACCAAGAAAAATACTTAACCCTGGTATACTAACATTTCCCTACATTTCGTCACTAAAATGAAAGAATTAGAAATCCATTTTTTTGTTATACTACAATGATTTCATACCTTTTTGAAAAATAGGTAATAACTAAATTTATTTGATCAGCTAGATTGTATTTGAGAATATAACAAAAAAAAAACTTAATCCATCCTATTCTCATCTTTTAGATATTTTTAACAATTCATTCAAAAAGCCAATTAAAACTAAATAAGACTAATAGATATCTAATTAACCGATATATTTATTATTCGGATATACGAGCTCTCTATGGTTTGGTCCGTTTATTGTAATAGCTTTATACCTAATTATATAAATATTAATTTCAAACATTCGTAAGTTTACTTGGGAAATCCCCTCTATATATGGGCTTTGGTTTGAGTTATCAACTCGATTTTTCCGCTAGAGTAAAATAAACATACGTAACGACTAAAGACACGAACTTGTGCCAAAGAGAAAATATGCAAACGAAACGACTTAAAACCATTCGATTTACTAGTGAAGCCAAAATATGCATTCTAACATGTCGCCAGTGTGTTTTCAAAAATAATTGTAGCACTAGCAGACATGGTCGCTAGACATAATACATCGAACATACAACATTCCCGTTATCGTCGCTTAGCCCACCGTCGCATCGATGGAGATCAAGTAAGTAGAAAAAAAAAATTAAATATACTTCAATTACATACATATTGTATTTTTTAGTAGAAACAATTGTCGACGTGTTAGATTTGGCAAATATTTTTCATTTTATTGGTAATAATTAGGTGAAAATATCCTTTTTTATCTTAACATTTTGAACCCCGATTTGAAATCTAAGTTTGATTGCGTTTGAACATAATAGTTAACACACACACAACCTGTTTCATTACCGTGGACGAGTTCGTTTCTTAATTAAACAAAAAAATGTAATAACGAACTTAAGAGGGTGATCCCATTTTCGAAATTACCTACAAGATCAAATCTTAAAATTTTATACCGAAAATGCGAATTTGTGCACTTTGCCGGAATTCCACAACATATAATTAAACCAAAATAACGAGAAAATTAAATCGACGAGGTTGTTACCTTAAGTCCCTGTTTTATGGTGAACAATTTTTCTTTTTAAATCATCATAATTACAAAATGAAACTATCACTGAGTGATCGTAAGAATGAACAAGAAACTAGTTACATCCCTAATTAATCTATTTACGCAACTAATCTTCACTAGATATTTTTCATAAGAAAATTTAGAAACAAAAAAAATCTTTACAAATTTTTTAACTCTAAAACTAAATTTCCAGGAAACCGTTGTGTCGACCGTCTCGACGTTTGTTGGGAAATTTCGGCGTCTGAATATGGACCAAGGTTTCAGCTACTCCTTCACCTGCGTAATGATTTTTTTTTTCAGATTTTTTTCTTATTTGTCGTTGACATTTCTAAATTTAGTTGGGCACATTGGGCTCTCTAAACATTTTCATGAATCACGGTTTTTAGTGGCCGCCATTTTCATCATACCTACACAATTTTCACCTTTCTTCTCAGTTTAGAGCTTGTATTTTCTTCGGTTAATAGGATTTTTGTTGAGCACGCACCTAAATTTTTGTTTGAGCTTTTGTGTTTCAAAGCTTTTTTTTCACAACACTTCTATTCAGAAAGTTTTTAGTTTAAAGTTTATAGTTAGGAGTTAATGTTGTTTTGGAGTTACTTATTTTCTTATTACGTTTTGAAGTTCAAATTTTTTCTTTTCAGTTGGTATTTGTCGCAAACTTTTTTTTTATCATTTTTCCATTTTTTGTTTTTTTTTTGTAGTTTAGGACAGAGTCCTTTAACGGTTCACTTCCGTTTTAAAAAAACGATTACTACATCAAAAGTTTTATATATATATTTTTATACCTTTCATGAAAATGACGAAACCGAAAATTGTAAGTCCTTAAAGGAAAATAGATAGACCCACCATTAAGTATACCGAAATAATCAGGTTGAAGAGGTGAGTTTATTTAGCAATGTCCGTCTGTCCGTCGTTCGTCTGTCTGATTGTATGCACACTAGTCCCTCAATTTTTGAGATATCTTGATAAAATTTGGTGAGCGGGTGTATTTGGGTTTCCGATTAGACATTTGTCGGAACCGACCGGATCGGACCACTATAGCATATATCCTCCATACAACCGATTTTTCAGAAAAAGAGGATTTTTGTAATATCTTACCCAATTTAACAGATTGAAGCTTCAAACTTCACCATATACTTTCGTATATTGCACGTATTGTTGCCTAAAAAAATTGATGAGATCGGTCGTATATATAGTATATATCATCGTGTATATAGTATATATCCTCCACAACCGATTGTTCAGATAAGGAACTTTTCGTAATTACTGCCCTATTTTAAGAGCTAGAGGCTTCAAATTTCAACGAATGCTTACGTATATAGCGTATATTGTTGTCTGAAAAAATCATAAAGATCGGTGGTATATATAGTATATATCTCATACAACCGATTGTTCAGATAAGAAACTTCTATATATATAGTATATATATATATATATATATATTTTCGCAAATTTTAGCCCCATTTTAACAGCTAGAAGCTTCAAATTTCACCGAATACTTACGTATTTAGCATATATTGTTGTCTGAAAAAATCATAGAGGTCGGTTGTATATATAGTATATATCTCATAGAACCGATTGTTCAGATAAGAAACTTTTCGCAATTCCTACCCCATTTTAACAGCTATAAGCTTCAAATTTCACCAATTGCTTACGTATATAGAATATATTGTTGTCTGAAAAAATCATAAAGATCCGTTGTATATATAGTATATATCTCATACAACCGTTTGTTCAGATAAGAAACTTTTCGCAATTTCTACCCCATTTTAACAGCTATAAGCTTCAAATTTCACCGATTGCTTACGTATATAGCATATATTGCTGTCTGAAAAATTCATAGAGATCGGTTGTATATATAGTATATATCTCATACATCCGATTGTTCAGATAAGAAACTTTTCGCAATTTCTACCCCATTTTAACAGCTATAAGCTTCAAATTTCAACGATTGCTTACGTATATAGCATATATAGTTGTCTGAAAAAATCATAGAGATCGGTTGGATATATAGTATATATCTCATACAACCGATTGTTCAGATAAGAAACTTTTCGCAATTTCTACCCCATTTTAACAGCTATAAGCTTCAAATTTCACCGATTGCTTACGTATATAGTATGTATTGTTGTGTCAAAAAATCATAGAGATCGGTGATATATATAATATATATATGATGGTATATATAGTATATATATATATTATATATATTTTTTTGTGCGATTTCGGCCTCATTTTAACAGCTATAAGCTTCAAATTTCACCAAATGCTTACGTGTATAGCATATATTGATGTCTGAAAAAATCGTTGAGATTGGTGGTATACATAGTATATATCTCATACAACCGATTGTTCAGATAAGAAACTTTGCGTAATTTCTGCCCCGTTTTAACAGCTAGAAGTTTCAAATTTCACAAAATGCTTACGTATATAGCATATATTGTTGTCTGAAAAAATCATAGAGATCGGTGGTATATATATTATATACTTCATATAAACTCTCATTTTTGCCCCTTTTTTACGGCTAGAAGCTTCAAAATTCATCAAATTTCATCAAATAGTTACGTTTACGTCATATATTTTTGAAAGACGTGATTCGTAGTCATAGTTTTTACATGCAGACCACAAAAAACGTGAAGCTTTGCATCCTCACACAGATTACCTACTTATTTTTATACCTTTCATGAAAATGAAATGGTATATTAATTTCGTCACGAAACCGAAAATTGTAAGTCCTTAAAGGAAAATAGATAGACCCACCATTAAGTATACCGAAATAATCAGGTTGAAGAGCTGTGTTGATTTAGCCATGTCCGTCTGTCCATCTGTCCGTCTGTCTGTTGGTATGCAAACTAGTCCCTCAATTTTTGAGATATCTTGATAAAATTTGGTGAGCGGGTGTATTTGGGTGTCCGATTAGACATTTTTCGGAACCGACCGGATCGGACCACTATAGCATATATCCTCCATACAACCGATTTTTCAGAAAAAGAGGATTTTTGTAATATCTTACCCAATTTAACAGATTGAAGCTTCAAACTTCACCATGTACTTTCGTATATTACACGTATTGTTGCCTGAAAAAAGTGATGAGATCGGGCGTATATATAGTATATATCCCCCACAACCGATTGTTCAGATAAGGAACTTTTTGTAATTACTGCCCTATTTTAAGAGCTAGAGGCTTCAAATTTCAACGAATGCTTACGTATATAGCATATATTATTGTCTGAAAAAATCATAAAAATCGGTGGTATATATAGTATATATATGGTGGTATATATAGTATATATATATAGTATATATATATATATATATATTTTCGCAAATTTTAGCCCCATTTTAACAGCTAGAAGCTTCAAATTTCACCGAATACTTACGTATTTAGCATATATTGTTGTCTGAAAAAATCATAGAGGTCGGTTGTATATATAGTATATATCTCATAGAACCGATTGTTCAGATAAGAAACTTTTCGCAATTTCTACCCCATTTTAACAGCTATAAGCTTCAAATTTCACCAATTGCTTACGTATATAGAATATATTGTTGTCTGAAAAAATCATAAAGATCCGTTGTATATATAGTATATATCTCATACAACCGTTTGTTCAGATAAGAAACTTTTCGCAATTTCTACCCCATTTTAACAGCTATAAGCTTCAAATTTCACCGATTGCTTACGTATATAGCATATATTGCTGTCTGAAAAATTCATAGAGATCGGTTGTATATATAGTATATATCTCATACAACCGATTGTTCAGATAAGAAACTTTTCGCAATTTCTACCCCATTTTAACAGCTATAAGCTTCAATTTCACCGATTGCTTACGTATATAGCATATATAGTTGTCTGAAAAAATCATAGAGATAGGTTGTATATATAGTATATATCTCATACAACCGATTGTTCAGATAAGAAACTTTTCGCAATTTCTACCCCATTTTAACAGCTAGAAGCTTCAAATTTCACCGTTTGCTTACGTATATAGTATGTATTGTTGTGTCAAAAAATCATAGAGATCGGTGATATATATAATATATATATGATGGTATATATAGTATATATATATATTATATATATTTTTTTTTTGCGATTTCGGCCTCATTTTAACAGCTATAAGCTTCAAATTTCACCAAATGCTTACGTGTATAGCATATATTGATGTCTGAAAAAATCGTTGAGATTGGTGGTATACATAGTATATATCTCATACAACCGATTGTTCAGATAAGAAACTTTGCGCAATTTCTGCCCCGTTTTAACAGCAAGAAGCTCCAAATTTCACAAAATGCTTTACGTATATAGCATATATTGTTGTCTGAAAAAATCATAGAGATCGGTGGTATATATATTATATACTTCATATAAACTGTCATTTTTGCCTCTTTTTTACGGCTAGAAGCTTCAAAATCCATCAAATTTCATCAAATAGTTACGTTTACGTCATATATTTTTGAAAGACGTGATTCGTAGTCATAGTTTTTACATGCAGACCACAAAAAACGTGAAGCTTTGCATCCTCACACAGATTACCTACCTATTTTTATACCTTTCATGAAAATGAAATGGTATATTAATTTCGTCACGAAACCGAAAATTGTAAGTCCTTAAAGGAAAATAGATAGACCCACCATTAAGTATACCGAAATAATCAGGTTGAAGAGCTGAGTTGATTTATCCATGTCCGTCTGTCCGTCTGTCTGTTTGTATGCAAACTAGTCCCTCAATTTTTGAGATATCTTGATAAAATTTGGTGAGCGGGTGTATTTGGGTGTCCGATTAGACATTTGTCGGAACCGACCGGATCGGACCACTATAGCATATATCCTCCATACAACCGATTTTTCAGAAAAAGAGGATTTTTGTAATATCTTATCCAATTTAACAGATTTAAGCTTCAAACTTCACCATATACTTTCGTATATAGCATATATTGTTGTCTGAAAAAGCATTGAGATCGGTAGTATACATAGTATATGTCTCATACAACCGATTGTTCAGATAAGAAACGTTTCGCAATTTCTACCCCATTTTAACAGCTATAAGCTTCAAATTTCACCGATTGCTTACGTATATAGCATATATTGTTGTCTGAAAAAATCATAGAGATCGGTTGTATATATAGTATATATCTCATACAACCGTTTGTTCAGATAAGAAACTTTTCGCAATTTCTACCCCATTTTAACAGCTATAAGCTTCAAATTTCACCGATTGCTTACGTATATAGCATATATTGCTGTCTGAAAAAATCATAGAGATCGGTTGTATATATAGTATATATCTCATACAACCGATTGTTCAGATAAGAAACTTTTCGCAATTTCTACCAAATTTTAACAGCTATAAGCTTCAAATTTCACCGATTGCTTACGTATATAGCATAAATTGTCTGAAAAAATCATAGAGATCTGTTGTATATATAGTATATATCTCATACAACCGATTGTTCAGATAAGAAACTTTTCGCAATTTCTACCCCATTTTAACAGCTATAAGCTTCAAATTTCACCGATTGCTTACGTATATAGTATGTATTGTTGTGTCAAAAAATCATAGAGATCGGTGATATATATATATGATTGTATATATAGTATATAGCATATATATTTTTTTTGCGATTTCGGCCTCATTTTAACAGCTATAAGTTTCAAATTTCACCAAATGCTCACGCGTATAGCAGATATTGATGTCTGAAAAAATCATTGAGATCGGTGGTATACATAGTATATATCTCATACAACCGATTGTTAAGATAAGAAACTTTGCGCAATTTCTGCCCCGTTTTAACAGCTAGAAGCTTCAAATTTCACAAAATGCTTAGGTATATAGCATATATTGTTGTCTGAAAAAATCATAGAGATCGGTGGTATATATATTATATACTTCATATAAACTGTCATTTTTGCACCTTTTTTACGGCTAGAAGCTTCAAAATTCATCAAATTTCATCAAGTAGTTACGTTTGCGTCATCTATTTTTGAAAGACGTGATTCGTAGTCATAGTTTTTACATGCAGACCACAAAAAACGTGAAGCTGTGCATCCTCACACAGATTACCTACCTATTTTTATAACTTTCATGACAATGAAATGGTATATTAATTTCGTCACGAAACCGAAAATTGTAAGTCCTTAAAGGAAAATATATAGACCCACCATTAAGTATACCGAAATAATCAGGTTGAAGAGCTGAGTTTATTTAGCCATGTCCGTCTGTCCGTCTGTCCTTCTGGCTGTTTGTATGCAAACTAGTCCCTCAATTTTTGAGATAACTTGATAAAATTTGGTGAGCGGGTGTATTTTGGTGTCCGATTAGACATTTGTCGGAACCGACCGGATCGGACCACTATAGCATATATCCTCCATACAACCGATTTTTCAGAAAAAAAGGATTTTTGTAATATCTTACCCAATTTAACAGATTGAAGCTTCAAACTTCACCATATACTTTCGTATATTGCACGTATTGTTGCCTGAAAAAATTGATGAGATCGGTCGTATATATAGTATATATCCCCCACAACCGATTTTTCTGATAAGGAACTTTTCGTAATTAGTGCCCTATTTTAAGAGCTAGAGGCTTCAAATTTCAACGAATGCTTACGTATATAGCATATATTGTTGTCTGAAAAAATCATAAAGATCGGTGGTATATATAGTATATATATGGTGGTATATATAGTATATATATGGTGGTATATATAGTATATATATATAGTATATATATATATATATATTTTCGCAAATTTTAGCCCCATTTTAACAGCTCGAAGCTTCAAATTTCACCAAATACTTACGTATATAGCATATATTGTTGTCTGAAAAAATCATAGAGATCGGTTGTATATATAGTATATATCTCATACAACCGATTGTTCAGATAAGAAACTTTTCGCAATTTCTACCCCATTTTAACAGCTATAAGCTTCAAATTTCACCGATTGCTTACGTATATAGCATATATTGTTGTCTGGAAAAATCCTAGAGATCGGTTGTATATATAGTATATATCTCATACAACCGTTTGTTCAGATAAGAAACTGTTCGCAATTTCTACCCCATTTTAACAGCTATAAGCTTCACATTTCACCGATTGCTTACGTATATAGCATATATTGCTGTCTGAAAAAATCATAGAGATCGGTTGTATATATAGTATATATCTCATACAACCGATTGTTCAGATAAGAAACTTTTCGCAATTTCTACCCCGTTTTAACAGCTATAAGCTTCAAATTTCACCGATTGCTTACGTATATAGCATATATTGTTGTCTGAAAAAATCATAGAGATCGGTTGTATATATAGTATATATCTCATACAACCGATTGTTCAGATAAGAAACTTTTCGCAATTTCTACCCCATTTTAACAGCTATAAGTTCAAATTACACCGATTGCTTACGTATATAGTATGTATTGTTGTGTCAAAAAATCATAGAGATCGGTGATATATATAATATATATATGATGGTATATATAGTATATATATAGTACACATATGTAGTATATATATATTTTTTTTGCGATTTCGGCCTCATCTTAACATCTATAAGCTTCAAATTTCACCAAATGCTTACGTGTATAGCATATACTGATGTCTGAAAAAATCATTGAGATCGGTGGTATACATAGTATATATCTCATACAACCGATTGTTCAGATAAGAAACTTTGCGCAATTTCTGCCCCGTTTTAACAGCTAGAAGCTTCAAATTTCACAAAATGCTTACGTATATCGCATATATTGTTGTCTGAAAAAATCATAGTGATCGGTGGTATATATATTATATACTTCATATAAACTGTCATTTTTGCCCCTTTTTTACGGCTAGAAGCTTCAAAATTCATCAAATTTCATCAAATAGTTACGTTTACGTCATATATTTTTGAAAGACGTGATTTGTAGTCATAGTTTTTACATGCAGACCACAAAAAAAGTGAAGCTTTGCATCCTCACACAGATTACCTACGTATTTTTATACCTTTCATGAAAATGAAATGGTATATTAATTTCGTCACGAAACCGAAAATTGTAAGTCCTTAAAGGAAAATAGATAGACCCACCATTAAGTATACCGAAATAATCAGGTTGAAGAGCTGAGTTGATTTAGCCATGTCCGTCTGTCCGTCTGTCTGTTTGTATGCAAACTAGTCCTTCAATTTTTGAGATATCTTGATAAAATTTGGTGAGCGGGTGTATTTGGGTGTCCGATTAGACATCTGTCGGAACCGACCGGATCGGACCACTATATCATATATCCTCCATACAACCGATTTTTCAGAAAAAGAGGATTTTTGTAATATCTTACCCAATTTAACAGATTGAAGCTTCAAACTTCACCATATACTTTCGTATATTGCACGTATTGTTGCCTGAAAAAATTGGTGAGATCGGTCGTATATATAGTATATATCCCCCACAACCGATTGTTCAGATAAATAACTTTTCGTAATTACTGCCCTATTTTAAGAGCTAGAGGCTTCAAATTTCAACGAATGCTTACCTATATAGCATATATTGTTGTCTGAAAAAATCATAAAGATCGGTGGTATATATAGTATATATATGGTGGTATATATAGTATATATATAGTATATATATTATATATATTTTCGCAAATTTTAGCCCCATTTTAACAGCTAGAAGCTTCAAATTTCACCGAATACTTACGTATATAGCATATATTGTTGTCTCAAAAAATCATAGAGATCGGTTGTATATATAGTATATATCTCATAGAACCGATTGTTCAGATAAGAAACTTTTCGCAATTTCTACCCCATTTTAACAGTTATAAGCTTCAAATTTCACCGATTGCTTACGTATATAGCATATATTGTTGCCTGAAAAAATCATAGAGATCGGTTGTATATATAGTATATATCTCATAAAACCGATTGTTCAGATAAGAAACTTTTCGCAATTTCTACCCCATTTTAACAGCTATAAGCTCCAAATTTCACCGATTGCTTACGTATATAGTATGTATTGTTGTGTCAAAAAATCATAGAGATCGGTGATATATATAATATATATATGATGGTATATATAGTATATATATATTTTTTTTGCGATTTCGGCCTCATTTTAACAGCTATAAGCTTCAAATTTCACCAAATGCTTACGTGTATAGCATATATTGATGTCTGAAAAATCATTGAGATCGGTGGTATACATAGTATATATCTCATACAACCGATTGTTCAGATAAGAAACTTTGCGCAATTTCTGCCCCGTTTTAACAGCTAGAAACTTCAAATTTCACAAAATGCTTACGTATATAGCATATATTGTTGTCTGAAAAAATCATAGAGATCGGTGGTATATATATTACATACTTCATATAAACTGTCATTTTTGCCCCTTTTTTACGGCTAGAAGCTTCAAAATTCATCAAATTTCATCAAATAGTTACGTTTACGTCATATATTTTTGAAGGGCGTGATTCGTAGTCATAGTTTTTACACCATATACTTTCGTATATTGCACGTATTGTTGCCTGAAAAAATTGATGAGATCGGTCGTATATATAGTATATATCCCCCACAACCGATTGTTCAGATAAGGAACTTTTCGTAATTACTGCCCTATTTTAAGAGCTAGAAGCTTCAAATTTCAACGAATGCTTACGTATATAGCATATATTGTTGTCTGAAAAAATCATAAAGATCGGTGGTATATATAGTATATATATGATGGTATATATTGTATATATATATAGTATATATATATATATTTTTTCGCAAATTTTAGTCCCATTTTAACAGCTAGAAGCTTCAAATTTCACCGAATACTTACGTATATAGCATATATTGTTGTCTGAAAAAATCATAGAGATCGGTTGTATATATAGTATATATCTCATACAACCGATTGTTCAGATAAGAAACTTTCCGCAATTTCTACCCCATTTTAACAGCTATAAGCTTCAAATTTCACCGATTGCTTACGTATATAGCATATATTGTTGTCTGAAAAAATCATAGAGATCGGTTGTATATATAGTATATATCTCATACAACCGTTTGTTCAGATAAGAAACTTTTCGCAATTTCTACCCCACTTTAACAGCTATAAGCTTCAAATTTCACCGATTGCTTACGTAAATAGCATATATTGATGTCTGAAAAAATCATAGAGATCGGTTGTATATATAGTATATATCTCATACAACCGATTGTTCAGATTAGAAACTTTTCGCAATTTCTACCCCATTTTAACAGCTATAAGCTTCAAATTTCACCGATTGCTTACGTATATAGCATATATTGTTGTCTGAGAAAATCATAGAGATCGGTTGTATATATAGTATATATCTCATACAGCCGATTGTTCAGATAAGAAACTTTTCGCAATTTCTACCCCATTTTAACAGCTATAAGCTTCAAATTTCACCGATTGCTTACGTATATAGTATGTATTGTTGTGTCAAAAAATCATAGAGATTGGTGATATATATAATATATATATGATGGTATATATAGTAAATATATATAGTATATATATTTTTTTTTTGCGATTTCTGCCTCATTTTAACAGCTATAAGCTTCAAATTTCACCAAATGCTTACGTGTATAGCATATATTGATGTCTGAAAAAATCATTGAGATCGGTGGTATACATAGTATATATCTCATACAACCGATTGTTCAGATAAGAAACTTTGCGCAATTTCTGCCCCGTTTTAACAGCCATAAGCTTCAAATTTCACAAAATGCTTATGTATATAGCATATATTGTTGCCTGAAAAAATCATAGAGATCGGTGGTATATATATTATATACTTCATATAAACTGTCATTTTTGCCCCTTTTTTACGGCTAGAAGCTTCAAAATTCATCAAATTTCATCAAATAGTTACGTTTACGTCATATATTTTTGAAAGACGTGATTTGTAGTCATAGTTTTTACATGCAGACCACAAAAAAAGTGAAGCTTTGCATCCTCACACAGATTACCTACCTATTTTTATACCTTTTATGAAAATGAAATGGTCTATTAATTTCGTCACGAAACCGAAACTTGTAAGTCCTTAAAGGAAAATAGATAGACCCACCATTAAGTATACCGAAATATTAGGTTGAAGAGCTGAGTTGATTTAGCCATGTCCGTCTGTCCGTCTGTCTGTTTGTATGCAAACTAGTCCCTCAATTTTTGAGATATCTTAATAAAATTTGGTGAACGAGTGTATTTGGGTGTCCGATTACACATTTGTCGGAACTGACCGGATAGGACCACTATAGCATATATCCTCCATACAACCGATTTTTCAGAAAAAGAGGATTTTTGTAATATCTTAACCAATTTAACAGATTGAAGCTTCAAACTTCACAATATACTTTCGTATATTGCACGTATTGCCTGAAAAAATTGATGAGATCGGTCGTATATATAGTATATATCCCCCACAACCGATTGTTCAGATAAGGAACTTTTCGTAATTACTGCCCTATTTTAAGAGCTAGAGGCTTCAAATTTCAACAAATGCTTACGTATATAGCATATATTGTTGTCTTAAAAAATCATAAAGATCGGTGGTATATATAGTATATATATGGTGGTATATATAGTATATATATATAGTATATATATATATTTTATTTTTTTCGCAAATTTTAGCCCCATTTTAACAGCTGGAAGCTTCAAATTTCACCGAATACTTACGCATATAGCATATATTGTTGTCTGAAAAAATCATAGAGATCGGTTGTATATATAGTATATATCTCATACAACAGATTGTTCAGATAAGAAACTTTTCTCAATTTCTACCCCATTTTAACAGCTATAAGCTTCAAATTTCACCGATTGCTTACGTATATAGCATATATTTTGTCTGAAAAAATCATAGAGATCGGTTGTATATATAGTATATATCTCATACAACCGTTTGTTCAGATAAGAAACTTTTCGCAATTTCTACCCCACTTTAACAGCTATAAGCTTCAAATTTCACCGATTGCTTACGTAAATAGCATATATTGATGTCTGAAAAAATCATAGAGATCGGTTGTATATATAGTATATATCTCATACAACCGATTGTTCAGATTAGAAACTTTTCGCAATTTCTACCCCATTTTAACAGCTATAAGCTTCAAATTTCACCGATTGCTTACGTATATAGCATATATTGTTGTCTGAGAAAATCATAGAGATCGGTTGTATATATAGTATATATCTCATACAGCCGATTGTTCAGATAAGAAACTTTTCGCAATTTCTACCCCATTTTAACAGCTATAAGCTTCAAATTTCACCGATTGCTTACGTATATAGTATGTATTGTTGTGTCAAAAAATCATAGAGATTGGTGATATATATAATATATATATGATGGTATATATAGTAAATATATATAGTATATATATTTTTTTTTTGCGATTTCTGCCTCATTTTAACAGCTATAAGCTTCAAATTTCACCAAATGCTTACGTGTATAGCATATATTGATGTCTGAAAAAATCATTGAGATCGGTGGTATACATAGTATATATCTCATACAACCGATTGTTCAGATAAGAAACTTTGCGCAATTTCTGCCCCGTTTTAACAGCCATAAGCTTCAAATTTCACAAAATGCTTATGTATATAGCATATATTGTTGCCTGAAAAAATCATAGAGATCGGTGGTATATATATTATATACTTCATATAAACTGTCATTTTTGCCCCTTTTTTACGGCTAGAAGCTTCAAAATTCATCAAATTTCATCAAATAGTTACGTTTACGTCATATATTTTTGAAAGACGTGATTTGTAGTCATAGTTTTTACATGCAGACCACAAAAAAAGTGAAGCTTTGCATCCTCACACAGATTACCTACCTATTTTTATACCTTTTATGAAAATGAAATGGTCTATTAATTTCGTCACGAAACCGAAACTTGTAAGTCCTTAAAGGAAAATAGATAGACCCACCATTAAGTATACCGAAATATTAGGTTGAAGAGCTGAGTTGATTTAGCCATGTCCGTCTGTCCGTCTGTCTGTTTGTATGCAAACTAGTCCCTCAATTTTTGAGATATCTTAATAAAATTTGGTGAACGAGTGTATTTGGGTGTCCGATTACACATTTGTCGGAACTGACCGGATAGGACCACTATAGCATATATCCTCCATACAACCGATTTTTCAGAAAAAGAGGATTTTTGTAATATCTTAACCAATTTAACAGATTGAAGCTTCAAACTTCACAATATACTTTCGTATATTGCACGTATTGCCTGAAAAAATTGATGAGATCGGTCGTATATATAGTATATATCCCCCACAACCGATTGTTCAGATAAGGAACTTTTCGTAATTACTGCCCTATTTTAAGAGCTAGAGGCTTCAAATTTCAACAAATGCTTACGTATATAGCATATATTGTTGTCTTAAAAAATCATAAAGATCGGTGGTATATATAGTATATATATGGTGGTATATATAGTATATATATATAGTATATATATATATTTTATTTTTTTCGCAAATTTTAGCCCCATTTTAACAGCTGGAAGCTTCAAATTTCACCGAATACTTACGCATATAGCATATATTGTTGTCTGAAAAAATCATAGAGATCGGTTGTATATATAGTATATATCTCATACAACAGATTGTTCAGATAAGAAACTTTTCTCAATTTCTACCCCATTTTAACAGCTATAAGCTTCAAATTTCACCGATTGCTTACGTATATAGCATATATTTTGTCTGAAAAAATCATAGAGATCGGTTGTATATATAGTATATATCTCATACAACCGTTTGTTCAGATAAGAAACTTTTCGCAATTTATACCCCATTTTAACAGCTATAAGCTTAAAATTTCACCGATTGCTTACGTATATAGCATATATTGTTGTCTGAAAAAATCATAGAGATCGGTTGTATATATAGTATATATCTCATACAACCGATTGTTCAGATAAGAAAATGTTTGCAATTTCTACCCCATTTTAACAGCTATAAGCTTCAAATTTTACCGATTGCTTACGTATATAGTATGTATTGTTGTGTCAAAAAATCATAGAGATCGGTGATATATATAATATATATATGATGGTATATATAGTATATATATAGTATATATATATTTTTTTTGCGATTTCGGCCTCATTTTAACAGCTATAAGCTTCAAATTTCACAAAATGCTTACGTATATAGCATATATTGTTGTCTGAAAAAATCATAGAGATCGGTAATATATATATTATATACTTCATATAAACTGTCATTTTTGGCCCTTTTTTACGGCTAGAAGCTTCAAAATTCCACAATTTACATGCAGACCACAAAAAACGTGAAGCTTTGCATCCTCACACATATTACCTACCTATTTTTTATTTTATATTTATCTTAAAAATCGTTTAGATATGTTCAAATTTCACCAAATGCTTACGTGTATAGCATATATTGTTGTCTGAGAAAATCATAGATACCGGTGGTATATATAGTATATATCTCATACAACCGATTGTTCAGATAAGAAACTTTGCGCAATTTCTTCCCCATTAGGCTTCAAATTTCAACGAATGCTTACGTATATAGCATATATTGTTGTCTGAAAAAATCATAAAGATCGGTGGTATATATAGTATATATATGGTAGTATATATAGTATATATATATATATATATATATTTTCGCAAATTTTAGCCCCATTTTAACAGCTATAAGCTTCAAATTTCACCTAATACTTACGTATATAGCATATATTGTTGTCTGAAAAAATCATAGAGATCGGTTGTATATATAGTATCTATCTCATACAACCGATTGTTCAGATAAGAAACTTTTCGCAATTTCTACCCCATTTTAACAGCTATAAGCTTCAAATTTCACCGATTGGTTACATATATAGCATATATTGTTGTCTGAAAAAATCATAGAGATCGGTTGTATATATAGTATATATCTCATACAACCGTTTGTTCAGATAAGAAACTTTTCGCAATTTCTACCCCATTTTAACAGCTATAAACTTCAAATTTCACCGATTGCTTACGTATATAGCATATATTGCTGTCTGAAAAAATCATAGAGATCGGTTGTATATATAGTATATATCTCATACAACCGATTGTTCAGATAAGAAACTTTTCGCAATTTCTACCCAATTTTAACAGCTATAAGCTTCAAATTTCACCGATTGCTTACGTATATAGCATATATTGTTGTCTGCAAAAATCATAGAGATCGGTTGTATATATAGTATATATCTCATACAACCGATTGTTCAGATAAGAAACTTTTCGCAATTTCTACCCCATTTTAACAGCTATAAGCTTCAAATTTCACCGATTGCTTACGTATATAGTATGTATTGTTGTGTCAAAAAATTATAAAGATCGGTGATATATATAATATATATTTGATGGTATATATAGTATATATATATAGTATATATATATTGCGATTTCGGCCTCATTTTAACAGCTGTAAGCTTCAAATTTCACCAAATGCTTACGTGTATAGCATATATTGATGTCTGAAAAAATCATTGAGATCGGTGGTATACATAGTATATATCTCATACAACCGATTGTTCAGATAAGAAACTTTGCGCAATTTCTGCCCCGTTTTAACAGCTAGAAGCTTCAAATTTCACAAAATGCTTACGTTTATAGCATATATTGTTGTCTGAAAAAATCATAGAGATCGGTGGTATATATATTATATACTTCATATAAACTGTAATTTTCGCCCCTTTTTACGGCTAGAAGCTTCAAAATTCATCAAATTTCATCAAATAATTACGTTTACGTCATATATTTTTGAAAGACGTGATTCGTAGTCATAGTTTTTACATGCAGACCACAAAAAACGTGAAGCTTTGCATCCTCACACAGATTACCTACCTATTTTTATACCTTTCATGAAAATGATATGGTATATTAATTTCGTCAGGAAACCGAAAATTGTAAGTCCTTAAAGGAAAATAGATAGACCCACCATTAAGTATACCGAAATAATCAGGTTGAAGAGCTGAGTTGATTTAGCCATGTCCGTCTGTCTGTTTGTATGCAAACTAGTCCCTCAATTTTTGAGATATCTTGATCAAATTTGGTGAGCGGGTGTATTTGGGTGTCCGATTAGACATTTGTCGGAACCGACCGGATCGGACCACTATAGCATATATCCTCCATACAACCGATTTTTCAGAAAAAGAGGATTTTTGCACGTATTGTTGCCTGAAAAAATTGATGAGATCGGTCGTATATACAGTATATATCCCCCACAACCGATTGTTCAGATAAGGAACTTTTGGTAATTGCAGCCCTATTTTAAGAGCTAGAGGCTTCAAATTTCAACGAATGCTTACGTATATAGCATATATTGTTGTCTGAAAAAATCATAAAGATCGGTGGTATATATAGTATATATATGGTTGTATATATAGTATATATATATAGTATATATATTTTTTTTTTGCAAATTTTAGCCCCATTTTAACAGCTAGAAGCTTTTAATTTCACCGAATACTTACGTATATAGCATATATTGTTGTCTGAAAAAATTATAGAGATCGGTTGTATATATAGTATATATCTCATACAACCGATTGTTCAGATAAGAAACTTTTCGCAATTTCTACCCCATTTTAACAGCTATAAGCTTCAAATTTCACCGATTGCTTACGTATATAGCATATATTGTTGTCTGAAAAGATCATAGAGATCGGTTGTATATATAGTAAATATCTCATACAACCGTTTGTTCAGATAAGAAACTTTTCGCAATTTCTACCCCATTTTAACACCTATAAGCTTCAAATTTCACCGATTGCTTACGTATACAGCATATATTGCTGTCTGAAAAAATCATAGAGATCGGTTGTATATATAGTATATATCTCGTACAACCGATTGTTGAGATAAGAAATTTTTCGCAATTTCTACCCCATTTTAACAGCTATAAGCTTTAAATTTCACCGATTGCTTACGTATATAACATATATTGTTGTCTGAAAAAATCATAGAGGTCGGTTGTATATATAGTATATATCTCATACAACGGATTGTTCAGATAAGAAACTTTTCGCAATTTCTACCCCATTTTAACAGCTATAAGCTTCAAATTTCACCGATTGCTTACGTATATAGTATGTATTGTTGTGTCAAAAAATCATAGAGATCGGTGATATATATAATATATATATGATGGTATATATAGAATATATATATAGTATATATATATTTTTTTGCGATTTCGGCCTCATTTTAACAGCTATAAGCTTCAAATTTCACCAAATGCTTACGTGTATAGCATATATTGATGTCTGAAAAAATCATTGAGATCGGTGGTATACATAGTATATATCTCATACAACCGATTGTTCAGATAAGAAACTTTGCGCAATTTCTGCCCCGTTTTAACAGCTAGAAGCTTCAAATTTCACAAAATGCTTAGGTATATAGCATATATTGTTGTCTGAAAAAATCATAGAGATCGGTGGTATATATATTATATACTTCATATAAACTGTCATTTTTGCCCCTTTTTTACGGCTAGAAGCTCCGCCCTTTTTCATTTAATTTGTCTAGGATACTTTTAATGCCATAAGTCGAACAAAAATTTACCAATCCTTGTGAAAATTGGTAGAGGCTTAGATTGTAGGACGATAACTGTTTTCTGTGAAAAAGGGCGAAATTGGTTGAAGCTACGCCCAGTTTTTATACACAGTCGACCGTCTGTCCTTCCGCTTGGCCGTTAACACGATAACTTGAGCAAAAATCGATATATCTTTACTAAACTCAGTTGACGTACTTATCTCAACTCACTTTATATTGGTGTAAAAAATGACCGAAATTCGACTATGACCACGCCCACTTTTTCGATATCGAAAATTACGAAAAATGAAAAAAAATGCCATAATTATATACCAAATACGAAAAAAGGGATGAAACATGGTAATTGTATTGGTCTATTGACGCAAAATATAACTTTAGAAAAAAACTTGGTAAAATGGGTGTGACACCTACCATATTAAGTAGCAGAAAATGAAAAAGTTTTGCAGGGCGAAATCAAAAGCCCTTGGAATCTTGGAGGGAATACTGTTCGTGGTATTACATATATAAATAAATTAGCGGTACCCGACAGATGATGTTCTGGATCACCCTGGTCCACATTTTGAAAACGCCTTCACTAAGGGCCACTCCCTTTTAAAACCCTCATTAATACCTTTAATTTGATACCCATATCGTACAAACACATTCTAGAGTCATCCCTGGTCCACGTTTATGGCGATATCTCGAAAAGGCGTCCACATATAGAACTAAGGCCCACTCCTTTTTAAAATACTCATTAACACCTTTCATTTGATACCCATATCGTACAAACAAATTCTAGAGTCGCCCCTGGTCCACATTTATGGCGATATTTCGAAAAGGCGTCCACCTTAAGAACTAAGGCCCACGCCCTTTTAAAATACTCATTAACACCTTTCATTTGATACCCATATCGTACAAACAAATTCTAGAGTCCCCCCCCTGGTCCACGTTTATGGCGATATCTCGAAAAGGCATCCACCTATAAAACTAATGCCCACGCCATTTTAAAATACTCATTAACACCTTTCATTTGATAACCATATAGTACAAACAAATTCTAGAGTCACCCCTGGTCCACGTTTATGGCGATATCTTGAAAAGGCGTCCACATATAGAACTAAGGCCCACTCCTTTTTAAAATACTCATTAACACCTTTCATTTGATACCCATATCGTACAAACAAATTCTAGAGTCACCCCTGGTCCACCTTTATGGCGATATTTCGAAAAGGCGTCCACTTATAGAACTAAGGCGCACGCCCTTTTAAAATACTCATTAACACCTTTCATTTGATACTCATATCGTACAAACAAATTCTAGAGTCACCCCTGGTCCACCTTTATGGCAATATTACGAAAAGGCGTCCACCTATAGAACTAAATCGCACGCCTTTTTAAAATACTCATTAACACCTTTCATTTGATACCCATATCGTACAAACAAATTCTAGAGTCACCCCTGGTCCACCTTTATGGCGATATTTCGAAAAGGCGTCCACCTCGTCGTCCTATAGAACTAAGGCGCACGCCATTTAAAATACTCATTAACACCTTTCATTTGATACCCATATCGTACAAACAAATTCTAGAGTCACCCGGGTCCACCTTTATGGCGATATTTCGAAAAGGCATCCACCTATAGAACTAAGGCCCACACCCTTTTAAAATACTCATTAACACCTTTCATTTGATACCCATATCGTACAAACAAATTCTAGAGTCACGCCTTGTCCACCTTTATGGCGATATCTCGAAAAGGCGTCCACCTATAGAACTAAGGCCCACTCCCTTTTAAAACACTTATTAACACCTTTCGTTTGATACCCATATTGTACAAACGCATTCTATAGTCAACCCTGGTCCACTTTTATAACGATATTCCGAGAGGGCGTCCACCTATAGAACTAAGGCCCACTCCTTTTCAAAATACTCATTAACACCTTTCATTTGATACCCATATAGTACAAACAAATTCTAGAGTCACCCCTGGTCCACCTTTATGGCGATATTTCGAAAAGGCGTCCACCTATAGAACTAAGGACCACGCCCTTTTTTAAAATACTTATTAACATCTTTCATTTGATACCCATATCGTACAAACAAATTCTAGAGTCACCCCTGGTCCACCTTTATGGCGATATCTCGAAAAGGCGTCCACCTATAGAACTAAGGCCCACGCCCTTTTAAAATACACATTAACACCTTTCATTTGATACCCATATTGTACAAACGCATTCTAGAGTCACCCCTGGTACACTTTTATAACGATATTCCGAAAAGGCGTCCACCTATAGGACTAAGGCCCACTCCGTTTTAAAACACTTATTAACACCTTTCGTTTGATACCCATATTGTACAAACGCATTCTAAAGTCAACCCTGGTCCACTTTTATAACGATATTCCGAAAAGGCGTCCACCTATAGAACTAAGGCCCACTCCCTTTCAAAATACTCGAAACGGCGTCCATCTATAGAACTTAGGCCCACGCCCTTTTAAAATACTCATTAATACCTTTCATTTGATACCCATATCGTACAAAATAAATTCTAGAGTCACCCCTGGTCCACCTTTATGGCGATATCTCGAAAAGGCGTCCACCTATAGAACTTAGGCCCACTCTCTTTTAAAATTATCATTAACACATTTCATTTGATACCCATATCGTACAAACAAATTCTAGAGTCAGGCCTGGTCCACCTTTATGGCGATATCCCTAAATGGCGTCCATCTATAGAACTATGGTCCACTTCCTCTTTAAATACTCTTTAATACCTTCCATTTGATACACATGTCATACAAACACATTCCAGGGTTACCCTAGGTTCTTTTTACAACATGGTGATTTTCCCTTACTTTGTCTCCACAGCTCTCAACTGAGTATGTAATGTTCGGTTACACCCGAACTTAGCCTTCCTTACTTGTTTATTTAATATTTATCTTAAAAATCGTTTAGATATGTTCAAATTTCACCAAATGCTTACGTGTATAGCATATATTGTTGTCTGAGAAAATCATAGATACCGGTGGTATATATATATTATATCTCATACAATCGATTGTTCAGATAAGAAACTTTTCGCAATTTCTACCCCATTTTAACAGCTATAAGCTTCAAATTTCACCGATTTCTTACGTATATAGCATATATTGTGGTCTGAAAAAATCATAGAGATCGGTTGTATATATAGTATATATCTCATACAACCGATTGTTCAGATAAGAAACTTTGCGCAATTTCTGCCCCGTTTTAACAGCTAGAAGCTTCAAATTTCACAAAATGCTTACGTATATATCATATATTGTTGTCTGAAAAAATCATAGAGATCGGTGGTATATATATTATATACTTCATATCAACTGTCATTTTTGCCCCTTTTTTACGGCTAGAAACTTCAAAATTCATCAAATTTCATCAAATAGTTACGTTTACGTCATATATTTTTGAAAGACGTGATTCGTAGTCATAGTTTTTACATGCAGACCACAAAAAACGTGAAGCTTTGCATCCTCAAACAGATTACCTACCTATTTTTTATTTTATATTTATCTTAAAAATCGTTTAGATATGTTCAAATTTCACCAAATGCTTACGTATATAGCATATATTGTTGTCTGAGAAAATCATAGATACCTGTGGTATATATAGTATATATCTCATACAACCGATTGTTCAGATAAGAAACTTTGCGCAATTTCTTCCCCATTTTAACAGCTAGAAGCTTCAAATTTCACCAAATGCTTTCGTGTATAGCATATATTGTTGTCTGAAAAAATCATTGACATCGGTGGTATATATAGTATATATCTCATACAACCGATTGTTCAGATAAGATACTGTGCGCAATTTCTGCCCCTTTTTAACAGCTAGACGCTTCAAATTTCACCATATGCTTACGTATATAGCATATATTGTTGTCTGAAAAAATCATAGAGATCGGTGGTATATATATTATATACCTCATATAAACTCTAATTTTTGCACCCTTTTTACGGCTAGAAGATTCAAAATTCATCAAATTTCATGAAATGATTACGTTTACGTCATATATTGTTGGAATACGTGAATCGTAGTCATAGTTTTTACACGCAGACCACAAAAAACTGAAGCTTTGCATCGTCACACAAAGTACCTACCTATTTTTTATTTTATATTTATCTTAAAAATCGTTTAGATATGTTCAAATTTCACCAACTGTTTACACGTATAGCATATACTGTTGTCTGAAAAAATCATGGAGACCGGTGGTATATATAGTATATATCTCATACAACCGATTGTTGAGATAATAAACTTTGCGCAATTTCTTCCCCATTTTAACAGCTAGAATGTTCAAATTTCACCAAATGCTTACGTGTATAGCATATATTGTTGTGTCTGAAAAAATCATTGAGATCGGTGGTATATATAGTATATATCACATACAACCGATTGTTCAGATAAGAAACTTTGCGCAATTTCTGCCCTATTTTAAGAGCTAGAGGCTTCAAATTTCAACGAATGTTTACGTATATAGCATATATTGTTGTCTGAAAAAATCATAAAGATCGGTGGTATAAATAGTATATATATGGTGGTATATATAGTATATATATTAGGGCTGGTTGATTTGAAAATCGCCCATTGCTCTGTGAAAATCGTATTCTAGGGATCAAAATAAGAAACTTTGCCGAAGGAACCATACCTCTAAAACGAATTCTGATGTCCCTCCTTCGGGTTGAACTTTTGGGTAGGGGCAATTTCAATTCTACCTGCTGTGTCTTGTGGTGGCTTAAAAAAAACAACACAAGCAATTTTACGATCTGCAATTGTGTCACAGTGATACCTTCATTTTTTAAAACGGTTAAATAAAATACCCACACAACTATGTTTACGACCTGCAAATGCATCACAGTGATGCCTTGGTTTTAAAAGGGGGTTGTAAAAACGTTAATTTCTAAAAATTTTTTTTAATTTCTGTTCTATTACTAAGTTAGATTCATTTTTTCATTTACATATGTTCTGACTAAATAAATTTCCAAAGAGAAAAATAAACTCCAAAAAGAAAAAACATAGGCATTTCAAAGTGGGATTTTTCAAAATTTGCCCCCACGACACAAAGGGGGGGACATCAAAATTCGGTTTAGAGGTATGGTTCCTGCGGCAAAGTTTCTTATTTTGTTCCCTAGAATATGATTTTCACAGAGCAATGGGCGATTTTTTTTGTCTCCCCATAAATCGACCCGGCCTAATATATATATATATTTTCGCAATTTCAGCCCCATTTTAACAGCTAGACGCTTCAAATTTCTCCGAATGCTTACGTATATAGCATAAATTTTTGTCTGAAAAAATCTTAGAGATCGGTTGTATATATAGTATATATCTCATTCAACCGATTGTTCAGATAAGAAACTTTTCGCAATTTCTACCCCATTTTAACAGCTATAAGCTTCAAATTTCACCGATTAATTACGTATATATTATATATTGTTGTGTCAAAAAATCATAGAGATCGGTGATATATATAATATATATATGACGGTATATATAGTATATGATTTGTCTAAAGTATTGATTTATTTAGCCGGCTCAAGGTCAATTTTAATAAAACACTAGTTTGTTTTTATTCCCAATATATTTCGATTTCCATCGCATCCTCTATGCCCGCTCTCTGCACAGTGGGCTGCGAGTGCTGTTTTCTGTGCCCTTCCTGATATTATATTTTTCATATCCTGATATCCTTGTTTCCCGATATCCTCGTTTTTAGCTTATTCTTCGTGGTCCCGACATATTCCTTATTACATTTCATGTTCTCGTCGCCAGCACATGGAATCATGTATACTACGTTATTCTTGTCCATGGTTGCTATTCTACTTTTCATATTGCTGAAGAATTTATTCGTTGTGTGAGTCGGTTTATGTGCTATTTTTATATTCTCCTTATTGTATGTATCAGAGCCCTTTAATCTTTCCGAAAAACCGGCTATATATACCATCGACTTGTATATTTTCGTGTCCACTTCTACGTTTTTTGGGTCTTTGCGTTGGTTATGTGATTTTATCATCGTCTGTATTATTCCTGGAGGGAAATCATTCATTTTCAAAATATGTGTAATTCGTTTTTTATTTTCTGGATGGAACACTATGTCGCTTGTGTCCAATACCTTCGCGATGAAATTTTTGGCCGTATTTATTATCCTATTCCTAGGGTGCTTCGATTTGTAATTTATTAATCTTCCAGAAGACGTGGATTTTTGGTACCAATCCAATTTTATTTTGTTGTCCCTTTTGCAGACTAAGGCGTCCAAAAAAGATAAAATAATGTACGTACGAAAAATTGTATGTATGTAAGCAAAATTTGTAGATTTAAGCTAACTTACATTGTTGTTGTAGCCCCTGATGACGATATCCGATGGAAATCGAAATATATTGGGAATAAAAACAAACTAGTGTTTTATTAAAGTTGACCTTGAACCGGCTAAATAAATGAATACTATATAGTATATATATTTTTTTTTGCGATTTCGGCCCCATTTTAACAGCTCGAAGCTCCAAATTCCACCAAATGCTTACGTGTATAGCATATATTGTTGTCTGAAAAAATCATAGAGATCGGTTGTATATATAGTCCAGATAAGAAACTTTGCGCAATTTCTCCCCATTTTAACAGCTAGAAGCTTCAAATTTCACCGATTGCTTACGTATATATATTATATATTGTTGTGTCAAAAAATCATAGAGATCGGTGATATATAATATATATATGATGGTATATATATTATATATATAGTATATATATTTTTTTTGCGATTTCGGCCCCATTTTAACAGCTAGAAGCTTCAAATTTCACCAAATTCTTACGTGTATAGCATATATTGATGTCTGAAAAAATCATTGATCTCGGTGGTATACATAGTATATATCTCATACAACCGATCGCCGATGGTTCAGATAAGAAACTTAGCGCAATTTCTGCCCCATTTTAACAGCTAGAAGCTTCAATTTTCATCAAATGCTTACGTGTATAGCATATATTGTTGTCTGGAAAAATCATAGAGATCGGTTGTATATATAGTATATATCTGATTCAACCGATTGTTCAGATAAGAAACTTTTCGCAATTTCTACGCCATTTTAACAGCTATAAGCTTCAAATTTCAACGATTGCTTACGTATATATTATATATTGTTGTATCAAAAATCGTAGAGGTCGGTGATATATAATATATATATGAAGGTATATATATTATATATATAGTATATATATATTGTTTTTGCGATTTCGGCCCCATTTTAACAGCTAGAAGCTTCAAATTTCACCAAATGCTTACGTGTATAGCATATATTGATGTCTGAAAAAATCATTGAGATCGGTGGTATACATAGTATATATCTCATACAACCGATTGTTCAGATAAGAAACTTTGCGCAATTTCTGCCCCGTTTTAACAGCTAGAAGCTTCAAATTTCACCAAAAGCTTACGTATATAGCATACATTGTTGTCTGAAAAAATCATAGATATCGGTGGTATATATATTATATATTTCATATAAACTGTCATTTTTGCCCCTTTTTTACGGCTAGAAGCTTCAAAATTTATCAAATTTCATCAAATAGTTACGTTTAGGTCATATATTTTTGAAATACGTGATTTGTAGTCATAGTTTTTACATGCAGACCACAAAAAAGGTGAAGCTTTGCATCCTCACACAAAGTACCTACCTATTTTTATACCTTTCATGAAAATGAAATGGTATATTAATTTCGTTACGAAACCCAAAATTGTAAGTCCTTAAAGGAAAATAGATAGACCCACCATTATGTATACCGAAATAATCAGGACGAAGAACTGAGTTGATTTAGTCATGTCCGTCTGTCCGTCTGTCTGTGTGTATGCAAACTAGTCCCTCAATTTTTGAGATATCTTGATAAAATTTGGTGAGCGTGTGTATTTGGGGGTCCGATTAGACATTTGTCGGAACCGGCCGAATCGGACCACTATAACATATATCCTCCATACAACCGATTTTTCAGAAAAAGAGGATTTTTGTCATATCTTCCTCAATTTAACAGATTGAAGCTTCAAACTTCACCGTAGAATTTCGTATATTGCACACATTGTTGCCTGAAAAAATTGATGAGATGGGTCGTATATATAGTATATATCCCCAACAACCGATTGTTCAGATAAGAAACTTTTCGTAATTACTGCCCTGTTTTAAGAGCTAGAGGCTTCAAATTTCAACGAATGCTTACGTATATAGCATATATTGTTGTCTAAAAAAAATAAAGATCGGTGGTATATATAGTATATATATGGTGGTATATATAGTATATATATATATGTATATTTTCGGAATTTTAACCCCATTTTAACAGCTAGAAGCTTCAAATTTCACCGAATGCTTACGTATATAGCATACATTGTTGTCTGAAAAAATCATAGAGATCGGTCGTATATATAGTATATATCTCATTCAACCGATTGTTCACAGCTATAAGCTTCAAATTTCACCGATTGCTTACGTATATAGTATATATTGTTGTGTCAAAAAATCATAGAGTTCGGTGATATATATAATATATATATGATGGTATATATAGTATATATAGTAGATCGGTTATATATAATATATATGTGATGGTATATATAGTATATATATAGTAAATATGGCTGGCACAAATCCTTGGGCTGAACCCTCCCAGAGGCTGGTAATATACACAACATTTTCCCCTTCCAGGGGAGTGCTAGCTAAGTTAATGAATCATTTCCATTTGTGCCCCAGCTCCTTAATAGCTCAGGTATATGGAAATCGTTTTTGAACGTGGCCTCAAGGTGGGAACTGGACCACGCACAGTTGAAAAGTGGTCCACCCCTAATCCAGGGTGTTATGCGATTCCATGCCCATTGGATGGTTTGCAGTCAGGGGCATCCGAATGTATTCTTACGGTGCCTCCCGGATACCGGTCCATCTCCGGGATTAACGGCGACTTGCTGCGGTATGGGGCTCTACCGCAGTCGACCGCATTGTTTCCCCTATCCCTTAACTTTCGGGCTGCCGAACGGTCTCACCTTAGTAGGCAGCTGACGAACCAGATATAAATGAATAACAAAAACCTGGCCTCGGATCCCTGCACGTGTAAAAATGCCGCCCTTGGACTAGGCATTAAAAAAGTCCACAATTCGTCGGGAACCGCACAGACGGCGCCGACCAGGCCTTCACGGCAACAGACAAATCTTCGGCCACCTGTGCAAGCTAGCGGAAGAACTAAACCCCTTGAGGGCAAGTCCAATTCCGCAGCAGCCGGCAAAGCTACCCCCAAAGAGGGAAAGCAACGTCCAACTGAGCAAGCACAGGAGGCCCGTCCCACGCCCGTACCGGGCACCTCTTGTCAGCAGGTGGCTGGTAACAGCACTAAATTCTCCACGGACAAAAGTACTGCCTCCACCTCTGCAAAGCTACCGCGCAAGCCGGCTGAACCCCTTGAGGGTTCCAAGGCAAATAAGCGAACCCCGACTTCGGTCCGCAACTAGCGGAACATTCGCAATGCCGTCAAAATCGTTGAGAAGCTTGGCAACTCTCCGAGACAAGGGAGAAGCAGCGACAAGTTGACGGCAGAGAAAAAAAGTTCTCTGGCCTGGGCCAGGAAGATTATTGCTGCCAAGAAGAGCAGCAACAACAACCCCATCCCCTCTTCCTCTTCTACCACCAAACTACCTTCTGACCCGAAGATCCCGGCCCTTAAGAGACAACGGTCTATGGGAAACGCCTCGAGCGATCCCAAAAGGCACCGGCCTTCGACCTCTACCCCCCTGCCCTGACCAAGACCTTCAGCGAGGTGGCTAACACCAACTTTACGCTGGCGGTTTTGAATCGCGGTCACCCGGATGGGAACATGACCCGGATAACTGGAAGGATGTCCTTAACGGCCTTCTCAAGATCTTTAAGGACATCATGACCAAGTATACGGTGCCGGCTCCCACTATCCGTGATGCCGGCTGGTACCAGGGTAGGATCAAGCTTGTTTCCTGCGCCGATGAACGCTCGTGCAAGCTCTACAAACTCGCCATAGCTTCGCTAGGACAGCTGTGGCCTGTGGCCAGGTTGGATGCGGTCGGTGTGGAAGAAATTCCGAACAGACCGAGAGCCTGGGCCTGGGTCCCAGACGGCATAGCGGATCCTGTGGATACCATCGCGGAGTCGAACCAGGGGCTACCTTCGAGCGATTGGAGGATAGTCCGGGTCGGCGAGACAAGGGCGAAGCAGCGTTATGTTGGCTTCATCATAAACGAGGCTTCTCTCCCTTGGCTTGACGAATGTGGTGGAGTATTAAGCTACGGCTTCTACTCCATCACGTTGAAAATTCGACGGGATGGTACGAAGGAGGAAACACCGGACGAGGGTGAGCCTATACCTCAGGGCGAGGGCTCAGACAGAAACACCCCGAGTGGTTCTGCTGCCCATGGCACTGGGGAAGGGACCGCCACCGCGCCGGAAGATCTGGTAATTGGGGATACCGCCTCGAGCGAACCCACAACCGCCACAACGAATCTCACGGACCCATGCAACACCTTGAGTGGACATGGGGCCGAAATCGAACTGGCACGCAGCACTCCGGATGCCGAGAGCGATACACTCTCGGTATCTGAGTTTGCGGGCCAGTTCTTTACGGGCATGGAAGAGCATTTTCTGCTGGAATCCGACCCATCGCAGCAGAGGATGGACGTCGATGCCGCAAACGAACCGTAACGGGCGAGCAGGTACTGCAGATAAACCTGCACCACTCTAAGGCAGCCTCGGCTGCCCTAATATTACGCCTCAGCTCAACGTATGAGGAATTCGTTCTAGTCCGGGAGCCTTGGGTCATTGGCAGCAAGGTCTGTGGACTCTTTTCTAAGGACTACTGGACAGATCTTGTATTCTAGTAAAGAAAATCTAGTATTTATTTTACTATCTCTTTTTAGCGACGAGGACTTTACCTGTATTAGCCTCGAGCTACAGAGTCACACAATCTGGCTGATGTCCGCATATCTCTCGCACGATCGCCCAACATCTGTGCAGGACCGGCTCTGCAAAGCGGTACGGGAGGCCCACAGTAAAGGGTTCCCGATAATAATTTGGGCCGATGCCAATGCCAATGCACATCACACTGATTGGGGCTCTACCGATATTAACAGTAGGGGTGAGTCTCTTTTTGATTCTATTATAAGTAACAATCTAAGTATATGCAACTCTGGAGACAAACCAACTTTCATCACCTCAAACAGGAAGGAGGTTCTAGATGTTACTCTAGTTTCTGGGGCATTCTCTCACCTTGTCAAAAATTGCAGAGTTTCCAACGAAAACTCCTACTCTGATATCATTTTCACTCTGCTCTTGCGTACACCGCCTAGGGTGGCTTACAGGAATAGGAGACGTACGGACTGGAACCTTTATAAAAAAGTCCTATCCTCTACTCTCCTAAAGAACGCTTCTCACGATAGGCCGAGCCTACCGCTAACAACTGATGAAGCGCCTCCTTTAGACACAACATTTGCTTCTCTCGGTGAGCTAGACTCATCGTCAAAAATAGAAGAAGCAGTAGATCTTATCACTAAATCTTGTAACGCTGACTTCACAGTAGCCTGCCCGGAGATTAAGGCGAGGGGTAAAAAGAAACCCTATTGGTGGAACCAAGAAATATCCGAGCAGAGGAAAAACAGCAGAAAACTCTTTAACGAGGCTAAGCGCACGGGAATCTGGTCCCATTATAGGGATGCCTTAAAATCTTTTAAAAAGTTAATCCAGAAGGCCAAAAGGGACTCCTAGATAAATTTCACCAATGATATCGAAGAAGTCTCAGAGGCAAATCGCCTACGAAAGGTCTTCTCCAAAACCCCCATACCTCCAAGCTGCATTCGCACAACGAACGGAGAATGGGCCACTTCTACTGCGGAAATTGTGGAAACCCTGATCACCACTCACTTTCCAGGCTGCAGATCTAAACCATACATCTTAAACACGCAATCTAACCCAGGGCCATTTCAACCCGTGGGCCACATTGAAAAAGGATTTATCTGGGCAATCAAGTTCTTTAAACCCTTCAAATCTCCGGGAACGGATGGAATATTTCCCGCTGAATTGCAAGCTGCAAGCGATCTTATAAGCACGCTGCTAGCTAAAATCTACAAAGCTTGCCTCAACCTGGTCTATATCCCCACGGAATGGACCAAGGCAAAGGTAGTCTTCATACCCAAAGGAGGCGGGATATCGGGCAACAGTCCAAAGGATTTCAGACCAATAAGTCTGACCTCCTTCCTCCTAAAAGTTCTACAACGATTGCTGTACGCCTACATTAGACGATCGGCAAATAAGTTAATAATCTCCAACAACCAACACGCCTACTCTAAGGGAAAATCAGTAGAGACAGCTCTACATGCTATCACTACTAAGATAGAGAAGGGTCTTGCCTTTAAAGAATTTACGCTGGGTATCTTTCTCGACATAGAAGGAGCCTTCAACAACGTTCTCCCAGCAGCAGTCACAAAATCTCTACGTTCAGTAGGGGTGGAAGAGCCTCTTGTTAAATTCGTCGAGCTCCTTCTAAACAAGAGAATCATTACCTCTGAGCTGGGCAGCTCATCGTTAATAAGGTATGCCAACAAAGGAACCACCCAGGGGGCGTTCTTTCTCCTCTACTATGGAACCTGACGGTGAACGCTCTGTTATCTATACTACAGCCCACCGGATGCCAAGTCATTGCATATGCCGACGACATAGCCTTGACAGTTACCGGCAAACACCTTCCGGTGCTTGGCGAACTCTTGCAAAATGCTCTTAATTTAACAAACACTTGGTCTATGGAATGCGGACTCAGAATCAGCAGTGAAAATCTGAGATTGAGCTTTTTACCCGCAAACGCAGTATACGGGAATTTACCCTCCCGTCCCTAAACGGGAAGGAAATCAAACTATCTACCGAGGTTAAATATCTCGGAGTTATTCTAGACAGGAAGCTTGACTGGAAGCGAAATGTGGAGGAACGATCCAGGAAAGCTACAATGGCTCTCAACGCTAGTAAGTCGGCAATCGGAAAAAGGTGGGGTCTCCAGCCACGCATAGTCCATTGGATCTATACGGCAGTGGGGAGACCCATACTCTTCTACGCCGTCACCGTATGGTGGACGGCACTCGATATCGAGTCTAACAAGAGTAAAGTAACGAGAGTGCAGAGAATGGCGGCAATGCTCACCAGCGGTGCCCATCCCTCCACTCCCACCAAAGCTCTTGAAACCATATTATTCCTTCTTCCAACTGATCTTTATGGTAGATACTGTGCCTCCTGCAACACGGCAAGACTCAACGCTATCGAACTATGGAGGGACTGCAGGTTTGGTCACACCCGGATCCTGAAGCAGGTCCCCGAAACCTTCTTGAAATTGGACCATACAACATCGACCCCTTCCTGAGACAACAAATTTTCCACACGAATCCCAGAGAGGAAAGTGTGGGCAAAAGGGGTGGAGCCGGGATCACACGAAATATTCGTTTTTACAGATGGCTCTAAAACAAACAACAGAGTCGGCAGCGGAATATTCTCGGAGAAGCTCAATCTAAGCGAGAGCTTTCGCCTACCCGATCACTGCAGTGTTTTTCAGGCTGAACTTATAGCTATCTGGGAAGCAGCCCGCTATCTTGCTAAGCTGCAGGCAACCAATTCTATTTCAATTTTCTCTGACAGCCAAGCTGCCATAAAATCCTTGCAATGCAGTAACACCTCGTACCTAGTGGCATTGAAGTGGAGAGAAACCCTCAACAAACCAGCTGAAGATTGCAACCTAAGCATAATGAGGGTTCCTGGCCACTGTGACATCACAGGAAACTGCGCCGCGGATGAGCTAGCTATGGAAGGCACCAACTTGCAAACAATAACCCCCGCTGGTTGGGCCAGCCCTCCTCTAAACACTTGCAAATACCACCTGTGATCTCTTTTCACGGACCAGGCAAACGACAGGTGGCGAGGGAACTTACATGTAGTATATCCAAGCAAATCTGTCCTAAGCTGGATGAAAAGATATCGCGATCGGTGATATTGTTAAACCGTATCTCTATAAGCCCACTAGTGGGCCTTCTTACAGGTCACTGTCTCATGGGCACTCACGGTGCCTATATGGGCCTGCAGAAAAATGACTTCTGCCGCAGCTGTAGGGACGAGGAGGAGATAGAAAGCGTTGAGCAGTATCTGTGCCACTGTCCCGCACTCTCAAAAACCAGGTACCAATGCCTCCACAGACACTCTTTTGGGTGCCTTGCGGAGCTTGAATCTATAAACCCAAACGACATCCTGCGTTTCATTAGGCAAACGCGCCGGTTTAGCGTCACTAGGGTCTAAATTTTCTTCTTCTTCGAAAGTAGCGTAACAGGAAATAGGGGCCCCGCGTGGTACCACAACGGGCCACAACGGCCTACGTGAGTCTCCGCTCGGACAGCGGAGGTAGCCACTCTAACCTAACCCTAAATATATATTTTTTTTCCGATTTCGGCCCCATTTTAACAGCTAGAAGCTTCAAATGTCGCCAAATGCTTACGTGTATAGCATATATTGATGTCTGAAAAAATCATTGAGATCGGTAGTATATATAGTATATATCTCATACAACCGATTGTTCAGATAAGAAACTTTGCGCAATTTCTGTCCCGTTTTAACAGCTAGAAGCTTCAAATGTCGCCAAATGCTTACGTGTATAGCATATATTGTTGTCTGAAAAAATCATAGAGATCGGTGGTATATATATTATATACTTCGTATAAACTGTCATTTTTGCTCCTTTTTTACGGCCAGAAGCTTCAAAATTCATCAAATTTCATCAAATAGTTACGATTAGGTCATATATTTTTGAAATACGTGATTCGTAGTCATAGTTTTTACATGCAGACCACAAAAAAAGTGAATATTTGCATCCTCACACAAAGTACCTACCTATTTTTATACTTTTCATGAAAATGAAATTGTGTATTAATTTCGTCATGAAACCCAAAATTGTAAGTCCTTAAAGGAAAATAGATAGACCCACCATTAATTATACCAAAATAATCAGAATGAAGAGCTGAGTTGATTTAGCCATGTCCGTCAGTCCGTCTGTCTGTTTGTATGCAAACTAGTCCCTCAATTTTTGAGATATCTTGATAAAATTTGGTGAGCGGGTGTATTTGGGTGTCCGATTAGACATTTGTCGGAACCGGCCGGATCGGACCACTATAGCATATATCCTCCATACAACCGATTTTTCAGAAAAAGAGGATTTTTGTCATATCTTACTCAATTTAGCAGATTGAAGCTTCAAACTTCACCATATAATTTCGTATATTGCACATATTGTTGCCTGAAAAAATTTATGAGATCGGTCATATATATAGTATATATCCCCCACCAACCGATTGTTCAGATAAGAAACTTTTCGTAATTACTGCCCTATTTTAAAAGCTAGAGGCTTCAAATTTCAACGAATGTTTACGTATATAGCATATATTATTGTCTGAAAAAGTCATAACGATCGGTTTGTATGTATAGTGTATATCTCATTCAACCGATTGTTTAGATAAGAAACTTTTCGCAATTTCTACCCCATTTTAACAGCTATAAGCTTCAAATTTCACCGATTGCTTACGTATATATTATATATTGTTGTGTCAAAAAATCATAGAGATCGGTGATATATATAATATATTTATGATGGTATATATAGTATATATATATATTTTTTTTTGCGATTTCGGCCCCATTGTAACAGCTAGAAGCTTCAAATTTCACCAAATGCTTACGTGTATAGCATATATTGATGTCTGAAAAATCATTGAGATCGGTGGTATACATAGTATATATCTCATACAACCGATTGTTCAGATAAGAAACTTTGCGCAATTTCTGCCCCGATTTAACAGCTAGAAGCTTCAAATTTCACCAAATGCTTACGTATATAGCCTATATTGTTGTCTGAAAAAATCATAGAGATTGGTGTTATATATATTATATACCGCATATAAACTGTATTTTTTTGCCCCCTTTTTACGGCTAGAAGCTTCAAAATTCATCAAATTTCATCAAATGGTTACGTCATATATTGTTGAAATACGTGATTCGTAGTCATAGTTTTTACACGCAGACCACAAAAAACCTGAAGCTTTGCATCGTCACACAAAGTACCTACCAATTTTTTATTTTATATTTATCTTAAAAATCGGTTAGATATGTTCAAAGTTCACCAAATGTTTACATGTATAGCATATACTGTTGTCTGAAAAAATCATAGAGACCGGTGGTATATATAGTATATATCTCATACAAGCGATTGTTCAGATAAGAAACTTTGCGCAATTTCTGCCCCATTTTAACAGCTAGAAGCTTCAAATTTCGCCAGATGCTTACGTATATAGCATATATTGTTGTCTGTAAAATCATAGAGACATTGCTTTTGAAAATCATATTCTAGGGATCAAAATAAGAAACTTTGCCGCAGGAACCATACCTCTAAAACGAATTTTGATGCCCCCCCTTTGTGTCGTGGGGGCAAATTTTGAAAAATCCCACTTTGAAATGCCTATGTTTTTTCTTTTTGGAGTTTATTTTTCTCTTTGGAAATTTATTTAGTCAGAACATATGTAAAAGAAAAAATGAATTTAACTTAGTAATAGAACAGAAATTAAAAAAAATTTTTAGAAATTAACGTTTTTACAACCTCCTTTTAAAACCAAGGCATCACTGTGATGCATTTGCATGTCGTAAACATAGTTGTGTGGGTATTTTATTTAACCGTTTTAAAAAATGAAGGTATCACTGTGACACAATTGCATATCGTAAAATTGCTTGTGTTGTTTTTTTAAGCCACCACAAGACACAGCAGGTAGAATTGAAATTGCCCCTATCCAAAAGTTCAACCCGAAGGGGGGACATCAGAATTCTTACTCAAGTTATCGTGTTAACGGACAGACGGACGGACGGACGGACGGACATGGCTCAATCGAATTTTTTTTCGATACTGATGATTTTGTTATATGGAAGTCTATCTCGATTCCTTTATACCTGTACAACCAACCGTTATCCAATGAAAGTTAATATACTCTGTGAGCTCTGCTCAACTGAGTATAAAAATAGGTAGGTACTTTGTGTGACGATGCAAAGCTTCAGGTTTTTTGTGGTCTGCGTGTAAAAACTATGACTAAGAATCACGTATTTCAAAAATATATGGTGTAAACGTAACTATTTGATGAAATTTAATGAATTTTGAAGCTTCTAGCCGTAAAAAAGGGGCAAAAATGACAGTTTATATGAAGTATATAATATATATACCACCGATCTCTACGATTTTTTCAGACTAAAATATATGCTATATACGTGCGCATTTGGTGAAATTTGAAGCTTCTAGCTGTTAAAACGGGGCAGAAATTGCGCAAAGTTTCTTATCTGAATAATCGGTTGCATGAGATATATATTATGAATACCACCGATCTCAATGATTTTGCCAGACATCAATATATGCTATACACGTAAGCATTTGGTGAAATTTGAACATTCTAGCTGTTTAAATAGGGCCGAAATCGGAAAAAAATGTATATATTATAAATATATATTATATATACCATCATATATATATTATATATATCACCGATCTCTATGATTTTTGACACAACAATATATACTATATACGAAAGGAATCGGTGAAATTTTAAGTTTATAGTAGTTTAAATGGGGTAGAAATTGCGAAAAGTTGTTATCTGAACAATCGGTTGAATGAGATATACACTATACATACAAACCGATCGTTATGACTTTTTCAGACAATAATATATGCTATATACGTAAGCATTCGTTGAAATTTGAAGCCTCTAGCTTTTAAAATAGGGCAGTAATTACGAAAAGTTTCTTATCTGAACAATCGGTTGGTGGGGGATATATACTATATATACGACCGATCTCATAAATTTTTTCAGGCAACAATATGTGTAATATACGAAATTATATGGTGAAGTTTGAAGCTTCAATCTGTTAAATTGAGTAAGATATGACAAAAATCCTCTTTTTCTGAAAAATCGGTTGTATGGAGGATATATGCTATAGTGGTCCGATCCGGCCGGTTCTGACAAATGTCTAATCGGACACCCAAATACACCCGCTCACCAAATTTTATCAAGATATCTCAAAAATTGAGGGACTATTTTGCATACAAATATTTCTATATAGTATATATCTCATTCAACCGTTAGTAGAGAGCTTCTTTTATCAATGGGTTTTGCATTTTCCAAGCATGCTCTTTCGCGAGGAAAATATCGGGTTTGCGTTAACGTCACAAGTTTATTTTTCGCTTTGCGGAGATCTTCATGAGACAGAGAGGGAGTGTAAGCGGGTTTAATGCCTCGAATTCGGTCCTTGAGATTATTCATGAACCTAAAAGCATATTCCATGACCCTGAGGGCGCGAGGAAAAGAGGAAAATCGATCCAATGCATCGGGGTCATCTTCAGCTGAGTATAGTACTTCGACTCGGCGCATTTCAGGCGGGTTGATGCTGCGGGTAGATGGGTTTGGCCAAGCTTCGGGGGGCTGGGTCAGCCACGCAGGGCCATTCCACCACAGCGAAAAATTTGCCAAGTCCATGGGTTTGCATCCTCGTGTGCCCATATCTGCTGGATTGTCGCGACTGCCTACATGCTTCCAGGAGGCGCTTCCGACTAGATACATAATTTCAGCTGTCCGATTGGATACGAAAGTTTTCCAAGCGTGGGGAGGCTTTTCGAGCCATGCTAACACAATTTCCGAGTCAGACCACATGTAAAGATTTGTAAGAGAGAGCTCGAGATGGGATTGTACGACGGCGATTCGTCGGGCAAGGAGTAGAGCTCCACATAGTTCTAGTCTTGGAAGACTGGTAGTGCGAAGAGGGGCAACCTTGCCTTTAGCGACCAGAAGGTGGGACGACGTGGTGGCACCGTGGGTTGTTCGCAGATATATAGTGGCGCAATATGCCTTTTCTGACGCATCGCAGAAACCATGCAGTTCAACCTGCTGGTTCGGCATGTAGTCAACCCATCGAGGTATCTTTATATCTGAGATGTTGGGTAAATTTTTTGCGAACTGCGTCCATTTAATGAAGCGGAGGGGCTTCACTGGTTCGTCCCAGCCAGTTCCGTCTATCCATAGCTCTTGGAGTAAAATCTTGGCCTGAATCATAATCGGCGTAAGCCACCCTGCGGGGTCAAAAAGTTTTGCGACCGAGGAGAGAATTTGTCGTTTTGTATTAGCGGACGAGAGGGGTATTGAGTCCACTGTATACGAAAACGTGTCGGTCAGAGCGTTCCACTGTATGCCGAGAGTTTTGGTGTTGCTTGCTTTCTCGAATTCCAAAAGATTGGTATCTAGCAAGTCCTCTTCTTTGATGTTTTTTATTATACTGGGGTGATTGGCCGTTATTTTCCGTAATGGAAATCCTGCTGACGCTAACACTTGGATGACTTGGGAGAGAGATGTTTCAGCAGAGAGAATTTCATTGCTGCCAGAGAGAATGTCATCTACATATGTTTCTTTCGTCAAAACAGGGACGGCTTTGGGGAAAGTTTCCTTTACATCTTTGGCCAGTTGGTCAAGAGTACGTATAGCGAGGTAGGGGGCACAGTTCACACCAAATGTGACTGTTTTCAGACGATAGTCTTTTATGGGTTCGCTCGGAGATGAGCGAAAGACGATCCTCTGATAGTCTCTGTCGTCTTCATGCATTATGATTTGACGATACATTTTTTCTACGTCTCCGTTAAAAACAAATTGGTAGGTACGCCACTTGAGAATCAGAAGCATCAGATCGGGCTGGAGGGTAGGGCCGGTATAAAGAACGTCGTTGAGCGCATGTCCAGATGCCGACTTCTTTGAGGCGTTAAACACGACCCGCACCTTTGATGTCTTCTTCTCGGGTTTGACAACTGCGTGATGAGGAAGATAAAATGAGAGGCATTTTCCTCCGTCAAATTATTCATAGGAGCCGGTTTCCTCCATATGATCGAGGGTGAGGTATTCTTTTAGAACACTATCATATTGAGTCTTTAAATCCCCTTTCTTCTGCAGACTTCTCTCCATTCCAAGAAACTGGCTTAGAGCTGAAGACCGAGAGTGGGATAATGAGATTGACTCTGGGAAGCTGGGTTTAAACGGCAGCCTTACGATATAACGACCGTTATCATCGCGTGAGGTTGTGGCTGCATAGAAATTTTCGCAAAACTCGTCTTCTCGGATTATTTGGGGTTTGGTGGGAACTTCCTCCAATTCCAGAATTTACGCAATAGAGAGTTAAGATCTTCGTTCGACACTTCTGACACTTGCATGCAGAAAGCGTTTACCATCACAGGAGCTCTACCGCTCAGAATCCATCCAAAAATGGTTTTCTGCGCTAGAAGATGGGGGGAAATTTTCTCAACGCCATTTTGGATGATTTGCGGTATTACATCACTACCTAGGACGAGATCTATTTGCGAGGGGGAGCGACAGTTCGAGTCTGCGAGGTTGAGGTGTGCCCATTTTGCTTGAAGCTCGCTAGTGAGCTTAAGCGAGGGGAGCATTTTAGTTAGCCGGGGTAATACTATTGCCTCTGCACTTATTCTGGTTTTGAAATCGGGGGATACCAAAGTCAGAGAGCACAATTTGTTTGAGGTCTGAACTACCTTGCCGCCCATCCCTGATATTTCAAATCTAGAGGGTTTGAATGGGAGCTTGAGTCTATCTTGGGCTCTGGTAGAGATAAAGGTTCGTTCAGATCCCTGATCCACAAGAGCTCGTAGTTTAAAAATTTCTCCTTTATGCTCTACGGGAACGATAGTCGTGGGTAAAATTATTTCACAATCGTTTTCGGAATAAAACGATTGCACTTGGCTTTTCTGCGAGCATGAAGGGCTTTCATCCAGAGCATTGGCTTGATCGGGAGTATTACCGGGTGAGACTGTGGAATTCGTGGTGGTGGCTTGTGAGGCTGTCCTTTGCAATCGTGAGGGTTGTCTTTTCGGTACTTGAGATGTGTCTTCGTGAAGAACTGAGTTGTGCCGATCTTGACATTGATTGCAAGTTTGAGTACTGGAACAGTCTTTCAGTATGTGTGACTGAGAGAGGCAATTGAAACACATATTGTTTTCTCTCACAAACCTTCTGCGATCAGAGGTCGACAGCTTCTTAAATTTGAAGCAACCTAGAAGGGGGTGAGATGATGTTTTACACAAAGCGCACTTGTACATTGTTCGCTGCTCTGTCATATGAGATTGGGTGTGGGAGGTCGATCTATTTTGAAAGGGATGCGACTGCTGGGGTTTGAATGGTGGCCTAGCTTGTGGGGTGGCTTTAAATTTATTTGGTCGCCATTGATCGACTAGCGCTACGACTTCATATCGAGTTGTGAGGAACTGGTCCATTTGGGCCCAGTTAGGAAGTTCTCTTCTTGAAGTCAGAGACTGCTCCCATAACGTGACTGTATTTTCCGGGAGTTTAGAGGTCACGAGATAAATAAGTATGGGGTCCCAGTTATCTGTGGAGACTTGTTGCGTGGCGAGAATTTGAATGCAATTATTTACCGACGATTGCTACCTTTGAATGTCTTCACTGTTTTCCGTGGTGATCGTTTTTAAGTTCATTAGGGCCCGTATTTGATTATCTACGAGAACACGTCTGTTCTCGTATCGGGGCTTTAGGGCTTCCCACGCTAAGGCAAAGTTGTCGTCAGTCAAGGGAAATTGGTTGACTATTTGAGCTGCCTTTCCTTGGGTTTTGTATCTGAGGTGATACAATTTTTGCGCTTGGGAGAGTTTGGGATGGTTAATATAAACGGCTGTGAACATGTCACGAAATGAGGGCCATTTTTCATAACCACCATAAAATATTTCGGTATCGCAGGGAGGGATTTTTAGCGAAATACCGGAGTTGTCAGATGGAGCTGGTGTGACGGTGGGGGGAGCGGGGGCATTTGCTTGTTTAAGCAAGTGAAGCTGGTCTTCGATCTGGGCTTTTGTGTCTTCGTATGCTATGAGACAGGACCTGTATATGCTATTAGCATATGTTGGAAAATCTTCGGGCAGGTCCTGATCTGGGGTTTCGACAATCTTATCGAAGACGGTTTGTACTCTATTCCAAAATTTGTCTATGTTTGAGTTTTTTACTTTGAGTGAGGACTCCGTGTTGTCTTGGAGCGACGTCGACCTAAACCGAGCACAATATTCCAAAAAATTGTCCGTTTCGGATGTAAATTTTTTGGGGGTAGACGAGATTTTAAATTTTTTAACTCCTTGAGTTTTGGAGCCACCTTTTTTGGTTTCATCTTCACTCATTTTTGAGCTTTGTTTTATGTCGCTTAGAGTTTTTTTTGAATAGAGAGCATTTATTTGCTTTTAACTATGTGTGAGGGAGTTACGTTTATATTCAAATTAAATAGCAAGAGAGAATAATTTTCAAAACCAAAAAAAGTTTTTTAGTTAAATTTATTTGAGGGGTTTGAGTATGTGTAAAACCTAATAGAGAGAGGGGGACAAATTTCCGAAGTAAAGAGGTTTTAATTAATTTGAAATTTAAGGGTATGACGAGACAAAGTTGACCACTGTGCCGCGGTGCACTGTATTTAATATGTATATATGCGTGAGGGTTAAATATACGTGGGAAAAATACAAATATATATATATGTAAATATGAGTAATTATTTTTTAAGATTTTCACTATCGATATTTTTGTGGACTGTATAAATGGGGATACAGAGTGAAATACTAAATTACTCGGGCAAATTTTTTAGCTTTACACAAGAGAGATATATTTTTTAAACGCTAGTGTACGCACTGAACCACTCCTGTACCACTGTATGAGATTTTGTTTCACCGCTTATGTCGCTTTCTTTCTTTTATATATCCGTATATATGTGTATACGCAAATGAGGAAACCGAGAAAATTTGCTTGCGTTTTTTTATTAATTCAATGGGGAGAAATCAGAAGTTAGCAGAGGTTGTGCAATATATTTAATTAACAAGAGATATTTTAATTTAAAATGAGAAAATTTTAAATTATTAAGAGGTTTGTCGTATTAAAATATAAGGGGTGCTTTTAGCAAATGTAACCACTGTAGCTGACTACTGAGTTTTCCTTATTTTGCTTTGCACATATACCGTACTGAATTTTGCAATATGGGGTTATTGCTATATGTATATATATATATATATATATATATATATATATATATATATATATATACGAAATGGTATGTGCAAATTTGGTGGGAACTTGAGAAAGTTTGGCGGAAAATGAGGATTATTGGCGGGAAAATTCTAATCCTCGAAAATGAAAATTGCCTTACTTTTTCCAATTTTATATATTTTTCCACTGTTTAGGGGTATATTAAAATCTCATTTTATACTCACAGTTTCCAAATGATAATCTTTTGTGTCGCTGGTTCCGGTAGTGGCGTCGAAGGACCACTGTTTCGGGGGCTGGCAATACAAAGTTACCTTCCTTTTGATGCTTGTGGGATATAGCTGTGGTGAGGTTATGATGATGGTGGTATGATGTGCGGCGGTGGCGATGGCGATAGATTCTGTCCAGGTTTATCAATAACTTGAACGCAGGTAGCTCGATTGTGGTTATTATGTGCACAAATCACTTGCAGAAAAATCTGATCCGAACAGTATGTAGGGCTACGCACGTCGAACTCGTTCTAACTACTAAAAGTGAACTATAAAACTTTTAAATGTTAAATAAAAACTATCTTCTTTAATCGGAGGGATTTATACAATTTGTTTCACTTTTTTTAAACTTTGGTGTCACACCGAGATGGATAAATTTCGAATGAATAAAGAGATCAAAAAGTAAAAAAACAATAATAAATGTATGTATGTATGTACATAGTCCCATCTGTCAATCCATTGTTGGGGTTGCCAGAGGGGTGAAATACGCTTGCGTGTTAGCGTACAATCCTATGAGTACGTGACTCATACATGAGTACAGCTCATAAAACCAATTCAATGCTTAAATTTAATATAGACTATGTACGTAATATAGGATATACGTATTTGTACGTGCAAATAGTTCAGTATGCGTACTTATACGTAAAAGGTACATATGTAAATAAATTCAATAGTTCAATTAAATTCAAGATAAATACATTTAAATTCATTTTGTTGGAAAGAAAAAATATGGTTGACTGCGGACGACTGCGGCAGTCGCTCAGCCAAACCGATTGTTCAGATAAGAAACTTTTCGCAATTTCTACCCCATTTTAACAGCTATAAGCATCAAATTTCACCGACTGCTTACGTATATAGTATGAATTCTTGTGTCAAAAAATCATAGAGATCGGTGATATATGTATATAATATATATATGATGGTATATATAGTATATATATAGTATATAAATTGATTGTTGATTTCAGCGACTTTCTATGATTTGTCTAAAGTATTCATTTATTTAGCCGGCTCAAGGTCAATTTTAATAAAACACTAATTTGTTTTTATTCCCAATATATTTCGATTTCCATCGGATATCGTCATCAGGGGCTACAACAACAATGTAAGTTAGCTTAAATCTACAAATTTTGCTTACATACATACAATTTTTCGTACGTACATTATTTTGTCCTTAGCTAAACTACATACGTCCGTCCTGTTTAATATGCAGCTTTGAACTAAGTTTTCCAATTATCTAGTAGGTGTCTGTAGTTGTGTGAGCAGTTTGCAATGTATATTTTGTAATTGAGCCTTTTATTGGTTGGTACGTTTGCTATGTGGAGCATCTCTAACGTGATGCGTTTCTTATAATGCTGCTCTTGCTGCAATACCCTCACAGCATCAAAATCTGCTTTATGCCCGCTCTCTGCACAGTGGGCTGCGAGTGCTGTTTTCTGTGCCCTTCCTGATATTATATTTTTCATATCCCGATATTCTTGTTTCCCGATATCCTCGTTTTTAGCTTATTCTTCGTGGTCCCGACATATTCCTTATTACATTTCATGTTCCCGTCGCCAGCACATGGAATCATGTATATTACGTTATTCTTGTCCATGGTTGCTATTCTACTTTTCATATTGCTGAAGAATTTATTCGTTGTGTGAGTCGGTTTATGTGATATTTTTATATTATCCTTATTGTATGTATCAGAGCCCTTTAATCTTTCCGAAAAACCGGGTATATATACCATCGACTTGTATATTTTCGTGTCCACTTCTACGTTTTTTGGGTCTTTGCGTTGGTTGTGTGATTTTATCATCGTCTGTATTATTCCTGGAGGGAAATCATTCATTTTCAAAATATGTGTAATTCGTTTTTTATTTTCTGGATGGAACACTATGTCGCTTGTGTCCAATACTTTCGCGATGAAATTTTTGGCCGTATTTATTATCATATTCCTAGGGTGTTTCGATTTGTAATTTATTAATCTTCCAGAAGACGTGGATTTTTGGCACCAATCCAGTTTTATTTTGTTGTCCCTTTTGCAGACTAAGGCGTCCAAAAAAGGATAAAATAATGTACGTACGAAAAATTGTATGTATGTAAGCAAAATTTGTAGATTTAAGCTTGTAGCCCCTGATGACGATATCCGATGGAAATCGAAATATATTGGGAATAAAAACAAACTAGTGTTTTATTAAAATTGACCTTGAGCCGGCTAAATAAATGAATACTATATAGTATATATATATTTTTTTTTGCGATTTCGGCCCCATTTTAACAGCTCAAATCCTCAAATTTCACCAAATGCTTACGTGTATAGCATATATTGTTGTCTGAAAAAATCATAGAGATCGGTTGTATATATAGAATATATCTCATTCAACCGATTTTTCATATAAGAAACTTTTCGCAATTTCTACCCCATTTTAACAGCTATAAGCTTCAAATTTCACCGATTGCTTCCGTATATATTATATATTGTTGTGTCAAAAAATCATAGAGATCGGTGATATGTAATATATATATGATGGTATATATATTATATATATAGTATATATATATTTTTTTTGCGATTTCGGGCCCATTTTAACAGCTAGAAGCTTCAAATTTCACCAAATGGTTACGTGTATAGCATATATTGATGTCTGAAAAAATCATTGAGATCGGTGGTATACATAGTATATATCTCATACAACCGATTGTTCAGATAAGAAACTTTGCGCAATTTCTGCCCCGTTTTAACAGTTAGAAGCTTCAAATTTGACCAAATGCTTACGTATATAGCATATATTATTGTCTGAAAAAATCATAGAGATCGGTGGTATATATTATATACTTCATATAAACTGCCACTTTTGCCCCTTTTTTACGGCTAAAAGCTTAAAAATTCATCAAATTTCATCAAATAGTTACGTTTAGGTCATATGTTTTTGAAATACGTGATTCGTGGTCATAGTTTTTACATGCAGACCACAAAAAACGTGAAGTTTTGCATCCTCACACAAAGTACCTTCCTACTTTTATACCTTTCATGAAAATGAAATGGTATATTAAATTCGTCACGAAACCGAAAATTGTAAGTCCTTAAAGGAAAATAGATAGACCCACCATTAAGTATACCGAAATAATCAGGTTGAAGAGGTGAGTTGATTTAGCCATGTCCGTCTGTCCGTCGGTCTGTTTGTATGCAAACTAGTCCCTAAATTTTTGAGATATCTTGATAAAATTTGGTGAGCGGGTGTATTTGGGTGTCCCATTAGACATTTGTCGGAACCAGCCGGATCGGATCCTCCATACAACCGATTTTTCACAAAAAGAGGATTTTTGTCATATCTTACTCAATTTAACAGATTGAAGCTTCAAACTTCACCATATAATTTTGTATATTGCACATATTGTTGCCTGAAAAAATTGATGAGATCGGTCGTATATATAGTATACATCTCCCACAACCGATTGTTCAGATAAGAAACTTTTCGTTACCGCAGAAACTTAAACCTATTCAGGACATAATAGTGGATTCTGAATTAGCCCTCCGGAAAGTAGATACGGAAGCAGCAGAAAATGTGCGTTATTGTGTAAAAAAAGCTCTTATGTCGTAATCCAAATCCATACCCAACAACTCATCCCTTTTTCACAAAGCGGTCAAATCGTTAAACAATAAAAATATTTATGTAACAAAAGCCGATAAAGGCAATTGTGTAGTTGTGCTAAACGAAGGTATGATCGAGCTTATTGAGGAAGGAAATTATGTCAAGGTGAAAAATCCTCTCCCGAAGATGAAAAAGCAGGTGATCGAGTGCAGAAAAAAGTATGCGGTTGTCGTTGGGACAAAAATATGCATAAGTCATACGTCCGTGTGCCTTGCTTATATGGTTTATATAAAGCTCATAAGCCTGGAAACAAATTTCGACCCATTATCGCCGGGTATACCTCACCTGTAGCAAATAAAGCATCATGGTTGAGTAGTTACTTTAAAGAACTCAAGAGTTTCGATAACTTTTCTATAAAAAACTCTCTTGAACTAATCGAAAAGGTCAAAAATATGCAGATAAATCCGAACGAATGCTTTACTTCCTTTGACATAATTTCGTATTTTTCTAAGGTACCGAAAAATGGTGATTTGGATGCCTTGAAAGTTTGGCTGGATAAACAAAATATCAACCCGTTCATCGCCAACGCTTTATTTCATTTGACCTCTGCGTTTAAAACCTATCATTTTTCCAGTTTAGAGGAGTTTTCTACGAACAAAAAGAGGGCCTACCAATGGGTTTAAGCATAAGTCCGTTTCTATGCAATTTGTTCATGAACAGTTGAGAAGAACAACTTTTTCAAAGCTCTCTAATTCCCACGCTTCTATTGCAGATACGTTGACGATTGCTTTATTATTATGGAGAGTGAAAAAATCGAAGAAACCCTGACTCTATTCAATTAAAAAAATAATGCAATACAGTTCACATGTGAATATGAATCCAATAATGAGCTGCCGTTTTTGGACCTAAAAATAAAACGCGACATGGATGGAAATATCTAATTCGATATATATCGGAAGCCCACCTCGACTGATCGATTTATTCCGATTGAGTCCAATCACCACATTTCCCACAAATTAGCCGCTTTCAATTCTATGGCTCACTGGCTAGTAAATGTGCCGCTCAGTGATTCGGCATACAAAAAAGAAAAGGAAAAAATCGTGAGCATCGCGAAAACAAATGGTTATAGCTCCAGCATTATATTGCAAATAATTAAAAAGCACCACAACAAAAAGGAACGAAGGGAGATTAGTTCATTTTTTGACACAGTGGGCGTGGATGATAAGAAGACTTGGTGTAGCATGACTTATGATCCAAACAGCTTTAATGACTTACAAAAACTTTATAGGCAAGTAAATGTAATGTTGGCCCCAAAAACAACAACAAAGTTAAAATCCCTATTGAAAAAAACGAAGGACAGATGTGAAAATTTGGACAAGCCGGGTGTGTATTCAATAACGTGCTCGCAGAAAAACGACGATGGGAATATATGCGGCGCTAAGCACATTGGTCAGTCGTCCCGCACTCTACGAATTCGGTTAAATGAGCATTTAAAATATATAAAGAATATTGACCCGAGAAGTGGAATCGCTGAACATGCTTTATCGAATAGGCACCGAATAAGCGAAGACGATTGTCAATTAATAAAAGCAGAAACAAATAATAGCAGATTAAATATTCTAGAATCTTTACATATATATGTAAACAAAAGTAACTCTGTAAATCGTGATACAGGCCACTGTACTCGAGTCTATTCGCAGCTCTTCAGTAATGTTTGATGGTTCCGTTTATTGTTATACATACAGACATATATAATTACTTTGTTTTTTGTTCTTCTAACTCTCTTTAACTTGTTACATTGTATTAGCTTTTTCTAAATTCGTTTGTTTGATTTAGTTAAGCTTACTTTGTTTATTTTTATTTTGTTTTGGTTAGTTGATCGTAGCAACTGTTGAAAACACTACGTATGTGTCGAAACAATTGTTTTGCTCTTGTATTTTTAATTTAATAAAGACAAAAACAATAAATATATTGTTTAAACGACTTTAAGGTGTATCAATTTTATATTGTCGTGTGTGTGAGTCGTTTTCCGCTCTAAACTAACTATTTAAGAAACTTTTCGTAATTACTGCCCTATTTTAAGAGCTAGAGGTTTCAAATTTCAACGAATGCTTACGTATATAGCATATATTATTGTCTGAAAAAATCATAAAGATCGGTGGTATATATAGTATATATATGGTGGTATTGTAGTATATATATATATTTTCGCAATTTTAACCCCATTTTAACAGCTAGAAGTTTCAAATTTCACCGAATGCTTACATATACAGCATATATTGTTGTGTGAAAAAATCATAGAGATCGGTTGTATATATAGTATATATCTCATTCAACCGATTGTTCAGATAAGAAACTTTTCGCAATTTCTACCCCATTTTAACAGCTATAAGATTCAAATTTCACCGATTGCTTACGTATATAGTATATATTGTTGTGTCAAAAAATTATAGAGATCGGTGATATATTAATGTATATATGATGGTATATATAGTATATATATTTTTTTTGCGATTTCTGCGCCGTTTTAACAGCTAGAAACTTCAAATTTCACTAAATGTTTACGTGTATAGCATATATTGATGTCTGAAAAAATCATAGAGATCGGTGGTATATATATTATATACTTCAAATAAACTGTCATTTTTGCCACTTTTTTACGGCTAGAAACTTCAAAATTCATCAAATTTCATCAAATAGTTACGTTTACGTCATATGTTGTTGAATACGTGATTTCACAATTTTAACCCCATTTTAACAGCTAGAAGTTTCAAATTTCACTGAATGCTTACATATATAGCATATATTGTTGCCTGAAAAATCATAGAGATCTGTTGTATATATAGTATATATCTCATTCAACCGATTGTTCAGATAAGAAACTTTTCGCAATTTCTACCCCATTTTAACAGCTATAACATTCAAATTTCACCGATTGCTTACGTATATAGTATATATTGTTGTGGCAAAAAATCATAGAGATCGGTGATATTATAATATATATATGATGGTATATATAGTATATATATTTTTTTTTGCGATTTCTGCGCCGTTTTAACAGCTAGAAACTTCAAATTTCACCAAATGTTTACGTGTATAGCATATATTGATGTCTGAAAAAATCATAGAGATCGGTGGTATATATATTATATACTTCAAATAAACTGTCATTTTTGCCACTTTTTTACGGCTAGAAACTTCAAAATTCATCAAATTTCATCAAATAGTTACGTTTACGTCATATGTTGTTGAAATACGTGATTCGTAGTCATAGCTTTTACACGCAGACCACAAAAAACCTGAAACTTTGCATCCTCACACAAAATACCTACCTATTTTTTATTTTATATTTATCTTAAAAATAGTTTAGGTATGTAGATCTGTTCATTATATATTTCTTATCTTATACATCCGATTATTCGGAGATTACGAAATGCATAAGATTATTGTTCAGCCCCATTCATGAAAGGTATGAAGTCTTCGGCACCGCCGAAGACAGTCCCGTCCTTCCTTGTTTATTTTATATTTATCTTAAAAATGGTTTAGATATATTCAAATTTCACCAAATGCTTACGTGTATAGCATATATTGTTGTCTGAAAAAATCATAGAGACAGGTGGTATATATAGTATATATCTCATACAACCGATTGTTCAAATAAGAACTTTTCGCAATTTCTACCCCATTTTAACAGCTATTAGCTTCAAATTTTAACAATTGCTTACGTATATAGTATGTATTGTTGTGTGTCAAACGATCCCATCTTAGGACTCTGAATTAAATGTACATTCTGCCTTTCATTAAGCATTAGAAAGAGTTGCTGAAGAATATAATTTGGTTTATTTATAATATTTTTAAAAAATTGCATGTAGTTTTCAAACCTATATGCAGAAAATGAGTCCAACGGACTCATCGTCTCCTAATATACTTGAAGAATGAATAACAAAGTGTTTTAAGATTTGCTGGGCCACATCTGCTTCTGTATAACACGATTTCTGAATGGAAAGTAATCGAATGCCACTATGTAGAAGCAAAAGGAGGGAGTACAAATTATCATCAACGCATCCTTTTAAAATATAAATGCCTGTATATAATAAAAACTGTCTGAATTCAGTTGCTTTCCATTGAGCTACTTCACTAAGATTTCGGAAAATGCTGCAGAACTCGGACGGAAAACAATTTTTGACAAAGTTTATTTTCTCATCCATCATAGCGACATTTCCCTTCCGAATTTTAAAAATTTTTTTACAACACCTAAGTCAACAAGGTGTATGCAGTCTAGGGGGAACTGGGAAACCATTCCAAATCCCGGAAATTCTAATACTGTTTTTTGATTCCTAAATTGCGGACTATGATGCAAAGGGTGAAGCCTCATTTCAAATGATGTATGCGATCTAAAGATACATATTTCTGTGGAAAAATTCATTCTATGCGCTATGATATCACCCTCCTGACAGCATTTAGGACACCCGTGAGTAGCATTAAACGACATTACTCCAGTAACAAATGCCCGAGCTGGAGAGTCACAAATAAAGGCGCGAACATCAAAATTTGCCAAGATCTCGTTGGGTCCAACCTTGATACCATTTTTTTATCATTTTAGCTTCTGATGCATAATGTGTAAGGAAAACATGTATGTCCTCAGGTTTCGTGAAACCAGTGAAACACCTCTTACAAACGGACTGACGTTCGGAATTGGCCATAAAACTCTATTAGAACTATTAAAAATTTGCAACCCGTCGATAACTACGTCAATTAAAACCTCGGTCTGTTGCTCCAGAAATTGGAAATTGTTTGAAAAAAAAAATGTATTTGAATACCTAAGTAATAGAATTCACCGTGAGAAATAGACTGAACTTTCAATTTATCTCTTCTAGTTTTAAGGAGAGTTTTAGAACAAAGAGGCAAATCCTTTACACCACCTTTATTTAATGTCCTTAGCAGACCGCCAACTAAATTATGGGGAACTTTGTACCCAATCGCCCATAATTTAATTAACTCCCGTAAATTAATGTCCCTACTAGAGTCAATGCACTCCGCATTAGTACTTTCCTCTAGAACAGTATAATTTTCCCCACCATAACTGCATGCACCATCGTTGAACCCAGCACTATTTTCACTATCAACGATATTTTGAATTAAGGAACCATTCGTACTTCCCCTTGGACCTATAAAAACAGAATTCCCACTATCGCCCTCAGAAACCGCACATTCCACATTTTCCGCGTCGAGCAATCTTTAGAAATTTTTAGCACTGGCTTCAAAGAGCCTTTTTCACTGCTAAGGCAGTTTTTCAAATGCCTCTTATTCATTTTTCACACTTTGTACTGCACAAAAACCGCAAGAATAGGGACTTTAATTAATTTTTTTGAAAGAATACAAATTCCACGCCTCTACTCGTTAAATGTTGCGTTTTTTTTTTACCTTCTGCTCGTTCTTCTTCTTTTGGTAAGAAATGTCAAAAGAAAGAGGAACAAAAGAAAAATGCATGCAAGTGTGGTGCTGTCAAAAATTCTGTTAATGTTTCTGTTAAGTTTCCGTCAGCTCTGTATAGCAGGGTTAGCTTTTTCACATAACTTCATATAGACTATCTGTCAGGCTCAACCAAATTTAAGTACCTACTTAGCTTTGTCTCTTAATATGCACTTATGCATTTTATACTAAGTTTCCATTGGTTTTAAAAATTTCACTTTATTTAGACTGAAATTGACTTCGATTTTCTTTACCCAGTAAAGCAAGACTCTTTGCGCTCTAAGTGGGACCACTTTAAAAGGGATATTGTACGCTTTTATGAAATAAACGTAAATAATGACAATTGTAAGCATAAATATGTTATGTATATAAATATGTTAAATACCCATCTAATGGAAATTTTTGTTAGATTGCCAGGATTACTTAATTTCAATATTGCTCTTAGCGGTATTACAAACATCTTCCAGGTTTACAAATAATTCGGGAAAACGCTCTAAAAAGATCACAATAATCGACGCACAGGAAAGTTTTGTTTTGCATATTGAGTCCATAAATGAATATCAACTAAAAATTTACGAAATTGTTCGTAAATATTATTCATGCCATTTGACACTACAACCTTTCTTAATTGTAGTTGGATCTGTCAATGATATAAAAAGTTTTTTCATATATTTTGATTTTACTTTATACAAATTTTCCACATTTCTCGAGAGCTTGGATGTTTCCTTTAAAATATTGCAAGTTTTTTCCTTGGCATATCCCGAGGGATGTGAATTAGTTTGGATTTTTATTCAGAAATAAAAAAAAATATATATACTTTTTTCACATAACTACCAAATTCGACTGCAAGTCTTCGAATGTGGTGTCCCTAATAAACTTTTTAAAAAATACTTAAACTTTCAATATGTTTGTCTGTTTTCAATGCTTTAAAATATTTCCTGAATCAACTATTTTGATTCGTCACTTTAAATTCGATCATTTGCTGAAAACGAAGTTTCTTGAGATAAAGTGTGCCCAACACAATTGTGATCAAACATTTACAAATTTTACAAGTTTTCTAAGACACTTAAACAATCAACACAATGTTTCTAATAATGGTATTAGTAACAATATATCTACTACTTACAGCTCAACAAATTATTCCGAATCAATCAATGGCAAGAATAATAATACTTTCATTCCCACAACTATTAATTATAAGTCAGCAGATTACACTATATCACATAACATAGACAGAAATGTATCACAAGATAACAATGCGTTTAATTTAGTTAGTCATTTGAAGAAGAAATCACTATATTTATGTTTAGGTTTACATCAAAACAATTGTATGACGAGAAAAAATGTTACTGAAGTGCAAAAAATGGTTACAGATTTATTTAAATGTATAAAAGAAGCAATTGAAAATTTAATTAATATACATATATTTAACGAAATTCAAGACGATTTGAAATGCATACTAAATTTTTGTAACGACCCTTTTGAAGATATAAAATCTGAATACAGATTGTTTAAGATATTGAAAAGCTTAGACTTTTACGAGGAGCCCAAATCAATAACACTTAAGATATCTATTTCAATAGTGACGGAACAGGGTAATCCGACCTTGGGCCCTAAATATTTTGATATTCATATCCTTCCGTTGTTATTCAGATTTAAAAAGTTGTTTGAGATTCCGGCTCTTTTGAAATTAACAATCTAAAATACCCGGAATAGTATAAAAAAAACTCTTATTAAAAATTTTGCAAGTGGGGATATTTACAAAATGAAGAGTCAAATGTATAAAGATGATCATACCCTACATTCTTTACTTTGACGACTTTCAAATGAACAACCCCCTTTGAAGTCACACCTTTTCAATTTGTGGTTGTTATGTTTCGTTTCCTACTTTACCACAACGATTTCAATCAAATCTGACCTATATATTCTATGCTGCATTTATAAGCACTTCAAATTTAAAGAACATTGGGAACAAAATATATTTTTTCATTTTATAGATGAACCTAAGCTACTAGAAGATGGTGTTAATATCAATACAAGAAGTGAAATATATAGAGTTTGGTTTATTCTGGGTGTGTTAATCGGAGATAATTTAGCAGTGAATTCTATTCTTGGATTTGTCCAATCATTTAACTCCAAAAGATATTGCCGTGTATGCAGCAGGATGAAGGAACAAACGAAATGTGATACATCTGAATGCATAGATTCTTTAAGGACTAAAGAAAGTTATGCAAACGACTTATTGCAGAATAACTTTCAATTGACAGGAATTAAAGAAGAATGTATATTTCAAAGTTACCATGTTACACAAAACTTCTGCTTTGGTTTAATGCATGATCTGTATGAATGTGTATGTACCTACGATGTATGCAACATTTTATTGGGGTTAATCGAAGAGAACGTTGTTGCTATGAACGCGATAAATAATAGAAAAAAGTACTTTCAGTTTGGGAAAACCGAGCTCGGAAATGATTCTCCAGCTTTGGATTATCTAAAGCTAAAAAAATTTAACTTGAAAAATTACGGCAAGTGAGGCCAAATGTTTTACCCACTTTTTACCTTTAATGATTGGCGCGTTGGCGATGGCGAGTACCGAAGAAGATCTAATGATGAGCTGTACCAGCTATACGCAGACATCAACATAGTCCAGCGAATTATAACGTAGCGGCTGCGCTGGCTAGGCCATGTTATGCGAATGAAAGATGATGCTCCGGCAAAGAAAGTGTTTCTATCGGAACCCGCCTATGGAAGCAGAGGTAGAGGGCGGCCCCCACTCCGTTGGAAGGACCAGGTGGAAAACGATTTAAAATCCCTTGGCGTGACCAATTGGCGCCGGTTGGCGGAGGGAAGGAGCGACTGACGCGCCTTGTTGGACGGCCATAACAGTTTAGACGGTTAAGCGCCAATTAAGTAAGTAAGTAAGATTGGCGACATTGTTCCAATTGGGAACAAGCATTGGAAGTTACTTACACTATTATTGGAAATTTTAGATTTTTTAAGTAAATCAACATATTTGCCTCAGGAACTACCCAAATTACAAAATCTTGTAAAAGAACACCATTTACTGTATATTAAATTATATGGATCGCTAAAACACAAACATCATTTTCTCATTCACTATTCCACAGCTATTCAAAGATGTGGTCCTCTTAAATACTTGTGGGGAAAACATAAAGAAGCAAACACATATTTAGGTAATACCACATCGAGACTGAATTCTCCTTATACATTAACTGTTAAATCTGGATTACAATTTGCCAAATTTTTACTAGACCATGAGAGCGGTGTGGAAAACGAAATCGAATATAATTTCGTTAAATGTATAAATTTAACAAAGACAGACTATTTTTCTAAAATTGTTCACAATGAAAGTATTGACTATAACAATTGTCTAATAATGGACGAAGTTGTTTACAGATGCACAAAATATAAAGCAAACAATTATTTAGCTTCCCAAAGGGATGTATTTAAACTTCATATAATACATAACTTTTTACGCCAAAACGATAATTTATACGTGTTATGTTACCCAATACTTTTAAACAAATTTTGTAAGCATTTTCAATCATTCGAAGTTGGCAGTAAAATTGATGAAATTCATATCATTGAAATAACCAATTTTTTAAGTAAATCATTGCACCTGTATTCTATAAATAACGGCAATACTTATTGTAGAGTTAAGTATGTTTGATTATTTATTTATTATACCGTTTTGTTTAATTACTTTTACTTTTATACAAATTTTGAAGTATGTACCACATTTTTATAAAAAATTAACGAAAAAAATATCACTGCCTGGACAGTTGTCACATTTACTTATTTACGTATATATATATATATATAGTTCTTACATTACAAGTTTTTTTAAATTAAAATAAAAAAGAGTTGAAAAAAACTTCTTTTTTTACTTGTGGAAATTATTATATGGGCGAATCCTGTGACACAGGACTTGCCCATATATAGGAATTTTGAATGGTAAGTAAAGAGTCCTACATAATTAAACCAACATTGAAGGCGTGTTTAAAGCAACCTTGAAAAAAATTTAAACCAAAAACTTTTCAATGCTTATTTAAAAACTCTACATTTTTAAGCCAACATAGGAAGTTTTCATACTGACAGTTATAAATGTTGAAACAAAAACAAAGTCAGGTTTGAATCAACTCTATTTCGAAGTTGAATAAAGAATGTGAATTTTTAAATCAACATTAATTTATTTTGAATTGAAAAGAAACAATCTTATAATTGCAACACTATTTTTCAACGTAAAATTTACTCTTCCATAGTTGATTTGACAAATTACAGCTTTGGTTGACTATCATAGCTGTTTATCGTAGAATTAACTTCGTTATAGTAAGTTTTACTTTTGTTTTTTCCCTCAGTGTATCGGTTTTCAAACCTGAATAATGGCGTAGAAAAAAAATTATACCTTTTGGATATCTTTGGCGTGATATGTTCCCAAGAGTTTTCCGTTCATATCTTCCAGTATGTAACACGATTTCCCAACTTTGTCTCGAATTCGTGCTTTAGCAAACGTTTTAGCCAATTGCTACTGTACTGTTTTGACGCATCACTTAGAGTAAAATTCCTCCTTAAAACGTCTTGTCCAATTTGATAGCTAACAAGTCTCGATCGCATGTTGTATCGCCGTGAGCCTTCCTTAAATTACGAAGAAGCTTATAATCTTGACCATATAACAGCATGTGCTGACCAAATACAACAAAATAAGGGGTCTGCTTTAAAGTTTGGGGAAACGAATTCCTAAGGGCACAGTTTATACTGCTCAAATGCACGTCCCGTTCCCTCTGATCGGTCTTTATATAGGCGCCTAGGGCCGCATGAATAGATCGGTATACTCGCTCTGAGCTATTACTCTGGGGCGAATATATGGCTGTGTATATGTGTTTGACCCAAAATTTCTCCAGGAAACTTTCGAAATCGCGAGATTTAAACTGACTGGCGTGGGCACTAACAAGTTTGGGTACGCAAAAGGTATCAAAAACATGTTGCTTCAAAAAGTTAACTATTGGAGAAGTTGTGAATTTCTTCAATGGACATAAAAAGGTAAATTTTGAAATTTGGTCAAGTACAATTAATATGCCGATGTGACCTTGTTTTGATCGCGGAAATGGTCCAATGAGATCTATATAAAGTCTCTGGAAAATTCTTTCGGTAGGAGTGAGATTAACCATGGGAGGTCTTAAAACTTTTGTCGAGTATTTGGTCGTTTTGCAAGTTTCACATCGTGATACGTATTCTACAACTGAACCATAAAGAGCAGGCCGGTTAAAATATCTTCGTACTCTTTCAACGGTTTTGGAAATCCCACCATGAGCAGCTGTATCAGCGTCATGGCAATTACCTATAATTTGGCTTCGCAATGCTTTTGGAAACAAGAGCTTCCATGCTGACTATTGTTGCTCTTCGTTACCCCTATAGAATTCCGTACGATGATAAATATACTTTCCGGATATGCTAAAATCTGGAAGCGTTTCGCCCTCACGAGAAAGTTTTTCTCTCAGATCCCCGTACTGGGCGCTCTCAAATTCTGGCGAAAACAAGTCTATATGAGGCACATTCTTGTAAGTTACTTTTAATTCCTCATTACTGTTATCAACGCGAGAAAGGGCGTCTGGTACCACATTGACTGATCCCTTTCTATGCTCGATAGTAAACGTAAACACCTACAGCTTTAATGCCCACCGCGACAAACGACCACTTAGATCTGTTTGTCGCATCAGCCACTATAGGCTTGCATGGTCCGTTATAATTCTAAACTCCTGTCCTTCAATATAGGGTTGAAACTTTTTCACAGCTAACACTGCTGTAAGGCACTCTTGCCCGGTTACGGAATAGTTCCGCTGTGCCTTGTTAAGTTTCTGGCTCATGTACGCAAGCGGAATCTCAACTCCGTTTTCATTTTCTTGAGCAAGCACCGCGCCTACTCCGCTCTGACTCGCACCACATTGTACAATAAAAGGTCTACTAAAATCTATGTTAACTAAGATAGGATGTTAAACGCTGCTTCAGCAAATCAAAAGCGTTTTGCGTGTCCTCATTCCAATCAAACTTATTCCCTTTCTTTAGCAATTCAGTTAGAGAATTTGTAATGGTAGCAAAATTTGCTATAAAACGCCTATACCATCCCGCCATTCCTAAAAATCTCCGTAGTTGCTTGACAGTTTTGGGAGGTGGATATTCACTGAATAAATAAATAAAATATACCTTTTGGATATCTTTAGCGTGATATGTTCCAAAGAGTTTTCCGTTCATATCTTCCAGTATGTAACATGATTTCCCAACTTTGTCTCGAATTCGTGCTTTAGCAAACGTTTTAGCCAATTTGCTACTGTACTGTTTTGCCGAATCTCTTGGCGTAAAATTCCTCCTTAAAACCTCTTGTCCAATTTGATAGCTAACAGGTCTCGATCGCAAGTTGTATCGTGAGCTTTCTTCGTAGGCTTTTTAAATATTTTTCCGAAGAGAATCTCTTACCTTTTCCACTATATCATGTCGGTTGAGGGGAGTCTCGGTTGGTGTCAAAATTCTGTATGTACAAAATTCTAAAAACAAAATTCGGCTTTTTTTAAATTCTGCTTTCTGCATTACATAAACCGAAGGGCATTACTTTAAACTGATAGACGGCCTATTTGGTATACTAAATGCCGTTTTCTCGCGAAATTTCATTTCCAGTGGGATCTGCCAGAAGGCGTCCTTCAAATACAAATGAACTCTGCCTGTGGTAATCTGCTCAATATGCCCTCTATGTGCAGTAATGGATAGGCATCCTTCACCGTCAAGGAGTTAACTTTGCAACTGTCTAGACATAATCGTAAATTACCTGGCTTCCTAACCAACACAACATGGGAAGACCAGGAACTATTCGACTCCTCTATAACCGCTAAAGAAATCATGCGATCAATTTCTTCGCCCATCAGCTTTTCCACAGCTGGCGATATAGGATAATGACGTTGTTTGATCGGTTTAGCGTCACCAACATCTATCAAGTGTTGAACGAGCTTTGTTTTGCCTACGCCTTTTTCCTCGAATGAAGGAAAGCATCGAACAGCTGCGTTAAGCTTCTCCTTTTGAAGAGTTGATAGTAAGTGGCCATTTTCTTCATCTTCATTTCGCTAAGTATATCGGGTGCAATTTGAAATTTTTTCCAGAAATTTACACCTATATACACGTCTTGACTAAGACTAGGAACGATGTAAAAGTCAATTGGATAAGATTTGTCTTGACCTATACCTATTACTGTTTGTTTAGTGCCATCTGCTGTGCATAGGCTTGGGTCGAGTTTTGTCATCTTTAGTTTTCTTTCTATAACCTCCGATGCCCGTTTTGAGCCTAGACAACTAATTGAGGCACCTGAGTCAAACAAACCTAAAACACTTTTGCCTAAAATTTTTACGGTTGCATAGGGTCGGATGTCACCTGGTTTACATATAGTTGTAGCAGACAAACGTACATTTGCTTCGTTTACGTTGGCCCAATAGTTTCTTGCTGTAGTTGTCGAACGTGGTTTTTAGAATATCTCCGCTCGCTTAGCTTCGTAATCTTGCAACCGCACGTGCAACGGACGAATCCGATATTTTGGCAAATCTGGTGAATCCATTCTTTAGTCCTAGTCAAACTTTGTAATGGACTTGTTATTTCGGTGTGGGTTGGGATTTCTGCTGGTGTTGTTGTCTGTCTGTTTTCCGAACCATTGCAGTTGGGGCAGTTCAGTAGAAGGAACGCGAGTAACACACAACCATAGCAAAAAACACGACGAGGTTTCACGCATTGTTTATAGTTCTGTCCCGTTTCGTCGCAATTCCAGTATTTATTTTCTATCGCATCTATTCCTGAGGCTTCCTCAGATTCCGGAGTAACTATACAGTCTGTCTGGTTTCGCTACCCACTTTCGTTAGCTGTCGCTTTTGTGGCATAACAGGTCTAGGGAAAGTTGTTTTGACGGTTTAAAAAATTTTTTCCGACGCCTACAAGCTCGTCTGAGTACAGAAATGGAAGTTTTATCTAAATGGAGTAGTTCCAAGCGAATATATGGAAGAATATTGCGGATAAGTGTTTCGACTAACTCCTGCTCAGACATAGGTGATCGCAGGCTATCACGCAATTTCATTACAGCTTCAAAAAATTGCTCAAATGTTTCTCCGTATTTCTGTTCTCTGTTACGGATTCTTTCTTTCAGGTCATAGTCTGTGCGCACGTCTTTAAAATTGCTGTTCAAGGCATCGCACAAATCGAACCAATCAAGCACTCGAACTGAGTGGTGGTATCTCCAATACCAGTTCTTCGCTTTTCCTTCGAACAGGATGTGAGCATTCTAACACAGTGCATTAAAGTTCCCCCGCAAAGACGATATTGTCAATGCATTTACCCTATAAATAAATTCATCAACTGAAACGTTGTCTATCGATCCATCGAAAGTCCGCTTCCAGTTGACAATTATTTTTGAAATTGCTTCTTGGGATAAACAACGTATATTTCCAGTAGTACTGGAATCAGAATTGATGTTGTTTTTGAATGTAAGTAATGTTCTAGGACCGTGTTAAGAGTTCTGACTATACCTTGGTTTTGTACGGCCTGAGCAGTCGGAACCTGCCTGACACTAATATCATGTAAATCTGGTAAAATCTGTTGCACATATATATTTGGTATACTACTGAGTTCGTTCTATTGACTCGCTATGGTAAGGTTTTCGAAATGTGACTCAAGTGATTGGGATAAAATTTGGCTCACTATGTCTGTAATTTCACGGGTCATATTTACTCGCTGTTGCTGCGTTGTATCTTCAACTATTGGTTAAATTCTTTGTATATCGAAATTTTGTTCGCGGTGTTCCCCTCGATTTTGCCATTGGCCTCGACCTCGACGTGCATTTGCAGGAGATCGATTTCCACCGTGATTGGATACATTCAGTAAATTAGTGTTAGCAGTTCTTGAACGCGTTGCAGGGCCAGTATTGGAATTGGTGTTCCTCGGACCTGCACTTTGAGCACCTTGAAATTTTGCATTCTCAATACCGGGAGCTAAATCGTGTTCACTAAAACTTCTTAACGATTGGGTATCAATTATTCGTCGACATAATGGACATGAGTCATGGTCAGTAAGCCAAATCGTTAGACATGACCGATCAAAACCGTGCAAACATGGAGTAGACACAAAAATAAAATTCGTTGTCTCGTCATTACAAATAGAGCAGATGTTTCCGGGAGTGGCGAGATTAGCCAAATGCTCTTCGCTATGCCGCACTGACATCTTTTTCAATTAACGACTAATAAGGTTTTAAGAATTTTGTTCAAGTTAAATGTTTTTTTTTGTTTTTTTTTTTGTAAATTTTTCGTATCGTTAATCGAAATAATTGTTTTCAAGTCTTTTGAGTTTTGATAATCGTTGGTACATATAAATAGAGTCTGTTTTATACGTTTATTGTTTATGCATTTCGAAATGGTCTCATGATAGCTGAAGCAAAAAAAAATATGTGGTTATGCTTTTTTATCAATAAGCATTTCCTTAGAATGCGTTCAACTTGATAAAAAGGTTATAAACCAATTTTACAAATATTTCAATTTAACTACTGGTAAGTTATACCAAGACTAGTATAAAACTTAATTCCAAGCAGCCAAAGAGATGAAGATATTCATAATTTACTCATGCATGACTTATACTACTTGGTTAGGTGGACGACCTATCGCATTCAAACTAATTCCGACACTAGTAAGATCAAGTATTTTGGAGTAAGTACGGCCTGATAAAACGTGTTTAAAACACCTTATTCTTCCAGGGCCCCGCACGTTGGGCTCCATTTATTGTTATAATTATACTTCGTTGTATTTTACCCGTTCATTCGGATGCGGGAGGGGCTCGGAGCGCGCGTGCTCTATCCAGGCTTATATCATGTTTCCACCAAATGCAAACACCGTGTTTGCCTTCGAAAAGCGTGTTTAAGGGCAAACAAAAGTCGAAACACTTGCCAACTTCCATACAAAAATCGAAACCCAAACTCATTCCAAACCCAGCTTTGAAAGAGTGTTTTGTTGGGTTTGCATACTTTTTATTATTAACTGATGGCAATAATGTTCATTTATGTCAATTGTTTCTCTTTTGTTCACATTCTTCTCGAAGCCATGGCAACATTTTTTGCGATTGTCAATACAGTGTCAAAAATGTTAAAAAAGTTAAAGAACGTAAAAAAGTTAAAAAAGTTAAAAAGCGGTAAAACCACAAATATGACGCAAATACTGAATAAAAAAACTAAAATACTATTGACGCCTGCAGCAGACGAGGCATTTATAGACCTGTGGGAAGAAAAGGCCAGCGAGTTGTGTGGGCCACGCAAAAACTCTCACATATATGGAGTTATGGCCCAGTCATTGGCAGGATTGGTTGGCGACATTCGGTCCATCGATATAAAATATATAATACACAATTTTACAATGAGCTGCAGTAAGAAATATGGGGTAGTAATCTAGGACAGCAGCTGACTCGGTAATTCTATACGACAGCATGACACTGCTAATACGCGTCCAAAACTATCGAGAGAGGTGTCAAGAGACGCGTATTGACATCAGAGAAAAACTTTATCCAGAAAACTGTCCGGAGATATTTGCAGTTGAAGTTTTCGATTTTCATGTGGTTGTTGTAATGTTGGGGTACCGACAAAAAAAATTGTGAACATAAGTGTTTTGCGCGAATATAGTTTTGGTCTCCAAATCGGTGTTGGACCCACCCAGGGTAATTTTTTATAAGCGCGGCCGAAGGCCGCCAATGCAGAAAGCTGCTCTGTGCAAAAATACTGTGGATCACACCCCCGGTTTCGGAGGGACACGTGGGTAATTTTCGGTTTTTCGTAAATATCTTTTGAACGACTTAAAATTTTTCTTTTCCGTTTTCGGATTATTAATCCTAATGTCAAGGTGCGTCTTTTGATATTTTTGAACGCGTATTAGCGGTGTCATGCTGTCATATAGAATTACCGCTGACTCTTTAAAAAATAGCTAAAAATTAGGTGCAACCAAATCATGAAAAATACTACAAGCACATGACAACTTACAACCTTCATTTGCACATTTCTTGAGAATTATTACAGATATCGGGTTCCATACAACGAATTCGAGATCCTGGACCCGAAACGCCCGTACTCTAGGTATCACTCTAGTTAAATTTTCAAAAGTCAGCCGCTGTCCTAGACCATTACTAAATATATGTACATATTTGAGTAATGTTCTAGGACCGTGGCCGAGCCCAAAAAAATAGCACAAAATCCGAAAGTGATACCAAGACACGCTGTTTGGCCCCAGGATCTCGAATCCGAAAGAGGATACCCGATATCTCTAATACTTCTTGGGATATTTGCAAAACAAAATTAAACCAATCAACCTTGGGCTTCAAGATGTACTCCCCTGCTCAAATAGGAAGTTTTGTTTGGTTTGTTGCTATAGTTTTGCACACTTCCTTACTAGGCAAAGTGTTTTTTTGTTTGTTTGCTGTGCTTGAATGTAAATATCGTTTATGCCAATTGATTATCATAAAAATTATAGTCAGTTACATATTTGCATTGAATTTAGTGCTTTTATTTTGAACAAATATGTATATTACCTTAAAATGTATATGAATTTTTCCATATTAATTTGCATTGATTTTTTGCTTTTGTTTTTAACAACACTATATATAGAATTAAAATGTATATGAATTTTGGCACCTTCACACTTATGTAACCATATATGTAATACTCTTATATTGCTACAAAAGGCTAGGTACATTCCTAAACATCAGAATGCCGATATATTGCTGTTTGAACGTTTTTGTTTTTGTATTCAATAATCGAATGTACCTAAATTAAAATTTTTTCTTGTCACATTTATGCTGCTACAATCACAAACATTTTATAGGCTGTCTTGTTTTGATTTCGAATTCAAAACATATTGCGAGCATTTTCTATTAGCAATATAGGAGTATTACATATTTGTATGTAACATAATACATTTGTTAAATATACCAAAATGTAGAAAAACGTAAAAATAGCTTTCTGTAGACACCAAACTGGTTAAAGAGTTCATGCGAACAGATAGTTTAAATCAGCCGAAATTTTTTTGGGAATGTCCAGTTCCAGTCGGGATATATGTAAACATATCTTTGTATATACTTTATGTTAATGATTTTTGTATTTAGTTCCTTTAACCTTAACCTACGGTTAGTAACGGAGCGAGCAACCGGCGTTGATGGCTACGCAGCTCGTCGCAACGGTGCGTCCCACATCCACAGGTAAGCCAAGAATGTGTATGTGTGTATGCATATAGCCTATGGCGCATTCATACATATTCTATGCTAGCATACTTGAGAATCTTTTTTGCGTAATATGTGGCGAGCTAAATAGGGGTGAAATGACACCGAAAGGCTTCCTACAGATCAAGTGCCACTACGAACGGCGTAATGATAGCGATTGGGGTTCAGTCACAGGTCATTATTGTTGTAAGGGGGCAGAAATAGGGTGAGTCGATGTTTTTCACCTGCCTGTTGACTCATAGTCTAGATCTGTCTACCTAAGAAGGACATATACTTTTTTGAGCAAAACAGCGACCAAAACAACATTAACGCCAAAGCCCAGAGAAAACTGTCGAGTTGCTTTCAGGGTTTACACAAGAGTTTCACAGCTAACCTCAACTTGCCCACATAATCAGCACAGAAATTGTTCTCTAATGAGGTGATTGATTTAACGACCTCTCTAAATAAATTAACTATATTGTGCGTTTCAGCAAATAAACACATGCAAGTGGATAAATTGTACAAGCAAACTTACCGAAATATTCCATTAATCCGTTCCTTATAACCTCTCCTTCCGATCTGTCATTTAAATTATTGTGACCTTGGGTGCTGCATATCCACAAGCCAATTTTCTAGGACAGGGTCCTTCTCGTCGATCAAAAAATTGTGTAAAGCGCATGCTGCAGAAATTATGACATTTGCATTTTTAATATGATTATCAATACCTTTTCCAATTCTTCTAAACCTAAAATATAAAGAAATTTGGATTACGACTGAAAGCGATTTCCGTTTTTATTATGTACATATATTCACCTGGCTTTGTAATTGCCGAAAGCATTTTCAACAACTCGTCGACACTTGGATAACCTATAATTAAACAATTTCTGTCCAGCCGAGTTTTCGATGTTGTACGGGTATGGCTTCATGACATAATGCGAGAGTAGCTTTGCCTACTCCAAACAAATTTGCAATCGATCTACATTCACTGGAAGATCCCAGTGCATATAAATCAATTGCAACACGCTTCTCTAAAGGAATCGCATTCCTATAATTTGCGTCCTTCTTCTTCATTTTTTGAAGGCGATTGCACAACTTGTCGAAGCTGGATCGATTTATTCTAAAGTTTTCCTTAAACAACTTTGGGCCGTTCTTCTGGCAGTCCCCTCCCAAAAGGTACCTGAATGTTCCTGAAATTTATTTATTAAACCTAAAAATTGTATATTGAAGTTGCTAACATACCAAACTCCATACACTTTGCGAGCGTATTATAATTTCGTTGAAACATGCAGCTATAGTCAATAGCATTTTATTATACAGAACTTTCGTTTTAAATAGTTCATTGTCACTTCGCTATCTATTATTTTAAAAAATAATGACACAATCATCATAATACATTGAATTTTATGAACCATTTTTAATTTTATTGTAATTAATTTAATTTTCTCAACTTCAAACAAAATAAACAATCAAGCAAATGACAGTTTGAACACAATTTACCTCAAACACGCAGTGTAAATAGTTGACAACTATTTCAAACCCAAAACTGGCAAACACGGTGTTTGGGATTGGTGGAAACAGCATATTAGTCACTCGGATTGTCGGGGTTCTTGCTCCTTACGTCCTACACTTATATATAACAACATTATTTCATGCACTTAGTTGGACGAAACTAAAGGTGGAACTACACCTACAGCAAAATAAATAACTTTTGCACTCAGCCTTTTTCATATATCTACGGACGGATTGACTAATGTTGCATACAACTAAAATAAAACGGACCGACTAATGAATTATAATAATTACGATATTGTTGAATATCACCAATATCAAAATGAACAAGCTCTATGCAACGGGAATACAAATGCATAAACAAACAAAAAAAGAAAACAATATTTTGTCGAATGGTCTAAAGATGGTGTTTCGCTTGCTTGTCATCTCTCCTTTCCTACCCTACCATTGCACTGAGAGTTAAATATGCTCTCCCGTACCCAACCGAAAAAAATAAACCAACAACTAAATTTGACTCACAAGACTTTCATTGATCTCTTCGACTTTATTCATATTAAATACTAATATCAACATTACTCATTCATAGAAAGCTTGAGAAAAACTTGAGACATATTCCAATGATAACATATGACACCTAGGTAATGATTTTGTCTTTTCATAGACAAGGGATAGTAAATCAAAACCAATTGTACATATATATGTTTGTAATAATGAGCTACAAGTCAAGTCTACACTACCTGCTTATATGCAGGAACAATATTGCTTTTCTTAGAGCATTTTATACTTTCCTATTTTAAGTACTCATTGATAACTTAACATTTTCTTGTTTTTGTTTTGTTTTTACATAAAAAAATTTTGTTTTATATGAATGCGAATTTTTTTTTTGTTTTTGAGTCTAACATGCTAGTTCATGTGTATGATTACTTAAATAAGTAAATATGGATTAAGAATTTTAACTTACATTTTGATGAGCTCCTCCATCGATGTTTGCGCAAACAGCAACCAGGTATAGCTATTACGTATGATTGCTCAAATTATTGGTGCTCGGCAGAGCAGATGTTTCCGGGAGTGGCGAGATTAGCCAAATGGTCTTCGCTATGCCGACTAATAAGGTTTTAAGAATTTTGCTCAAGTTAAATGTTTTTGTTGTGTAAATTTTTCGTATGGTTAATCGAAAATAATTGTTTTCAAGTCTTGTGAGTTTTATAATCGTTGGTTCATATAAAGAGAGTTTATTTTATACGTTTATTGTTTATGTATTTCGAAATGGTCTCATGATAGTTGAAGAAAAAAAAAATATGTGGTTATGCTAGTTTACCAATAAGCATTTTCTTAGAATGAGTGCAACTTGATAAAAAGAGCATAAACCAATTTTACAAATATTTCAATTTAACTACTGGTAAGTTATACCAAGACTAGTATAAAACATAATTCCAAGCAGCCAAAGAGATGAAGATATTCATAAAATACTCATGCATAACTTATACCAGTTGGTTAGGTGGACGACCTATCGCATCCAAACTAATTCCGACACTGGTAAGATCAAGCATTTTGAAATAAGTACGGCCTGAGAAAACGTACTTAAAACGCCTTATTGTTCCAGGGCCACACACATTGGGCGCCATTTATTGTTATAATTATACTTCATTGTATTTTACCCGTTCATACGGATGTGGGAGGGGCTCGGAGCGCGCGTGTTTGCTTGCTCTATCCAGGCTTAGTCACTCGTATTGTTGCGGTTCTTGCTCCTTACGTCCTACCATAATACTTATATATAACAACATTATTTCATGCACTTAGTTGGACGAAACTAAAGGTGGAACTACACCTACAGCAAAACAAATAACTTTTGCACTCAGCCTTTTTCATATATCTACGGACGGATTGACTAATATTGCATACAACTAAAATAAAACGGACCGACTAATGAATTATAATAATTACGGTATTGTTGAATATCACCAATATCAAAATGAACAAGCTCTATGCAACGGGAATACAAATGCATAAACAAACAAAAAAAAAACAATATTTTGTCGAATGGTGGCTAAAAGTGGTGTTTCGCCTCCTTGTAATCTCTCCCTCTCTAACCCTACCATTCCACTGAGAGTTAAATATGCTCTCCCGTACACAACCGAAAAAAATAAACCAACAACTACATTTGACTCAGAAGACTTTCATTGATCTCTTAGACTTTATTCATATTAAATACTAATACCAACATTACTCATTCACAGAAAGCTGAGAAAAAAAACTTTAGGTATATTACAATCATAACATATGACACCTAGGTAATGATTTTGTCTTTTCATAGACAAGGGATAGTAAATCAAACCAATTGTACAATGTATGTTTGTAATAACGAGGTACAAGTCAAATCTACACTACCTGTTTATATGCAGGGAAAATATTGCTTTACTTAGAGCATTTTATACTTTCCTATTTTAAGTACTCATTGATAACTTAAATGTTTGGCTCAAAAAAAAATTTCTTGTTTTTTTTTTGTTTTTACATAAAAAAATTGTGTTTTATATGAATGCAAATTTTCTTAAGCGGAATTCATAGGGGGGCCAAAAATGTATATAAGTAACCTCAGAGAGCAAATTCATTAAGTTTTTTTTTTTTTGTTTTTGAGTCTAACTTGATAGTTCATATGTATGATTACTTAACTAAATAAATATTGATTATGAATTTTAACTTACATTTTGATGAGCTCCTCCATCGATGTTTGCGCAACCAGCAACCAGGTATAGCTTTTACATGTTTTTCTTCTTATTTTATGTAGAGGTTTTTTTGTTTTGTGTAACTATGTATTAAATTTGATATACGTATGATTGCTCAAATTATTGGTGCTCGGCTCTATATAACTTTATTTTGATGGTTTTCTTCCCTTTTTTCCCTTTTTTCGATAAAATTAATTTATGATTTAAAACTAAATTGAAGTACCGCTTCAAACGATATTCAATAGAGTATTAAAGAAATTCTAAAGTAACTTTTAATACGTTTACAAATCTAAAGTTTGAACATTCCAAATGGGAAAATTTAGAGTTTCTCGAACTTTACTAAAACCTTTTACGATCATATGTATTTAATTAGCGAGCTTTGCTCATATTGCTTTATACAATGGTTTTTGTAATTGATATTAGAGAAAAATTGTAAGTTTTAGAAACGGCGATGGTTACTAGGACATGTTTCTGAATTTCACTTCTTCATCAGCTAGCTTTTCGGGATCTGACCGTTGAACTGGAATCTCCAACATTCATATCAGTGCAAGCCTTTAGCTGCTAAGCCATATGAATGTCCCGTTGTTCGCTGTACAATTAGTCTCTAAGAGTTGCCTTTTTGTTTATATTCCTTTTGATCACCATGTAGGCACATACACTCCTTATGTAGTTTATTCCTAATGGTGTGGATATGATTTTATGACGCGCTTTTTGAAAGCTTAGTAACATTTTACAGTATTTGTTTTTAATACTTCCGCTGTTACTATTATATCAATATGATCATATGTATTTAATTAGCGAGCTTTGCTCATATTGCATTATACAATGGTCTTTGTAATTGATATTAGAGAAAAATTGTAAGTTTTACAAACGGCGATGGTCCTAGGATATGTTTCTGAATTTCACTTCTTCATCAGTTAGCTTTTCGGGAGCAGAGCGTTGAAATCGAATATCCAACATTCATATCAGTGCAAGCCTTTAGCTGCTAAGCCATATGAATGTTGGAGATTCGAGTTCAACGCTCAACTCCCGAAAAGCTAGCTGATGAAGAAGTGAAATTCAGAAACCTGTCCTAGTAACCATCGCCGTTTGTAAAACTTACAATTTTTCTCTAATATCAATTACAAAAACCATTGTGTAAAGCAATATGAGCAAAGATCGCTAATTAAATACATATGATCATATTGATATAATAGTAACAGCGGAAGTATTAAAAACAAATACTGTAAAAATCCGAACAAATGTAACTAAGCTTTCAAAAAGCGCGCCTAAAAATCATATCCACACCATTAGGAATAAACTACATACAGAGTTTATGTGCCTACATGGTGATCAAAAGGAATATAAACAAAAAGGCAACTCTTAGAGACCAATTGTACAGCGAACAACGGGACATTCATATGGATTAGCAGCTAAAGGCTTGCACTGATTTGAATGTTAGAGATTCGAGTTCAACGCTCAGCTCCTGAAAATCTAGCTGATGAAGAGGTGAAATTCAGAAACATATCCTAGTAACCATCGCCGTTTGTAAAACTTAAAATTTTTCTCTAATATCAATTACAAAAACCATTGTATAAAGCAATATGAGCAAAGCTCGCTAATTAAATGCATATGATCATATTGATATAATAGTAACAGCGGAAGTATTAAAAACAAATACTGTAAAAATCTGAACAAATGTTACTAAACTTTCAAAAAGTGCGCCTAAAAATCATATCCACACCATTAGAAATAAACTACATACAGAGTGTATGTGCCTACATGGTGATCAAAAGGAATATAAACAAAAAGGCAACTCTTAGAGACCAATTGTACAGCGAACAACGGGACATTCATATGGCTTAGCAGCTAAAGGTTGCACTGATATGAATGTTGGAGATTCGAGTTCAACGCTTAGCTCCCGAAAACCTAGCTGATAAAGAAGTGAAATTCAGAAACATGTCCTAGTAACCATCGCCGTTTGTAAAACTTACAATTTTTCTCTAATATTAATTACAAAAACCATTGTATAAAGCAATATGAGCAAAGCTCGCTAATTAAATACATATGATCATATTGATATAATAGTAACAGCGGAAGTATTAAAAACAAATACTGCAAAAATCCGAACAAATGTTACTAAGCTTTCAAAAAGCGCGCCTAAAAATCATATCCACACCATTAGGAATAAACTACATACAGAGTGTATGTGCCTACATGGTGATCAAAAGGAATATAAACAAAAAGGCAACTCTTAGAGGCTAATTGTACAGCGAACAAGGGGACATTCATATGGCATAGCAGCTAAAGGCTTGCACTGATATGAATGTTGGAGATTCGAGTTCAACCCTCAGCTCCCGAAAAGCTAGCTGATGAAGAAGTGAAATTCAGAAACATGTCCCTAGTAACCATCGCCGTTTGTAAAACTTGCAATTTTTCTCTAATATCAATTACAAAAACCATTGTATAAAGCAATATGAGCAAAGCTCGCTAATTAAATACATATGATCATATTGATATAATAGTAACAGCGGAAGTATTAAAAACAAATACTGCAAAAATCCGAACAAATGTTACTAAGCCTTCAAAAAGCGCGCCTAAAAATCATATCCACACCATTAGGAATAAACTACATACAGAGTGTATGTGCCTACATGGTGATCAAAAGGAATATAAACAAAAAGGCAACTCTTAGAAGCTAATTGTACAGCGAACAAGGGGACATTCATATGGCTTAGCAGCTAAAGGCTTGCACTGATATGAATGTTGGAGATTCGATTTCAACGCTCAGCTCCCGAAAAGCTAACTGATGAAGAAGTGAAATTCAGAAACATATCCTAGGACCATCGCCGTTTGTAAAACTTACAATTTTTCTCTAATACCAATTACAAAAACCATTGTATAAAGCAATATGAGCAAAGCTCGCTAATTAAATACATATGATCATATTGATATAATAGTAACAGCGGAAGTATTAAAAACAAATACTGCAAAAATCCGAACAAATGTTACTAAGCTTTCAAAAAGCGCGCCTAAAAATCATATCCACACCATTAGGAATAAACTACATACAGAGTGTATGTGCCTACATGGTGATCAAAAGGAATATAAACAAAAAGGCAACTCTTAGAAGCTAAATGTACAGCGAACAAGGGGACATTCATATGGCTTAGCAGCTAAAGGCTTGCACTGATATGAATGTTGGAGATTCGAGTTCAACGCTCAGCTCCCGAAAAGCTAGCTGATGAAGAAGTTAAATTCGGAAACATGTCCCTAGTAACCATCGCCGTTTGTAAAACTTGCAATTTTTCTCTAATATCAATTACAAAAACTATTGTATAAAGCAATATGAGCAACGCTCGCTAATTAAATACATATGATCATATTGATGTAATAGTAACAGCGGAAGTATTAAAACCAAATACTGTAAATATAAACAAAAGGCAACTCTTAGAGACCAATTGTACAGAGAACAACGGGACACTCATATGGCTTAGCAGCTAAAGGTTGCACTGATATGAATGTTAGAGATTCGAGTTCAACGCTCAGCTCCCGAAAAGCTAGCTGATGAAGGAGTGCAATTCAAAAACATGTCCTAGTAACCATCGCCGTTTGTAAAACTTACAATTTTTCTCTAATATCAATTACAAAAACCATTGTATAAAGCAATATGGGCAAATCTCGCTAATCAAATACATATGATCATATTGATATAATAGTAACAGCGGAAGTATTAAAAACAAATACTGTAAAAATCCGAACAAATGTTACTAAGCTTTCAAAAAGCGCGCCTAAAAATCATATTCACACCACTAGGAATAAACTACATATAGAGTGTATGTGCCTACATGGTGATCAAAATGAATATAAAGAACAAGTAAGGAAGGTTAAGTTCGGGTGTAACCGAACATTACATACTCAGTTGAGAGCTATGGTGACAATATAAGGGAAAATAACCATGTAGGAAAATGAACCGAGGGAAACTCTGGAATGTGTTTGTATGACATGTCTATCAAACGAAAGGCACTAAAGAGTATTTTATGAGGGAGTGGGCCATAGTTCCATTTAGGGATATCGACACAAAGGTGGATCAGGGTTGACTCTAGAATTTTTTTGCACGATATGTGTATCAAATGAAAGGTGTTAATAAGTATTTGAAAAGGGAGTAATCCTTACTCCATAAGTGGAAGCCGTTTCGAGATATCGCCATAAAGGTGGACCAGGGGTGAACCTAGAATTTGTTTGTACGATATGGGTATAAAATTAAAGGTATTAATGAGGGTTTTAAAAGGGAATGGTGGTAGTTGTATAGGTGGTCGCCTTTTCAGAGATATCGCCGTAAAGGTGGACCAGGGGTGACTCTAGAATGTGTTTGTACGATATGGGTATGAAATTAAAGGTATAAAGGTACAATATGGGTATCAAAAGAAGGGTGTTACTGAGTATTTTCAAAGGGGGTGGGCCTTAGTTCTATAGGTGGAAGCCTTTTCGAGGTATCGCAACTTAGGCTTTGTTTGTACGATATGGGTATCAAATGAAAAGTGTTAATGAGTATTTTTAAAAGGGAGTGGGTCTTCGTTCTATAGGTGGTCGCTTTTTCGAGATATCGCCATAAAGTTGGACCAGGGGTGACTCTAAAATATATTTGTACGATATGGGTATCAAATGAAAGGTGTTAATGAGTTTTTTGAAAGGGCGTGTGGCTTAATTCTATAGGTGGACGCCTTTTCGAGATATCGCCATGAAGGTGGACCAGGGGTGACTCTAGAATATGTTTGTACAATATGGGTATCAAAAGAAAGGTGTTACTGATTATTTTAAAGGGAGTGGGGCTTAGTTCTATAGGTGGAAGCCGATGCGAAATATCGCTATAAAGGTGGACCAGGGGTGACTCTAGAATGTGTTTGTACGATATGGGTATAAAATTAAAGGTATTAATGAGGGTTTTAAAAGGGAATGGTGGTAGTTGTATAGGTGGTCGCCTTTTCAGAGATATCGCCGTAAAGGTGGACCAGGGGTGACTCTAGAATGTGTTTGTACGATATGGGTTTGAAATTAAAGGTATTAATGAGGTGGACCAGGGTGACTCTGGAAACGTTTGTACAATATGGGTATCAAAAGAAAGGTGTTAATGAGTATTTTAAAAGGGGTGGGCCTTAGTTCTATAGGTGGACGCCTTTTCCAGGTATCGCAACTTAGACTTTGTTTGTACGATATGGGTATCAAATGAAAAGTGTTAATGGGTATTTTTAAAAGCGAGTGGGTCTTCGTTTTATAGGTGGTCGCTTTTTCGAGATATCGCCATAAAGTTGGACCAGGGGTGACTATAGAATATATTTGTACGATATGGGTATCAAATGAAAGGTGTTAATGCGTTTTTTAAAAGGGCGTGGGGCTTAGTTCTATAGGTGGACACCTTTTCGAGATATCGCCATAAAGGTGGACCAGGGGTGACTCTAGAATATGTTTGTACAATATGGGTATCAAAATAAAGGTGTTACTGAGTATTTTAAAGGGAGTGGGCCTTAGTTCTATAGGTGGAAGCCGTTGCGAAATATCGCCATAAAGGTGGACCAGGGGTGACTCTAGAATGTGTTCGTACGATATGGGTATAAAATTAAAGGTATTAATGAGGGTTTTAAAAGGGAATGGTGGTAGTTGTATAGGGGGTCGCCTTTTTGAGATATCGCCATAAAGGTGGACCAGGCGTGACTCTAAAATTCGTTTGTACAATATGGGTATCAAATGAAAGGTGTTAATGAGTATTTTAAAAAGGAGGGTTTTAAAATGGAGTGGTGGTAGTTGTATAGGAGCCGCCTCTTCGAGATATTGCCATAAAGGTGGACCAGGGGTGACTCTGGAATACGTTTGTACAATATGGGTATCAAAAGAAAGGTGTTAATGAGTATTTTAAAAGGGGTGGGCCTTAGTTCTATAGATGGACGCCTTTTCGAGGTATCGCAACTTAGACTTTGTTTGTACGATATGGGTATCAAATGAAAAGTGTTAATGAGTATTTTTAAAAGGGAGTGGGTCTTCGTTCTATAGGTGGTCGCTTTTTCGAGATATCGCCATAAAGTTGGACCAGGGGTGACTCTAGAATATATTTGTACGATATGGGTATCAAATAAAAGGTGTTAATACGTTTCTTAAAAGGGCGTGGGCCTTAGTTCTATAGGTGGAAGCCGTTGCGAAATATCGCCATAAAGGTGGACCAGGGGTGACTCTAGAATGTGTTTGTACAATATGGGTATAAAATTAAAGGTATTAATGAGGGTTTTAAAAGGGAGTGTTGGTAGTTGTATAGGTGGTCGCCTTTTCGAGATATCGCCATAAAGGTGGACCAGGGGTGACTCTAGAATGGGTTTGTACAATATGGGTGTCAAATTAAAGGTATTAAAAAGAATTTTAAAAGGGAGTTGTGGTAGTTGTATATGTGAAGGCGTTTTCGAGATTTCGACCAAAATGTGGACCAGGGTGACCCAGAACATCATCTGTCGGGTACCGCTAATTTGTATATGTATGTAATACCACGAACAGTATTCCTGCCATGATTCCAAGGGCTTTCGATTTCGCCCTGCAGAACTTTTTCATTTTCTTCTTCTTAATATGGTAGGTGTCACACCCATTTTACTAAGTATTTTTCTATAGTTATATCTTGCGTCAATAAACCAATGCAATTACCATGTTTCATCCCTTTTTTCGTACTTGGTATAGAATTATAGCATTTTTTTCAGTTTTCGTAATTTTCGGAATCGAAAAAGTGGGCGTGGTCATGGTCGGATTTCGGTAATTTTTTATACCAATACAAAGTGTGTTCAGATAATTATGTGAACTGAGTTTAGTAAAGATATATTGATTTTTGCTCAAGTTATCGTGTTAACGGCGAGCGGAAGGACAGACGACCTACTGTGTATAAAAACTGAGCGTGGCTTCAACCGATTTCTCCTTTTTTCACAGAAAACAGTTACCGTCCTAGAATCTAAGGCCTTACCAAATTTCACAAGGATTGTTAAATATTTGTTCGACTTATGGCATTAAATGTATCCTAGACAAATCAAATGAAAAAGTGCGGAGCCACGCCCATTTTGAAATTTTCTTTTATTTTTGTTTCTTGTTGCACCATATCATTACTAGAGTTGAATGTTGACATAATAACAAAGATATTAAATTTTTTGTAAAAATTTTACTTTAAAAAAAAATTTTTTTAAGTGGGCGTGTTCGTTCTCCGATTTTGCTAATTTTTATTAAGCATTCATATAGTAATACAAGTAACGTTCCTGCCAAATTTCATCATGATATCTTCAACGACTGCCAAATTACAGCTTGCAAAACTTCTAAATTACCTTCTTTTAAAAGTGGGCGGTGCCACGCCCATTGTCCAAAATTTTACATATTTTCAAGTCTGCGTCATAAGCTCAACCCACCTACCAAGTTTCATCGCTTTATCCTTCTTTGGTAATGAATTATCGCACTTTTTCAATTTTTCGAAATTTTCGATATCGAAAAAGTGGGCGTGGTTATAGTTCGATATCGTTCATTTTAAATAGCGATCTAGGATGAGTGCCCAGGAACCTACATACCAAATTTCGTCAAGATACCTCAAAATTTCCTCAAGTTATCGTGTTAACGGACGGACGGACGGACATGGCTCAATCAAATTTTTTTTCGATACTGATGATTTTGATATATGGAAGTCTATATGTATCTCGATTACTTTATACCTGTACAACAGACCGTTATCCAATCAAAGTTAATATACTCTGTGAGCTCTGCTCAACTGAGTATAAAAAGGCAACTCTTAGAGACCAATTGTACAGCGAACAACGGGGCATTCATATGGCTTAGCAGCTAAAGGCTTGCATTGATATGAATGTTGGAGATTCGAGTTCAACGCTCAGCTCCCGAAAAGCTAGCTGATGAAGAAGTGAAATTCAAAAACATGTCCTAGTAACCATCGCCGTTTGTAAAACTTACAATTTTTCTCTAATATCAATTACAAAAACCATTGTATAAAGCAATATGGGCAAAGCTCGCTAATTAAATACATATGATCATATTGATATAATAGTAACAGCGGAAGTTTTAAAAACAAATACTGTAAAAATCCGAACAAATGTTACTAAGCTTTCAAAAAGCGCGCCTAAAAATCATATCCACACCATTAGGAATAAACTACATACAGAGCGTATGTGCCTACATGGTGATCAAAAGGAATATAAACAAAAAGGCAACTCTTAGAGACCAATTTTACAGCGAACAACGGGACATTAATATGGCTTAGCAGCTAAAGGCTTGCACTGATATGAATGTTGGAGATTCGAGTTCAACGCTCACCTCCCGAAAAGCTAGCTGATGAAGAAGTGAAATTCAGAAACATGTCCTATTAACCATCGCCTTTTGTAAAACTTAAAATTTTTCTCGAATATCAATTACACAAAACCATTATATGAAGCAATATGAGCAAAGCTCGCTAATTATATACATATGATTATATTGATATAATAGTAACAGCGGAAGTATTAAAAACAAATACTGTAAAAATACGAACAAATGTTACTAAGCTTTCAAAAAGCGCACCTAAAAATCATATCCACACCATTAGGAATAAACTACATACAGAGTGTATGTGCCTACATGGTGATCAAAAGGAATATAAACAAAAAGCAAACTCTTAGAGACCAATTGTACAGCGAACAGCGGGACATTCATATGGCTTAGCAGCTAAACGCTTGCACTGATATGAATGTTGGAGATTCGAGTTTAACGCTCAGCTCCCGAAAAGCTATCTGATGAAGAAGTGAAATTCAGAAACATGTCCTAGTAACCATCGCCGTTTCTAAAACTTACAATTTTTCTCTAATATCAATTATAAAAACTTTTACTTTAAACAATTGTCCGCACTACGTAAGATTTTCAGAAAAACTTGAGATTTTAAAAGTCATATATTTGATCGTGGGCCTAGCTCCAAAAATATACTTCTGCTCCCAGCGGTTACTCAATCGAAAAAGACAGAGGAAATTCACTCGACGTAGTTTGACAGCTTCATAAGCACTCTCTCGCCCATTCTCTTCAACCAGTGTTTGGGTAGTGGGGACAATATCTATCTATAAATCTTATAAAATAAAGTCGCTAAATGCCATGTATGCGCATAACTTCAGACAGAATACTCCGATTTTAAAACGGTTTTTTGCATTTGAAAGCTTAGCTACGTGAGATGGTACAGTTAATATAATTTGAAGATATGTATTATAGGGGCGTGGTAAATTGCCAAAATGTAGAAAAAAATCACAAAATTTTTGTTTACACAGCTATAACTCATTAACGGATGGATGGATTTCAAAAATTCTACTTTTCAGTAAAACTTTGAAATATTTACCTTCGATCTGCAATAAAAAAAAATACTTCATTCCTTTCTTATATCAGCCAAATTGTTTAAACAAAAGTAACATTTTTATCAAAAAATGCGCATGTGTGTTTGTTCGCTGTGAACTGTCCGCGCTAATTGCTTTTGATTGAGGATGATGCGATACATACATACGCACATATATAGCATTCGCTGCGTTATTTAACTTCGGGCGTAGGTTTATAGGTATGTATGGATGTACATGACTACATAGTATAAAACAAAGTCGCTTTTTCTATCCCTATGTCCCTTTGAATGCTTAAACCTTTAAAAATACGCACCGGATTTTGATGCGATTTTTTTAATAGATAAAGAGTGATTGAAGAGGAAGTAACGGATGAATATATTTGGTTGAAAATTGGTGGAGGGGTGGCTTAGAACCAGGAGACAGGCATAGGCTAATTTTTATCCCGTTCTGGATAGGGTCTTGAGATCAAAACGTGGACGTGGGTAATCCTGGGATATATTTTTACAATATGGGTATCGAATGAGTACTTTGATACGGGGTATTTTTCGTACCCGCGGGTAACTAGGGTCTCGAGACATAAGCGAAAATGTGGACGGGGGTACCCCTAGAATGTGTTTGTAGAATAAGGATAACGACTGAAAGCTGTTGATGAGTGCTTTAGTACAGGGTAGTTTTCATACCTATTGGTGAGTAGGGTCTCGAGATTGAGGCCAAAACGTGGACCCGGGTACCCCTAGAAAGTGTTTATTCAATACGGATAATAAATGAAAGCTGTTGATGAGTGCTTTAGTACAGGGTAGTTTTCATACCTATTTGTGAAAGGTCTCCAGATATAGGCCAAAACGTGCATCAGGGTAACACTATGATGTGTTTTTACATTATGAGTATCAAATTAAAGCTGTTGATGAGTGAATTAGTACAAAGTAATTTTTATACCGCTGGGTGACTAGGGTCTCAAGATATGGGCAAAACCTGGACCCGGATACCCCTAGAATGTGTGTGTAATATGGATATCAAATGAAAGTTGTTGCTGAGAGCTTTAAAGTAATTTTCATTGTGATATTCGATTTAATTGCATTAACCTCGCAAAACTGATAAATGTGCATGCGAAGCCGAAATAAAGACATGAATTTATAATACCCACATAACTATTTACATACGTCCTATTCGATTTGCCTGGCAATGAGGGAAGAAGAAGAATGGGAAAAACTTTAGAGAAGATAAAAGAGAGAAGGAGACTGAGAAAGAGATAGAGTGAGATGAAAATAGAGATAGATGTAGCGAAAATACGGAGTGAGGAATGAATAAAAGGATTAAGAAAAAGTGAGGGGGGGGGGGGGGGCAGAGCTTTACGGAAAAAGCTTATTAAAATGTATGGAGATAGACCAAATTTAGGGCAGAACAATGTCTGACGGGTCTGCTAGTATTCTGCTAGTATATTTTGGAACCTCTGAAAAATTGGTGTGCGCTTTGCACGCCCCAACTCACTCCACACCAAACACGTATTTGTTGTTTAAGTTTTTGTTCTTTTATTTTTTAAAGTTTTTGTATAATATATGTTCTTCAATTAATTGTACACTTTATTTAGTTTTAATTTTAGTTTGTACAAATTTATATAAACTTCTCCACTTAGTTCGTGTTTTCTTGTGTCGTCCAAATTTATATTAATGGCCGGTCTTTTTCTGCCGAGCCGAATTGCTCTGTTTCCAAGTTGTTCCAACGCCTGTTGTTCGTTCATAGTAGACAACGGGTGTTGCAGCAATTTGGAAACAGGGTGACATTTGTATTATTTGTTAAGGCTGCTGTCACATCATCCTTTTTGGGGAAAAGGAGAATTGACAAAGTGATCAGTTTTGTCAGTTCTTCTTTCGCATAAGCTAAACAGAGTTGTTGCGAATGAACGAATGTGTTCACATTAGAGTGTTCCTCCCCCTTTGAGGTCGTTCGTTGGGAGCAATTCTGTGACTATTTAAAATATGTTAATTAAAATTGTGGTATTTTTGAATTTTTGTTTTTACAATATTTACATTTTGTATATCCAATTAAGGTTTTTTTTTGTTTATAAAATATTAATTTGCTTTTTTTTTGCTTGTACTATACTATGAATAATTTCAAATTACATTTTTTCGTTTTGATATACAAAATTTTGTGTTCTATATATATTCTTGGTTTGTTTTTATTTATATATTTTTTGTTGCTTTCTAAAAATTTTGGATTTTGTTCAATCAAGGTATTACGGTAATGTTAATTTACTTTACTAAGGCAGTTTTTATGTACCACTTTTTCTTTTTTTTAACTTCATCGAAAATATATACATTAGGTTCGTTAATTTTAGTTATAGTAAACGGACATTGATAAATATTTTCGTGTTTATGATGTGGTTCTTTCTGTAAAAGTACTTTATCTCCGATTTTTACAACTAAAGGACGTGCCGTTTTATCATACAGGTTTTAAGTTTGTAACTTATTTTTATTTATTAGATTTTGTGCCATTTTGTGCGTTTTCTCCATTCTAAACTTAACTTCTTTGGCATAGTTTTCGACATTATAAATTGGGTAAATTTTTTCTTTTGTCAATTGATTAGGCAAAGTTGCCCTTTTCCCAAAAACTAACTCGGAAGGAGAAAACTGATTGTCGAAAACTGTGCTACTCGTAGTATTGTGTAGGAAAGTAAATTATTTTAAATAAACAACCCAATCAGAAAAAGTATCTTTCAAATATGTACGTAAGTATTCATTAAAAACTATGTGGTTACTTTCGATTGTACCAACTGTTTCGTGATGGCATGCAGTTGAAAAATTATGTTTAATATGTAAAAGTTTAGTTAATTCTTCGAATAATTTATTTTTAAATTCTGTACCTAAATCTGATTTTAAGGCATTCATTGTGCCGTATGCTAAAATTAATCCTTCAAAAGCTGCTGAAGCGGTTGTTTTTGCCGATTTGTCTGGCACAGCGACTGTTACCATATTTGGACTCTGGTAGGGGTCCCATTGTGTCGATTACTAGTATATCGAATGGTTTACAAGGAGTTTGTGTTAAAACAAATTATTCTTTTGTTTTAGGTTTAGCCTTGTTTAAAAGACAATCATTACAACTTTTGATATATTTCGATATATCACGAGTCATATCTTTCCAATAAAATTTTGTTCGTAGTTTTGCGTAAAGTCTTTTCATTCCGCAATGTCTACCAGAAATGGGATCATTATGGCAAATTTTCATTAGCTTTAATTTTGTATCTTCAGCTGTTACTGTCTCCACGGGATCTGTTAAAATAATTTCTAATGATTTTAAAATTTAATTTCCAAATATTTTTGAAATTTGTAATAGTATAATGTTCGAACAAAATATCGTTTTTAGGCCATTCAATTTGCTTAATTTTGCGTTTGCCGGCTTCTGATTCAAGCCTCGAAAGTAATTTCTCTAAATTCATTATTTCGTTAACAAGCTCAAAACTAAGTAACCCGAGTTTTTTATGTTTAATATGCGCAAAAATTCTTAAACATGTTATTTTATTATTTTTTTCGTGCGTAATTGCATATCTTATCCGTGGAACTTTTTTCGAAAAATTAAATAAAAATTTGTCGTAGACATGTAAACTAAGTTGTTTTTCATCGTTTTTGTCTGTTTTGCTAGGAGGGTTGTTGTTGCTTTGCCGTTTTCTCATTGATCTTGTCTGTACTGCTAAAATTTGTTTCTTCGATTCCTTAATCTCATCGATTGTAATACGCTATAATGCATCAGCACCAACGTTTGATTTACCCTTTATGTAAACTATAGTAAAGTTATATTCTGCTAATTCTAACCTAATTCTCGAAAGTTTTGAAGATGGGTCTTTCATATTGAAAAAGTATAATAGAGGTCTATGATCGGATTTTACAATGAAATGGGTGCCATAAACGTATGGTCGAAATTGCTTGATTGCAAAGTAAATAGCTAAAAGCTCTAATTCTATTATTGGTTTTTTCTGCTCTGCTTTATTAAATGCTTTAGAAGCGAAACAAATTGGTAAATCACTGCCTTGCTGTTCTTGACTCAAAATAGCGCCACATCCAGTTGTGGAATCATCAACGGTAATAATTAATTGTTTAGTAAAATCTGGATATTGAAGTAATTTTGATGAAAGTAACGCTGCTTTCCAAGATAAAAATGCTCTTTCGCACTCCACATCCCATACAAATTCAACTCTTTTCCTGCTTAATCGATTTAGAGGCGCTGCCAGAGACGCAAAATTAGGTTAAACCGTCTGTAATAGTTTGCAAACGCGACGAATCGTCATACCGCGTCTTTATCAGTCGGTTTTGTATACTTTTTAACTGCGTTTATTTTGGAGTCGTCTGGCAACAAACCTTTGGCTGAACATTTGTGACCTAAAACAGTAACTTCTGGTCGTAAAAAGTTGCATTTATTTGGGTTAAGCTTGAGATTGAAAGACCTACAGGTATCGAAAACTTTTGAAAGATTTTTAATATGGTGCGCTTCACTACAACCTATGACGATAATATCGTCGACGTATAAAAATGCGACATTGGGTGGTATACCCGAAAAAGCTATTGTCTTATTCGTGAGAATGAATTTGGTGCTATATTTAAGCCGAATTGAAGCACTTTCCATCTAAATTCACCTCGGTCAGTGCTGAAGGACGTAATGTCACGTGAGTCGGGATGCAAGGGGATTTGATGAAATCCAGAAAAAAGAGCTAATGTGGAAAAATATTTTGCTCTACCGAGATTATCTAAAATGTCGTCAACTCTAGCTAGTGGAAACTTATCAGCAATGAGTTTTTGTTTACCGCGCGGAAATCTACGCACATACGATATGCTTTTTGGCCATTAGTATCTTTCTATGGGACTACAATCAAAGGACTATTGTAATTGGAATAACTGGGTTCAATCAAATCGTTGTCTAACAGTTTATTTACTTGGCGATTTATTTCTTCGCGTTGAGAGTATGGCAGTCGATAGTTTTTAACATATACTGGCTCGTTGTCCTGTCAGTCTTAATTTTTGCTCGTAGAAGTTGTTTAAAGTCATTTTGTCCGTGTCAAGAGCGAAAATATCGGCATAATCTATGCAAAGGTCAATTAGTTTACTATAAGCATGTTGAGTTATTTGATTTTTTAAAATTGAAATAAGTTTTTTCGTACGTTTGTCTTCTGTTTCTGTCTTGATAATTGTATAAACATTATAATTTGAAAGTTTTTCTGTCTGAATACTGTTTCTTTTCACATATTTTACATCACCCGTGGTGTTTATGACTTTAATTATTGGGTGACTGGAATTAACAACGCACCTAGCTGTAGAAACGACTTTTTCAATTTCCTGCGAGTACACGAAAAGTGGCTCGGGTGAATCTCCTAAATCAAAAAGTCTGAATATTTCACATCTGAGAGGAATGATACAACTGTCGCTTTCTGTTCCGTGCAGGATTGGTATCGCGACTTTTTCATTACCTACCCAAAAGGAAATACTATTTCTCTCATAATTAATAATGCATTTGTTAATTTTCAGAAAATCTTTACCCAGTATGCCATCGGATAGATATTGAAGTATTCATTTACTACATGTAAATTATGTTTAACAGAAAAGTTTGAAAAATTTAAATTTGCTGTAATTTTACCTAAAATAGAAACTGAATTAGAAGTGACACCGGTAATGTTAATAATGTCGTTTGTATTTAAGGAAATGTTACTCTCTATACATGATATTTTTATTAGAGAAATGTCGGCTTGAGTGTCTACTAGGACAGAACAAAATTTTTGTGGCCCGTTAAGTTGTAATTCTATGAAATGTGAATAATTTAGGTTTAAACAATAGATGCCTATTGGTGAGGGAAATTCGCTTACTCGGTTAGTTTGTCTCCCCCAGAGTTCGCTCCTGAGGGGCACTCGCGTTTAAAGCGCGAATTATTACTACTATTTGTATTTGAATTGGAATTTGGACGTGTATTATTATTGTTGCTATTCGGATATCTATTCCCGTTATAATTCCTATATCTTTGACTATTGTTGCCGTTACGGTTGCCGTTGTATGAAAATGAGCTATTATTTCTATAAACAGTATAGATGCGATTTGGGCAAAAACCTCGATAACTACCACGTGAATTTCTGAATGTATTGTTACCACGCGATCGAAAAGCTAAAACCTGACGCTCAGTTACTTCGTTGTTTTGTTCTACAATTAATTTCGCTACTACGTCTTTCGGATCAATAAATGCCGATGAGGCTAAAATGGTTTTGACTAAATTGGATTTTGCGTTTAAACGACACACGTTAACAGTTTGTTCATTTCATGAGTTTTCCATTTCATGAGCTTTCGCTTGAGTGATCCCTTCAATAATAAGAGACCGCTCAAGTGAGTCAGCTAAATCTTCCACTTTTTTGGCAAAATCTGTATAGTTGTTGTTATTAACGTGCAACGCTGCAATTTTTCCTGCTAAAACTTTCGAGTTGTCTGGTTTGATCCTACTACGTAGAGCTACTTTGATTTCATTGACTGAAGTTACTTGTGTTGGTATTGCCCTCAAGTTTTGATGTTAAAAACGCTATAAAGGTATTAGTTAAATCTGCAGTAGCGAACTGTTCAAGTAATTCAATTTTGTCTATAAAGGAATCAAGTGCTAGAGGATCACCACTGTAGTTTTCTCTAATGGAATTAGCACATGTGTTAATGAAAATTCTCTTTTCCTCAGGTGTTGTCATGATTTGATCGTTAAGATCTGGAGCTGAATTAGCATAAGGTGAGGCCACGTTTGTACTATTTGGATCGTTAAGATCTGGGTTTACGTTAGAAGAAGTGTTAACTAAGGTTGTACTCTTTGAGTCGTTAAGATCAAATTTTAGAGTAGAAGAAGTTGAAATAAATTTTGCACTGTTTGAATAGTTAATATTTGAAGCTACATTAGAAGTTAAATTTTTACTGGAAGAATTTTCGAAGCCTGGAAAATCTGTTGACAAAGAAAATCTATTTTCCTGGTTTGTGACTTCTTCGTAGCTTGAGGCTGAATCATCGGAATCGGATTCTCAGTCTGAATTTTTTTGCACTTGCTTACCACTTCTATGGTACATATGTAGTTATCAGAATAGCACAAATAATTCAGTTCAAACTATGAAATTAATGAAGTACTTATTTGAATGTCTGAATTCTTTGAAGCTGAAATGTTAAGGAAAAAGAAAAATAAATTTTGTATAAGAGAACTGATTTGCAGGTGAATAGTCACTAAAGAAGTATTTAACAGTTTATTGGAAGAATTAATTAAAACTGCAGTAAACTTGTATGAAAAATCTATAAAAAGTAATGGTTCGGCCTGAGTGCGTCGTAAACCGGCAGTGGGTAGGCGCACACGGGTCGATCTCGGGAAGATTCACTCAGAAAAGAGATAAATAAAAACACAAGAGGATTTGCCTCGTTATAATGGGATTTAATCAAAATAAGAGAAAAGTACAGTGCCAAAGTGATGTGATATTTTACCTGTATACAAAAAGTACGGCGTTGATCCTTGGACGATTCGTAACGGTAGGCGGTTAGTCGAAAAAGAGGCCGGTTGTGACGTTGATGACAACCGCTAAGCCGCGAAAAGGTCCTCTGGTATTAAGGAGGGGAAAAGCCACACACACAGCCACCCTTACGTATACGTGCATGGGTGCTGAAAACCTGCACACACACACATGCATGTGGATGCACCAAATGCGGCGTGAGTGTGGGTGGCTGGAAAGATTATTAAAACATTAGGGAGGGGCGCCGTCAATCAAGTGAAAGTTAGGCATTGGGCCTAAATATGCCGCCCACCTTGCGGTACGCAACCTCACAGTCCTCCAAGGATCACCGACCGTAAGGAAGAGGAAAAAATAAAAAAACTTATAACTAACTTAACCTAACGACGGCCAGTCCGCCGGCTTGGCAGCATGCACGATGAGTTGCGTAGTGTGCGAGATTGGTTTCGGATGCCTCGCCACTTTCCCGTCATGGTTAGAGGCCTGAGCCATGTTTGCCTAGCGCTAGGGATTGCACAAAAAGTAAAAAGATATACATGTTCATATTTCTTGCCGTTTAAATAAAGACTCCATTTATTTAAAAAACGTACTATTTAAAAGTATGAACTTAAATAATAGACTAACATGTTGAAGACTCCAGGCTGGTTACGTATGAAACAAAAGATTTTTTTTCCACTCCATAAATAAAAAGATAAAAATAAATAAAAAACTGTAGTATGTTCTAATTTACGAATTAGGCTTCTGGCCATAATGAATACATAATAATAATAATAATAAAAAGTAACCCCTAAGGTGTAGTAGCACCCACCCGATTACAGGGTTTTAATGTTTAATTGGGTTTAACCGAATGAAGTTAGGAAGATGCAAGAACCTTTTCATCTACATCCTGCGGGAAAGTCAGATCGGCTGGGTTCCCGAGAGCCCCCACCCGAATATTGTGCTCAGGGGTCCGAATGAGGGCGGCAAAACTCCTGGTGTTATCACCTCGGCATATACGTCGGCGCCAAGAGCCAGCCGTATCGGTGTGGAGGCATAAAACTGCGGGTCTGCCAGGCGGATATTCTCGTAGGGAGCCGCCGTACTGGAGTCGATACCGTGCGATGGACTCACGCGCTGAAAATCGCTGATGCACACCGCGTGGGTCGTCACCGTCTTGCTGTTGCCGCATTTCCCGCGGAATCGGATAAAACAGCCGAGCTCTCCGGCGGCGTGGGTGATCGGCAATGCTAAGTCCTGCGCCAGGGTGCGGTCGATCGTTGTGCGCGGGGAACATGCATCAATAAGTGCACGCAAAAGATGCAATCGCCCCCCGGCTTCCACCTTCACGATCGCAGTCGGCGAAATACTAGCCATCGGTCGCAAAGTGGGACCCGAGGTAGTGTTGCTGATGGGATTACCGTTACGGAATGTCGTACGGAGAGGTAGCTGGCACGGCCGTGGGGCCAGTCTACGCTCTTGGTTGCTTTCGTTGTAAGTGGAATTACTCGTGCGATGTCGCTGGCGTGGCCGAATGGCCATTCGAAGTTCGTGGCTGATTGGATGACTTTGCGTGTGTCGTTTATTGAGTGAGCGGGAAGGCCGTGGTTTGGCGCCACTCTGGCTCCGTCTTTCGTGAGCTAACAGTGGTCGGAACGGCCGTGGGTCCGATCCCCCGATGTACGGTTGTGGCGACTTTGTGGTTGCTTCCGCCTGGTGATTTTCTGGTGCGTCGCGATAAAAAGCTGCCTCTGAAGCGTGAATGGATAGCACTTCATCCGTCTCTTCTCCTGCGTGGTGGGACCTACTCTCTCTGGATCCCCTTTTCATTTCGCGCTCTTCTTCCTCTTCCACTTGCTGTGCCCAACTTTTATAGGGCTCTGGTTGTCGTGGAAGATCTTCCATAGGTAAATGTAGTGTGGTGTGGTGTGGTCGACCACATCGTCGACACCTGCCGTCGCTGGAACAATTCTTAGCGCGATGTACCATCGATAAACAATTTTGGCAATAGTTAAGGCGTATGATCTCGCGCAACCGCTGCAGAGGGGTCTTCGCCCGGTAGACAGTACACGAACGAATGGGATATTGAGCGTCACATAGAGGGCACGGCTTGGGGTAGCGACCGGCCTGGCGCTCGGTTCTTTGGCGCAACGATGCGTAGCGAGTCATTCTATGTAGAGTGTGAAAGAAAACAAAAGGAAACTCATTTACTTATAATTACTGTGTCACACGTTCAGTGGCGAGAAGGCCCTAATTTGATTATCGAGGTTAGGAAATTCTATTAGCGAATGTGTAGGGGGAAAATCATCTGTTGCTGCAAAAAAGATATTTGGCGCTTAATATGTGCATGGCCTCTTTCCCAGCACTTTATGGGCCTGGGTCTTTAGTGCCTTATTTTGTGTCACACGGTAGCGTTTTAGTTAGCCACGGGCGCACAAGTGCTGCAGAAAAATTAGCATTTACGATTTTCGGTTCGCACATTCTGGTATCGAACCGGGTAGAAAGTGTATAGGGTGGGTTCTTTTGAGTCGCTGTTATTTGTGTTGTTGGTGCTAAGAACCAACAATTTTCCTGCCCGCCAAAAAAAAATGTCTGGACAGCAAAATTGTATGCCAATAAAGAAAAAAAATTTCGTTTTGGAAGAGGGGGAGATTTATAAAATGTATAATTTTTTATTTGTTGGTATTACCCTCCGCTTATTTGTTCAACTTTTCCCAAGTACGCTTGTAGTCCTGTTTTATTGATGGCCTTTATCAAAACGCACGGTTCTCGAAGGGTATTTGGCTCCGATACCGATTCCTCAGACTCGGGTTTTTGGGTACCCGTTTGCATCTTTTTATGCATCCCTAATATAATGTACATTTAAACTCGGCATATACATTATGTACATACGTTGGTATAAGTATATGGACAGTCAGTGCACGGACTTTACCGCATTGGTAGATTTGCAAACTTTTTGACCCATTTTCCTTTCCTGCTACTCCTACCAACAAACCCAAAAAATCTAACACTATTTCAACATCTTCGCATTAAAACCAAATATTGTAATCATTTGGTATTGAATTTCCGCGCACATCCAAATAACATTAAGGGGTGAGGCTGACCAAACCAATCAAAATTTGAAACATTTGTGAACAGAATTCAAAGACAAGAAATAAATTTGGTTATTAAATGAATGTAGTAAATGCGCACGCATATATTGTCCTGCTCTATTTTCATCAATTTTTTGTTATGAATAAGTTTGAACGAAAATAAAAAGTTTTAAGTGAACGATAACATGCCGAAATCGGTTATTTTGGGGCAGGATTTTGGGACTTAGGAAAACTATTGTTGGAATTAGACGTTTCGTAAATTTTTTGTTTTCTATATTTCAGGAGATAGTGAGTATCCTAAGGCATAAGTTGTGCATATACAAATTTACATGGAGTTTTGGTTTTGTTTACATGGTTTTGTTGAAAGTGTTATTTCCGTGAGATGTTCTTTGGGTGGGGCCGTGTGTAGAAGTCCACGAAAGTGGGGAAAGCTTCTGACCGCCATTCACCTGGGAATGGCCAGAGCGATTCTTTTGCATGCGGTTCAAGCAGCTCACTACTGCCGGTCGCTTGCGGCCAAGTATCCTCTGGGTAGCCGCTAAACACCCGTTTAGCAGTGAGCTAATGTGAGAAGGCGTCAACCTGGCTAGGCCACTCTGACATAATCGGTTTAAGGGCTAGCCGGGGGAGATTTCATCGGCAGCGTCTGTACACCTCTAGGTGCGGCTGCAAGCGGGCGTCTGTCTTGGAGCAAGCGGCTCGCTATATAAACGTGCCAAGTAATATTTTCACCCCCGCTGAGCGGGTTGTGCGCTGGGCTTTGGACCCGCCACGTAAAACCATACTCAAATGAAATATAACAACAAGCCTCGAATAAATACACTCTCTATTGATGACGACCATGGCAAACGTTTGAAGGAAAATGAATTGAGGGCATGCACCTGGAACGTCCGCTCCCTGAATGGGATTGGTGCAGATGCCCGGCTGGTTGATGTCCTCGTCAAAGCAAAATCTGACATCACCGCCATCCAAGAAATGCGTTGGACGAAGCAAGGAAGAAAGAAGATCAAAAATTGTGACATATATTGGAGTGGCCATGCGAATAAGCGCAGTTTCGGCGTCGGATTCGTGGTGGGAGAGAGACTTTGTCGCCAAGTGCTGGCGTTCACGCCTGTGGACGAGCGTCTCGCCGCTATTCGAATAAAAGCAAAATTTTTTAATATATCATTCATCTGCGCCCATGCGCCGACAGAGGAGAAAGACGATGAGGTGAAAGACACTTTTTATGAACAATTAGAACGCACATACGAGCGCTGCCCCCGTCATGATATAAAAGTCGTGCTTGGCGACTTTAACGCCAGGGTGGGCAAAGAAGGTGTTTTTGGCCCTACAGTCGGAAAGTTCAGCCTACACAATGAAACTTCTCCTAACGGACTGAGGCTGATTGACTTTGCCGGTGCTCGAAACATGGTCATATCAAGCACGAGGTTCATGCATTAAAAGATACATCAAGCTACATGGCTGTCTCCTGATCGAAATACTCGCAATCAGATCGATCACGTTGTGATAGACGAACGGCATGCCTCCAATGTTTTAGATGTGCGCACGATCCGAGGACCTAATATGGACTCGGACCATTATCTCATTGCAGCCAAAATACGCATCAGCCTCAACGAGGCTAAAACCAAGGAACAAAAAAAACAAGGAAATCTAGACGTAGAAAAGCTTCAACCAATCGCCAATGATTTCGCAACTCGACTATCACACCTGCTCTCTGAGAGCACAACTCATCCTGAAGGAATACAGGACCAGTGGGAGCATATCTCCAAAGCACTTCGTACTGCCGCCGAGGAAAAAATTGGTTACCGGCGGCCACGAAAAAACAACTGGTATGATGAAGAATGCCGCGTTGCAACCGAAAGAAAAGACGCTGCCTACAGGGCTACGTTAAAAGCGAGCGCGACAAGAGGAGTGTGTGAACGCTATCGTGAGTTGAAAAGGGAAGCGAGACGCCTTTTCAGGAAGAAAAAAGCAGAAGCAGAAAGGCGTGAGTGCGAGGAGCTTGAGCTGCTAGCCACCAGGAATAACGCCCGAAAATTCTACCAAAAAATACGGCGACAGACGGAAGGTTTTAAGACCGGGGCAAACTCCTGTAGGAATGAAAACGGCGACCTTGTAACTGATGTCCAGAGAGTGCTTAGATTATGGAGGGAACACTTCTCTGCTCTCCTAAATGGAGGCAGCAATACACCGCGCAGAGATGAAGAACCCGATCCCGCAATCGATGATGATGGAATATATGTCCCCCCGCCCGATTATGACGAAGTTAGAATAGCAATAACCAGATTGAAAAACAACAAGGCCGTGGGCGCTGATGGATTGCCTGCGGAGCTATTCAAGTTCGGCGGCGAGGAGTTGGTAAGGCGCATGCAGCAGCTTCTTAGCAAAATATGGGCGGACGAAAGCATGCCCGACGGTTGGAATCTAAGTGTTCTTTGCCCAGTCCACAAGAAGGGGGATACTGCAAAATGCACCAACTATCGTGGAATCAGCCTTCTTAATATCGCATATAAGGTCCTTTCAAGTGTATTGTGCGAAAGATTGAAGCCCACCGTGAACCGGCTGATTGGACCTTATCAGTGCGGCTTCAGACCTGGTAAATCTACCATCGACCAGATTTTCACAATGCGCCAAATCTTGGAAAAAACCCGTGAAAAGAGAATCGACACACATCACCTCTTCGTCGACTTTAAAGCCGCCTTCGACAGCACGAAAAGGAGCTGCCTATATGCCGCTATGTCTGAATTTGGTTTCCCCGCAAAACTTATACGGCTGTGCAAAATGACGTTGAGCAACACCATCAGCTCAGTCAGAATTGGGAAGGACCTCTCCGAGCCGTTCGAAAATAAACGAGGTTTCAGACAGGGTGACCCCCTATCGTGCGATTTCTTTAATTTGATGCTGGAGAAAATTATACTAGCTGCAGAACTTAACCGCACTGGAACAATATACTATAAAAGCGTGCAATTTCTGGCATATGCTAATGACATTGATATCATCGGCCTAAATACCCGCGCTGTTAGTTCTGCTTACTCCAAGCTGGAAAAAGAAGCGGTAAAGATGGGTTTGATGGTGAATGAGGACAAAACGAAGTACCTGCTGTCATCGAGCAAAGAGTCAGCGCATATGCGCCTTGGCAACCACGCTACTGTTGGCAGCCATAATTTCGAAATAGTAAAAGACTTCGTTTATTTGGGAACCAGCATCAACATTAGCAACAACATCAGCACTGAAATCCAGCGAAGAATCAATCTTGCCAATAAATGCTACTTTGGACTAGGTAGGCAATTGAAAAGTAAAGTCCTCTCTCGGCGAACGAAAATCATACTCTACAAGTCACTTATCGTACCCGTCCTGCTATATGGGGCAGAAGCATGGACCATGACAACAGCAGATGAAGCGGCTTTGGGAGTGTTCGAGAAAAAAGTTCTTCGAAAGATTTATGGACCTCTACGCGTTGGCGATGGCGAGTACCGAAGAAGATTTAATGATGAGCTGTACGAGATATACGCAGACATCAACATAGTCCAGCGAATTAAAACGCAGCGGCTGCGCTGGCTAGACCATGTTATGCGAATGAAAGATGATGCTCCGGCCAAGAAAGTGTTTCTATCGGAACCCGCCTATGGAAGCAGAGGTAGAGGGCGGCCCCCACTCCGTTGGAAGGACCAGGTGGAAAACGATTTAAACTCCCTTGGTGTGACCAATTGGCGCCGGTTGGCGGAGCGAAGGAGCGACTGGCGCGCCTTGTTGGACGGCCATAACCGTTTAGACGGTTAAGCGCCAATTAAGTAAGTAAGTAAGTTCTTTATGTATTTTACAATAAGTCATGAATTGTGTTGTCCAAGTATAAACTGTAGTTGTTGTTCTCTTGGACAAAATCCACCCACAACTACTATTTTCATTTTTTCGTCTGCCACAATTCCCATTTTAGAAGTTCGCTCACTGGTACCCGCATACCAACGGCAGAAACAAAAAAAAAAACGCACATTCATACATGCCCGTGTATACAATGTAAAATTCCTATGAATTGAAACAACGGGAAATGTATCAAGTGATTTTCCGTTCTTTCATTCTTTACTACGGCGTGGACTGGCCTACACCTATTTATGATAATTCGTAAAAAATTAATTTGGAACAATTGTGGTCAAAAAGTCTTCTCCTGACAACCCACAAATCTGTCCTGGTACCAGTACGCGTATGTTAGGCAATTTTTTTTCTTTTTTTGAAGGCCAATACAGCACTATCGTTCAGCGCATGTTGTGCCATTTCACATGGGTGACAGCATGAAAACATTCCAACAAACGCAATAAGCCAGCGGATTCAACATTATTACAATTGAGGTTAACAAGCCGTATTCGTAAACTAACTCGCTAATGACATCCATGCGATCTTGATAGTTGTAAGGCACCGCACCAATTAATTCCTATATATTAGCACCAGTCATTTCAAAAAAATTCTCGTAGATGTATCCCACAGAGTCATACCAGTCAAGTGGTTCATTTAGATGCATACTTGCAGATATGCTTGAAGATATTACGAAGACGTCGGCATACCCGCGAAGCGTATCTGATCGCGTAAGGGTAATTGCAAACACATGCCTTCCATTACAAAATATTTGTACACATATGTGAATGGAGATCAATCGAATCGCCATTCAGGTTCAGTGTAGCAATACGTGCATTGAAATCAACGCTACTTTTTTTTATATGCTTCAGGTTGCTGTAAACTCTCGCAGGCACTCACAAAGAAACGCTTTTCTGCAACTCATGACTTGAACGTTGTAGAGCTCTTGCTGCAGCTACTGGTTGCGCGAAATCTATTACACCAGTTGGTGGTTCTGACGTGCCTGTCGCATATTTATCGCGCATTAAATACACTTTGCCTACCTCACCAAATTGTTTAAAGTATTTGATAAGTTCTGTTTCAGTGACTTTGCCATGCAGTCGATATGCAGTGACAGTATAAACGGGACGGTCATCTTCGGCGTAGGCTTTATCGTCTAAGACGTAATAATTTGACTTAAGCTTTGTGAAATTCCTCGGCTGTCCTTAATACACAGCTTAAAAATATTAACCGATATTTGCGATCCCTATTAGGTTTAGGTTTGGAATATTTTGCGCTTATTACTTAATTGTTCTAGCAATGTTTACTCATGCAATTCTGCATTGTATAGTATATGGGCATCAATACAATTCATTATGCCACGATTTTCGAAGTTAAAGTAAAGCAAACGACGAAGCTCTTTGTCAGCCACAAAGCACCGACATAATGAAACTCGTAAAGTTGTCATTTTCAAGTAGTTTGATTTCACGAATGAGATAAAATGTGTTACTTAATACCGGCTGACTAAATAAATACTTCCCCTGACTAGAAAAATCGCCAAAAAATCTAACTAAAAGAGATGCAAGAAAAAGAGCGTAAATGGCGGACATGGACCGACTCACCTCTCGTGCATCTCATGTCACCCAATTGCTATCGTACATTGGGTGAAGCACGTGAAACATTTGAATGGTTTGCGAAGGCATACGAGTGGGATGTGTATTCCCCGAAATGGGAACGCGATTTAATGGTAAACGTGGGCACTGTTGCCATGTGGGTATAAGTAAGATGTTGCAACGCCAACATACTCGTACCGATGATGTGCGATCTCGCATTTATGCAGCGCTTGATAAGTGGACGAAAGAGCTGGAAAAAGTAAACAAAATGTATGAGTGGCGATCGACCGAATTTAGCTGATTTATCCGTATTTTGGGTACTTAATAGTATGGAAGGATGTCAAGCTTTTAACGTTTGCATGGAAAATACTAAAATAGGCAAATGGTACAATGGTATGAAGGAGTTGGTTGAACGAAATCACGGTACTTTAGTAAGAGGCTCGAACTTGGCACCTTTACCTGCTTAGATCTCACACAATATCTGTTTAAATTTGTAACGTTGACAAAAAAATACATATAACTATGTGTACGTATAGCAATGTAACAAATCCTACTTTATACATTTTGAAGCTTCAGTGAATAAAGAAAAGTTTGACGAAGCTCAGTTCAACAAATATAATATTCGTAGCACTAATATAAATATATTATTTTTCATGTATAGAAATGACATATTCGCTCAAATTTGCACGGATCAAACAAATTTATAAAGCAATTTCCGACACCCTCGGAATATAAGCTTCAAATCTAGGGGCGGGCTTTTGTAACTTATTTCGACCCAGTCTTGAGCCCAGCCTTAATAATGAAAATTAGAGAGCGTAAGGCAACCTGATATACCGCGTACTAACCACAAATATCTGAACTGCAGCTTTCAGATATTGTCTATTTAAAAAAATAAAATTCTACTGAAACTATCAAGCATATTGAGAGCGGTTAGAATCTTAGAAATCGATGTGAAAGCTTGAAGTCTGAAGTTTTTTTTTTTTTCATACTATTTGCCCCGCTCTGAGGTGTATATAGACGGGATACGGGATATCATAAGAATAACCACAAAGCCCAATGGACCTGGGATCAACTCTACAGCTAGTTTCAAATTTCGTATACATGTAAATGAGTGCTCAGATAGTAAGCAGCCCGCTTATAAGTCGACCATCTTAGCCTTGCCAGTTAAAACATACGTATGATCATAAAGGGCTGGCACCTAGATCTTATTCCATTATAATGCGTGCGTCAAAAGACTTCAATGAGGAAACGTATAAACTTAATGCGAATAAATGGACTTTAATGTTTGCCAGGTGCGTAAACTCTGTAAACCTTGCAAACTTGTATGAAAAATCGTTTTTAAATCTTTAGTTACTGGTTTAATATATTCTTTACTATTCAGAATATAAATTGAAATGTGTCTGTTAACGAGTTCAAAATTCATACGAACAAGAGCACTCCGAGGCAGAAATGACTCATATGTCGTACATATTTAGACTCATATAAGACCATGCTAAATCCTCTAATTAGGATAAGACCCGATCAATTTCTTTTACGAGTAAAATAACGTTCTTGAACTTCTAAATTTGGAGACATAAGTAAAGGAAGTGAGTCTGCATTAGGGTTCTGGTGTCCTCGCTCGGAGTGAGCGAGTGAATTTTTGGGTTGGATTGGTATGAAATAAAAATAGAATGAGCCGAGTCCCTTTGTTTTCTGTGGCAACCGTACATCGGGGGATCGGACCCACGGCCGTCCTGACCCCTGTTAGCTCATGAAAGACGGAGCCAGAGTGGCGCGGAACCACGGCCTTCCCGCTCACTCAATAAACGACACACGCAAAGTCATCCAATCAGCCACGAACGTCGCCTGGCCATTCTGCCACGCCAGCGACATCGCACGAGTAATTCCACTTACAACGAAAGTAACCAAGAGCGTAGACTGGCCCCACGGTCGCGCCAGCCAATTCTCCGTACGACATTCCGTAACGGTAATCCCATCAGCAACACTACCTCGGGTCCCACTTGGCGACCGATGGCTAGTCTTACGCCGACTGCGATCGTGAAGGTGGAAGCCGGGGGGCGATTGCATCTTTTGCGTGCATTTATTGATGCATGTTCCCCCCGCACAACGATCGACCGCAGCCTGGCGCAGGACTTAGCACTGCCGATCACCCACGCCGCCGGAGAGCTCGGCTGTTTTATCCGATTCCGCGGGAAATACGGCAACAGCAAGACGGTGACGACCCACGCGGTGTGCATCAGCGATTTTCACCGCGTCAGTCCATCGCACAGTATCGACTCCAGCACGGCGGCTCCCTACGAGCATATCCGCCTGGCAGACCCGCAGTTTTATGCCTCCACACCGATCCGGCTGGCTCTTGGCGCCGACGTATATGCCGAGGTGATAACACCAGGAGTTTTGCCGCCCTCGTTCGGACCCCTGCTCGCGCAGAGCACAATATTCGGGTGGGTGCTCTCGGGAACCCAGCCGATCTGACTTTCCCGCAGAAGCTAGATGAAAAGGTTCTTGCATCTTCCTAACCTCATTCGGTTAAACCCAATTAAACATTAAAACCCTGTAATCGGGTGGGTGCTACTACACCTTAGGGGTTACTGTTTATTATTATTATTATGTATTCATTACGGCCAGAAGCCTAATTCGTAAATTAGAACATACTAAAGTTTTTTATTTATTTTTATCTTTTTATTTATGGAGTGGAAAAAAATATATATTGTTTCATACGTAACCAGCCTGGAGTCTTCAACATGTTAGTCTATTATTTAAGTTCATACCTTTAAATAGTACGTTTTTTTTTGAAATAAATGGAGTCTTTATTTAAACGGCAAGAAATATGAACATGTATATCTTTTTACTTTTTTGTGCAATCCCTAGCGCTAGGCAAACATGGCTCAGGGCTCTAACCATGACGGGAAAGTGGCGAGGCATCCGCAACCAAGCTCGCACACTACGCAACTCATCGTGCATGCTGCCAAGCCGACGGACTGGCCGTCGTTAGGTTAAGTTAGTTATAAGTTTTTTTATTTTTTCCTCTTCCTTACGGTCGGTGATCCTTGGAGGACTGTGAGGTTGCGTACCGCAAGGTGGGCGGCATATTTAGGCCCAATTCCTAACTTTCACTTGATTGACGGCGCCCCTCCCTAATGTTTTAATAATCTTTCCAGCCACCCACACTCACGCCGCATTTGGTGCATGCGTTTCATTCACATGCATGTGTGTGTGTGCAGGTTTTCAGCACCCATGCACGTATACGTAAGGGTGGCTGTGTGTGTGGCTTTTCCCCTCCTTAATACCAGAGGACCTTTTCGCGGCTTAGCGGTTGTCATCAACGTCACAACCGGCCTCTTTTTCGACTAACCGCCTACCGTTACGAATCGTCCAAGGATCAACGCCGTACTTTTTGTATACAGGTAAATTATCACATCACTTTGGCACTGTACTTTTCTCTTGTTTTGATTAAATCCTATTATAATGAGACAAATCCTCTTGTGTTTTTATTTCTCTCTTTTCTGAGTGAATCTTCCCGAGATCGACCCGTGTGCGCCTACTCACTGCCGGTTTACGACGCACTCAGGCCGAACAGTAATTGTTTTTAAAATGGCTCAAAAGTATGTAAGTATGAATTGGTAAAAGTCTCAAAATGTGGTAATCACGGACGCACCGCTTTATTCAAAAAAATCTCAATTGGTTTTTCACGGAACCACCGCTTATATCAAAAAAAAAAATCTTAGTTGGTTTTTCACGGAACCACCGCATGTATAAAAAAAAAATGTTAATTGGTTTCTAACGGAACCACTGCATATATCAAAAAAAAAAATTTAATTGGATTTTAACGGAACCACCGCATATATAAAAAAATGTTAATTGGTTTTTCACCAACCACGTTTTATATCAAAATTCAAAAATTTACCGATTACACGTAACCTGTTTTGTGAAATGATTTGAAAATTTGAAATTAAAATGGAAGCTTGGAAATATGTGAATTTGTAAAATAAATTGAGAAATTTTTAAATAAAAAATTTTAAAATATGAACAATTTTAAGAAAATGTAAATTTAAATGTAGATCTGGAAATGTTTGAAATTATAAAATGGTTCGAAAAATTTTAAAATTGTTAAAAACTGAGGTAGTTAAATGTAGACGGACGCTATTCAAGAATGTGTTGCTATTCAAAAATGTGAAAGAAAAAATCTTAAGTATTTATACACACTTAGAAAAACTCTATATACATAAGGCAAAGCTACATATACCTAAATACTTATGACTGCTGCTGCTCCAACCGTAAATGCTGCCGCTCTAGTCGCCAATGCTGCTAATGCGGGAGTTGTTTCTGGCGGTCTTCGCCGGCGCTGCAGCTGCTAGTCTTCGATGTTAATGATGGTGGTGGTGGTGGTTAAAAAAAATGGCGATGATATACCGTTGGCTAGTGGCGTGGGTTTATATCCCGTTATTTAATGGCATATTATATGACAATTTTCTATTTTTTTCTTTCAATTATTTCCCTTGTATTTATGTATAGTTTTTAGTTGATTTTATTATATTCGAGATTTTGTGTTACCTGTGTTAAATTTAGTCGTAATATTAGTTTTGTTGTATTAAAATTTTAATTTTCTACTCGTAGATATTTAGTTTTGTAATACTTCTGTATCATTTATTTTTAGGTTAAGTATATTTTGTTTTTTTAAAGTTGTAGTTTTTTAGACAATTTTTATTATTTACCGCTTTCTTTAATTTGTTTTAGTTCTCCTCCATTTAACGTAGGATTTGGTCTGTTGTATTAAAAATTTTCTTTTATTTCAATTTAAAATCATGTATTTTCACTGCCACTGCCACTTAGAACCGCTTTTGTAAAAAAATTTAACACCACCACCTACCTTCGTCACGGTCGCCATGTGAGGTTCCATTTTGGAACCTCTGATAAATTGGTGTACGCTTTGCACGCCCCAACTCACTCCACACCAAACACGTATTTGTTGTTTAAGTTTTTGTTCTTTTATTTATTAAAGTTTTTGTATAATAAATGTTCTTCAATTAATTGTACTCTTTATTTAGTTTTAATTTTAGTTTGTACAAATTGATTTAAATTTCTCCACTTAGTCCGTGTTTTCTTATGTCGTCCAAATTTATATTAATGGCCGGTCTTTTTCTGCGGAGCCGAATTGCTCTGTTTCCAAGTTGTTCCAACACCTGTTGTTCGTTCACAGTAGACAACGGCAGCAATTTGGAAACAGGGTGACATTTTTATTATTTGTTAAAACTGCTGTTACACTATGTGACCGACTAAAACCGTAATTAGCTTCAGGCTTTATGAACAAGGGGAAATAAAAGGATCACCCATCACAGGGTAGGTTTGAAAATGTAGTACACCTATCGGTTTTCAAACCTGAATAATGGCGTAGAAAAAAATTATACCTTTTGGATATCTTTAGCGTGATATGTTCCCAAGAGTCTTCCGTTCATATCTTCCAATATGTAACGATGTCCCAACTTTGTCTCCAATTCGTGCTTTAGCAAACGTTTTAGCCAATTTGTTACTGTACTGTTTTGCCGCATCACTTAGCGGAAATTTCCTCCTTAAAACCTCTTGTCCAATTTGATAGCTAACAGGTCTCGATCGCAAGTTGTATCGCCGTCAGCTTTCCTTGTAGGCTTTTTGAATATTTTTCCGAACAGAATCTCTTACCTTTTCCACTATATTATGTCGTTTGAGGAGACTCTCCACTCGCCCATCTCTTATAATTCCTAAATTACGAAGAAGCTTATAATCTTGACCATGTAACAGCATGTGCTGACCAAATCAACAAAATAAGGGGTCTGCTTTATAGTTTGGTGAAACGAATTCCTAAGGGCACAGTTTATACTGCTCAAATTCACGTCCCATTCCCTCTGATCGGTATTTATATAGGCGTGAAGGGCCGCATTAATAGATCGGTTTACTCGCTCTGAGCTATTGCTCTGGGGCGATTATATATGGCTGTGTATATGTGTTTGACCCCAAATTTCTCCAGGAAACTTTCGAAATTGCGAGATTTAAACTGACTGGCGTTGTCACTAACAACAATTTCGTGTAGGCCAAAGGTATCAAAAACATGTTGCTTTAAAAAGTTAACTATTGGAGTAGTTGTGTGTTTAGGCCACAGGCCTAAATATATCCCCCCCCTCGTAACATAATTTCCTTTAGTTTATTTTCCTTCGTTTACTACCACCCACATATGCTTGTGATCTCTAATACACACAAGCATGTGTGAGTAGTAGTACGTATGTATCTTAGATTTTTACCGCTGTGAGCCCGCGGTACAGCAACATTGTTGCCGGGAAACCCAACGAAGGAGCTGTATCGTGGGTTCATCGGCTCATGTGGCAAAGAGGCTCGTCCTCTTTGAATCCAGTAGCCACATAAGTGTTAACATTTTCAAATACTTTCAAAAGTACATATATTTTCACAACATTTGTTAAAATCATTTCTTAACACTTATTGTTTCTTTTATATACATTTAACAAAACCCACTGTGAATTCCTTTTTATTAACACGAAACTTTTTTGGTGTTTTTATTTTCTCCCCTTTTTGCCTAAACACATATCCTTTTGCAATTGCGTGGGTGCGCGCCGCTGACACCATGCAATTGTTCATGGTCCATCTTCGCCGAAAATAAGAGAACCAGATATTTTACAATACAGTCCAATCCACTCCTTTAGAGAAAATCGAAGAAGCAGTAAAATTGTGATATAATCAAGGCGAAACTTCAGCATTAAATCGAGGAAGCATTAAAAACCGTGGTGATAAAATCAAGAAACACGCTTTTGTACGTGGTGATATATCAGCAATTTGCACACAACACCCCTCTCTTGGTGATAGCAACAAGTTAATATTGGAAACAACAACAACAACATCAAAAAATCAGAATCAGTACTCCGGATAACCATTATAACGACGGTACGTGGTTTTATAAAAATTCCGTGCTATGTAGGGGTTTCCTTTTCACTGTTTAATAAAAATTTCAAAAAATTTAATTATAAATCGGTAGAAAGTGTTTCCCTTTATTAAAACCACGCGAGTGATTTTTGTTGTGAAGTGAGAAGTCCCATTTTGTGCAAAAGTAGAAAAAAAGCGCTTAACGCAGTTATTTAAAGTTTGTGCATCCCGCCTTTTGACTATCCGGAATAATCCCCCACCCAAGGTAAGATTTTCCGGACACAGCTCAAGGTAGCACAACACTGCTCTAAAAGGTTAACATGACCTCAGCGCCGCTTAGCGCTACTTTTTTACTTTCGCTTTTGCATAATTTTCAAAATATACACCGAAATAAATTTTGATCTGTTAAGGTTATTTAGATAGAGATCTGTAATTGAATTTACGCGCACATTCAGTTAAATAAAATTTTTTATCTCACATACAAATTACTTGCATTTACTCCGGTAGTACGACTGCAATTTATTTTTTTGTTTCAGTGCAAAGTACACTTATTTTTAAACTGCACATATTGTTGTTGTTGTTTGGGTGGCCAATAGGCTCATTTGTTGTCCAATTTTTTTTTTTAATTGCAATATTTTTATTTTGGTTTTCACTTGCGGCAATACTCAAATCAGTTTGTCTGATCTATTTTTGGTGATATAAAGACACTAATCACTTTAAAGTCTTAATACAGTCCTTGGTTAGGCTCTCTTGAAGTCCATAACGGGCGCTCATTTATATATTTTATTGTTTCACTAACACGACTTTTCATTAGCCATTACTAATTGGCTTATACAATTCACTAGCACATCTGCATTAGCAATTTCTTTTAACAATTACGTGGGTCCGCGCCGTTGCCACCACTCAATTGGACATTTCCTTAAACTACTAGCATTCACGCAAGCTTCGAGACCACTTCACCGAGAAATCTCTCTCGAATACAGCCCTTCATTCCATTTCATTTTCACTCAATACTCTCTGCAAAGGCAATTAATTAATTAATATTTAAATAAATTTTCATTTAATATAATGGATACCTATATACGCCAAGCAGAAGCAGTGACTGAGTTTGAAAATTACTATAATGACATGTCACCTTCATACCATACAAAACACACCCTTTTAATCCAAAAGGAGGAGTTGAAATCGCTATAGGAGATGGCGAAGCAGACATATGAGGAACTCTTGAGCTCCTCAGAACTCGAGGCAAAAGAGCAGTCGGCCATTAAAAAGAAGTACAAAGTTATATACTTCAGCTTTCTCAAGTGCCACGCAGCGATGGCTGCACTTTCGGGAAAACTTGAGAAATCTGAAAAGAAAGAAGAAAGCTCAGGAGATAGGGAATATCGCGAGCGCCTTCCACCGCGTGATACGGACGTTTTCAAAGGATATTACCTTTCTTGGCCTTCGTGTAGAGACATGTTCACTGCTATATATATACGTAACAAAAACCTCGAAGCAGTAGTTACTTAAACCAAAAGACTCAATGTGAGGCCAAAGAGATAGTTGGGCGATGTCCTTTAACGAAAGACGGTTTCGAAGCAGCGTGGAAAAATCTTTGTGACAGATACGAAAATAAACGTATCTTAGTAAACGCCCAATTAAAAATTATTTTTAGTTTGAAAGAGTTGATCTCGGCGCTCCAATGTCATCATATAGACATATCAAACTGGGATACAATTATAACATATATATGTTGCACAAAACTGCCAGAAACCACACTGCCCCTCTGAGAGCAAACAATTGAAAACAAAACGGAAATTTCAAAATGGGCTGTTATGGATAGATTCTTAGAAACCGTGACTGATCTGAGAGGGGATACAATTTCCAAACAATTCTCAAAGCCACAAGTATCTCGTTCAGCAACAGATACATCTGCTATAAAATTAGGGTCCTATCAGGCAAGTGCAAGTGTAGCCAAACCTACGTTTAATATGTGCAAAATTCCTGCACATCGAATTTTAAAGTGCGAAAATTTCTTACGTTTAACGCCTACTAAACGGTTTGAACAAATTAAGAGCAGCCTTGGGTATATAAACTGCCTTTCTGCTGGCCATTCGGTAACAAAGTGCACCAGTCAAATGAACTGTGCCACATGTCATTTAAGACATCATACGCTGCTTCATATTGCGAATCAGACAAAACCATCAAATACTTCAGACACTATCGGAGCATCTACGTCACGAGAAGCTCAAATACGACGCATTGCTGAAAGAGAAAATGCTCCGATTAATAATGTGAACTCATGTTTTGCTAATACAACTAAAGGGGTACTACTAGGGACAGCTCAGGTTAATACTCATTTTAATGGTGTTGCCTATTCGGCGAGAGCCCTAATAGACTCGGGATCTGAATGTTCATTCATTACCGAGAAACTTAAGCGCAGAATTAATCTGCCATCCAAACACCTGAATGCCCAAGTTTCGGGCATCAATAATACAATGTCTGCACAAATAAAAGAATCGTGCAACACACAACTGCGGTCACCAACAGACCCATTAATCGAGATCAATACGATCATGCTGGTTTTACCACAATTAACAGGGAATCTTCCAACTTTCCAAATAAACGCAATGACTAGGCAAGCATTCCCTGTCTCAGTACTGGCTGACAAAAGATTCTTTGTCAATGAGCCAGTCGATCTAGTTCTGGGCGGAGACATATACCCCAAATTATGTTAGGCGGCATTAGGAAAGATGTAAACACACTAATAGCACAGGAAGCGGTTTTCGGCTGGATTTTGACAGGCCGGACAGATGCGGTTTATACAAATAAGACCCTAGTTGCATATTTCAACGAGGTCACTTTAGACAATCAAATGGCGGCTTTCTGGAAGGTAGAGGAAATTCCAAAGAACCATGCTGTTATAAAGGAGGGAAGTACAACGACAAAAGTCAGAGTCGTATTTAATGCATCATGTCCTACCAAAAACGGAAAAAGTTTAAATGATGCCCTATACCCAGCTCCAATACCCCAATACGTATTTAACAGCGACATAGAAAAAATGTACCGCCAAATATGGGTTAATGAGAATCAAACAAAATTCCAGCGAATCGTATTTCGCAACTGCCCCAAAGATCCAATCAACTTTTACGAACTGAAACAGTAACATTTGGAGTAAATTGCGCTCCCTACCTTGCGATTCGAACACTACACCAACTGGCTGATAACGTGGAGACCTCGCATCCAATGGCACCAGATATCTTGCGAAATTGTATGTACGTTAATGACGTACTCGCCGCTGGACACAGCATCGAAACTGCGATAAGGGCAAGGGATCAGATATCATCGGAATTGCAATCGGCAGGTTTCCCATTGCGAAAATGGACGTCCAACTGCAAGAAAATTCTGCAGGGTATACCGAAGCAGCATTTATTAACAGAGGACTTTCTGGAGTTTTTAGATACTAGAATGGTTAAAGCTCTAGGCATTTAGTGGAACGCGCATTCCGACCTATTCTATTTTACTGCTAAACCTTTTGAAAACAGCGATGCCATTACAAAAAGAGCTATACTTTCTACAATTGCAAAGCTGTTCGACCCTCTTGGCTGGCTGCCACTAGTGGTAATTTTAGCCAAGATTATAATGCAAAATATTTGGTTGGAAGGCACGGGTTGGGACGAAGAAATATCACAAACTACTCTAGATTGTTGGACTGCATTTATGCAAGAACACGGAAAAATCAACGATATCCGCATACCGCGATCGGTTCATTTTACTCCAAAGGACAGCGTTCAAATACATGGATTCAGCGATGCTTCGGAAAAAGCATATGCAGCCAATGTCTTCCTGAGGGCTCAGACAAAGAATCGAGTATTCACCAATCTGTTAATTGCAAAGAAAGGAGTAGCCCCGGTCAAAACTATATCATTGTCACGACTGGAACTCTGCGGCGCAGACCTGCTTGCAGAAATTAAAGAGTCCGCCATAGAAAATATGCAACTTTCCAATATTAAAGTAACCCTTTGGACAGATTCGACTATAGTACTGGCATGGATCTGAAAGCCACCATGTTCGTGATCAACGTTTGTGGCACATCGACAAAGTAGGAGACAAAGTGTGCGGGCATGTAGACTCCGCGTCAAATCCTGCAGATTTGGCGAGCAGAGGCCTCCTCGCTTCGGATTTAATCGACAATTCTTTGTGGTCGCAGGGACCTCCTTGGTTACAAGAAGACAACGAAAATTTGCCAATACAAGAAGAGCATTATAATACGAATATGGAGGATAAGAGAGTGAAAGTTCATACAACTTCCGTAAAAAATAAATTTTATATTCTGGATAGATTTTCGGATTTACCAAAGGCTTTGCGGGTTATATCCCATATTCTTTGGTTTTTCCAGAATACGCACCCAACAACTAAAGCCTCCTTTAAAAAGGAATCTCATTCGATAGCCCCTGAAGAAATAGAAAAAACAACACAAATATTGATAACAATATGCCAAAGGCAGCATTATCAAGAAGAGTACGCAAATCTGAAGTTAGGAAAACTAATAAACGGTAAGAGTGAGATTTTACCCCTGGATCCATATATAAACGAAGAAGGCATCATTCGAACTGGGGGCAGACTGGGGCATCCAAAGACACGGCCCATAACGAAAGTCATCCCATTATCCTTCCATACAATTGTAGGTTAAGCAGACTCCTAGTCGAATTTATCCATAAGATCTCCCTCCATGGAGAAAACCAGCTGATGCTGCGTCTTATTCGCACTCATTACTGGATTCCGCGCGTTAAAAACATGATTAAGTCCGTCATCCACAACTGTAAAGTCTGCACTATTTACAAGAAGCGGGTGGAAACTCAACTTATGGGAATCCTTCCAAAGGAGCGCACAAACTTTACTATGGGCCTTCACCAACACAGTGGTAGATTTCGCCGGACCATTTGACATTAAGTCTCACCGAGGGAGAGGGTCTCGGACCTCAAAGAGATATGCCTGTCTGTTTGTCTGCTTTTCGACGAAATCCATCCATCTAGAAGCGACAAACTACCTTAGTACCGGGTCCTTCCTAGCTGCCTTCGCCTGATTTGTATCCAGGCCAGGCTGTCCGAAAAACGTTTACTCCGACAATGGTACTACTTTGTCGTAGCTTCGTGATCTTTACGATCCCAGTTTAAGGCCTTTCTGCGTGAAGCAAGGGACGGAGCATTGAATAAATATAGCCATCACACTTTAGAATGGCATTTTTTACCGCCAAGCGCTCCTCACATGGGAGGTTTGTGGGAAGCGGGGGTAGAAAGTTTTAAGACCCATTTTAAAAAGATCGCGTCCGATCATAAATATACTTTCCAAGAGCTTACAACCCTCTTATGTCGAATTGAGGCCTGCCTCAACTCTAGACCTCTCAGTTCCTCATCCAACGACCCTTCCGCCCTGGAACCGCTTACTCCAGGCCACTTTCTCGTAAGTGGGCATCTTTTAGCTCCACCTGAACTCGATTGTAGTGAAAATCCTGCCTCAATTGTAAACCGATGGCAGAAAATGAAGGCCCTCCATCAAACATTCTGCAAACAATGGAGGTCGGAATATCCCCACCGAAATCCAGAAACGGTACAAGTGGAAACATCCACAGTCGAACTTAACACCCGGGGACCTAGTCTTCATAAAGGAGGATAACCTCCAACCAAACGAGTGGAGAATGGGGAGAGTCGTCAACACACGCCCAGGTTCCGATAACCGTGTACGTGTTGTTGACGTCCATACAATTAAGGGACAAATTACGAGACCAGTCGCGAAATTGGTACTACTTCCGCCCAACGACAAGGAAAATGAACCTTGATAGTCCACATTCCTCTAATAACCCAGCTCTCGTTCAACCCGAACGATGCCAACACACAAATAACCCAGCTCTCGTTCACCCCGAACGCGGCCAACACACCCTAACACAGATTCACTATCTGCCGCAGAATACAATTGAATCATTCTTTTTCTCATTATCATAAAAATTCAACTTGCCTATTCCCAAATTCCTCAAACGGGTTTATGTGTTTGCTATATCGGGCACATGGCACCCGCAACCGACAGTTAAACAAAATGAACTACATATGTATACTGAGTCTTGTCCGTCCGGATGTCACGTTGTTAAAAATTTTCCCAAATTATTTAACAAATTATGAAATTGCTTCAAATAAATGTTTTCATACATTTAAAGCGATACGGGCAATCCCCGCTTAACTCATACAAATAGACAACATTGTGTAATTCGTTGTAGTTCCATAAATGGAACACAAACAGCAACATTACTAAGTTTCTTTGAAAACCGCCTTACCAACAAGCATAACTTTAACACATAATTACATACGATGTATGCAGTATGTAAAACAATAAAATATGCAAAGAAGGCAATTGGGAATGCGCTTGTATACTTCAACCATCGTAGGAGTGCGGGTTCAAATCCCACTCCCGCGATCAAAGGCTTCGAAGTGTCCTGTTGTGGCATGGTAATCAATTTCATCATCACGTGCAGCTGATAAGCTTCAAAAATTAACAATAACCTTTTTTTCGCTCTCTGAATTTTTCACGAATTTTGACAAACGCAATTTCTGCGATCAATAATCATATTTACCCTAGTGATGTCACGACAGACCTGCAACCAGCGCTTACTATTAGCACAGGTTCTTTTTTGAATTTACCGTCCGATGGATACTAAATACCGGAAATAAAACCTCGAAAAATCTTACAAACTCTCAAACCCGGGACAAATATATCACTGAAAGTGGTTACCAAAAAGCAATCCCACAGGCATGCAGTACTAATTTCACGTCCAAGTGTACCATCGACGAGCCAATAACCCAAAGATGGCAGCAGCAGCAAACGATACAAATGAAGAAATAAGCATTTATTTAAATTATTGTAACGATTTTGCCTACAAATCCTCTTATTTGCCTTTTTGGTAAGTTCGTATCACTAAACTGTTGAATAAATAACTCCAATATTGAATAATGGAAAAATGGCCTTTATTAAAGTACTTCACAATAACACTTATGTATACTTTGCAATTAGCTGGCTTAATAACCAAACTGATAGCTTAAATGAAACTGACTTTCAAAATAATACTGCTATTGCTCGCTAGATATCGTCTTAATCGAAATGGTCATTCTGATCGGCATTACCAGAACTCATAGGCGATTGAGGACTATAACTCCGGCAGCACATCATTACAACAACAAGAATTACTCACTATGTCAAATATTGATTCAACAAGGCAACAATATTAATTTAGCAACTGCAACAAAGATGCTTTCAAATGCGGAAAATTTGGATATTCCTAGTGATGATTTCGATATCTCCATCAGAGTAGATAATTCTTACGGATCTGATGAACATTATGCGTTATCACTTGTATATTTATTCTAAAGTTTAAATGCGAAAAAGAAAACTAAAGCAAAAATTTATATACTCACATATTTTGAAACTGGCGATGATGTGGTGCTGGAAGATTAGAAGTAATGTAAGAATATCGGTCGTAGCATCTGCTCGTTAATCGTGTGTATTCTGTTTCTATAAAACTGACGAATTTATTTCCGAGTTAGCCTGCTAGGTGTAATATCCGCTTATACAATTTGTAACTGGTTTATAAATTAACCACATGCCTTTGCAATTTAAAGTTGTATCCCAAATAGCAAATAGCGCAATTTCCTTTTGGGTGTCCTGAAAAGTCGTGCAATTTTTGAGTTTGTTTAAAAGTGATTTAAGGCGAACGAAAGCCTTTTTTTATTATACGAATACAGTTTCCAAACCTGATTGGCGTCCTGATCCGTAAATGAAGTTGTTTTAACAACTATTGAACCATACCACAATGACGTAGGATCATTATTAAAGCAAATTCCTGTTGCAATGTACGCTTGAGTTGGGTTCATACTTTCATCTCCATTTAAATCGGCATCAGGATGGAGTTTATGGCTAATTTCGCCTCCGTGTACTTTAAATTCCGATCAAATGTTTTAAAGTTGAAGCTATTACAAATTATATATTCGAATATAATAGAATTACTTCGCCTTTTGAGTTCAATGTAAAGTGTTTTTTTTTTCTTTATTTAGCATAGCGGCTGCAAGAAAGTCTTCATTGCAAGTTAAGTATCAAAGGACAGGGCATATACTTCTCGATTCCTAATTAAATCAGTTACATTTAGGGTTTTTAGGAAAAGATGTTCATAAATTCTGGTGTTTATATCTGAAAGTGCTATGGGTCGTTGAATTGGCGCTTTTTCAATTTCAAAATATAACAAGTAAGGAAGGCTAAGTTCGGGTGTAACCGAACAATACATACTCAGTTGAGAGCTATGGAGACAAAATAAGGAAAATCACCATGTAGGAAAATGAACCTAGGGTAACCCTGGAATGTGGTTGTATGACATGTGTATCAAATAGAAGGTATTAAAGAGTATTTTAAGAGAGAGTAGGCCATAGTTCTATGGATGGACGCCATTTAGGGATATTGCCACAAAGGTGGACCAGGGCTGACTCTAGGTTTTGTTTTTACGATATGGGTATCAAACGAAAGGTGTTACTGATTATTTTAAGAGGGAGTGGGCCTTAGGTCTATCGGTGGACGCCTTTTCGAGATATCGCCATTAAGGTGGACCAGGGGTGACTCTAGAATGTGTTTGTACGATATGGGTATCAAATGAAAGCTGTTAATGAGTATTTTGAAAAGGCGTAATCCTTAGTTCCATAGGTGGACGACGTTCCGAGATATCGCCATAAAGGTGGACCAGGGGTGTCTCTAGAATGTGTTTGTACGATATGGGAATCAAATGAAAGGTGTTACTGAGCATTTTAAGAGGGAGTGGGCATTAGGTCTATAGGTGGACGCCTTTTCGAGATATCGCCATTAGGGTGGGCCAGAGGTGACTCTAGAATGTTTGTACGATATGGGTATCAAACGAAAAGTGTTACTGAGCATTTTAAGAGGGAGTGGGCATTAGGTCTATAGGTGCACGCCTTTTCGAAATGTCGCCATTAGGGTGGGCAGGGGTGACTCTAGAATGTGTTTGTACGATATGGGTATCAAATGAAAGCTGTTAATGAGTATTTTGAAAAGGAGTGATCCTTAGTTCCATAGATGGACGCCGTTCCGAGATATCGCCATAAAGGTGGACCAGGGGTGTCTCTAGAATGCGTTTGTACGATATGGGAATCAAATGAAAGGTGTTACTGAGCATTTTAAGAGGGAGTGGGCATTAGGTCTATAGGTGGACGCCTTTTCGAATTGTCGCGTTTAGGGTGGGCAGGGGTGACTCTAGAATGTGTTTGTATGATATGGGTATCAAATGAAAGATGGTAATGAGTATTTTAAAAGGGAGTAATCCTTAGTTCTATAGGTGGACGCCTTTTCGAGATATCGCCATAAAGGTGGACCAAGGGTGACTCTAGAATGTTTGTACGATATGGGTATCAAACGAAAGGTGTTACTGAGCATTTTAAGAGGAGTGGGCATGAGGTCTATAGGTGGACGCCTTTTCGAGATATCGCCATTAGGGTGGGCCAGGGGTGACTCTAGAATGTTTGTACGATATGGGTATCAAACGAAAAGTGTTACTGAGCATTTTAAGAGGGAGTGGGCATTAGGTCTATAGGTGGACGCCTTTTCGAAATGTCGCCATTAGGGTGGGCAGGGGTGACTCTAGAATGTGTTTGTACGATATGGGTATCAAATGAAAGCTGTTAATGAGTATTTTGAAAAGGAGTGATCCTTAGTTCCATAGGTGGACGCCGTTCCGAGATATCGCCATAAAGGTGGACCAGGGGTGTCTCTAGAATGCGTTTGTACGATATGGGAATCAAATGAAAGGTGTTACTGAGCATTTTAAGAGGGAGTGGGCATTAGGTCTATAGGTGGACGCCTTTTCGAGATATCGCCATTAGGGTGGGCCAGAGGTGACTCTAGAATGTTTGTACGATATGGGTATCAAACGTAAAGTGTTACTGAGCATTTTAAGAGGGAGTGGGCATTAGGTCTATAGGTGGACGCCTTTTCGAAATGTCGCGTTTAGGGTGGGCAGGGGTGACTCTAGAATGTGTTTGTATGATATGGGTATCAAATGAAAGATGGTAATGAGTATTTTAAAAGGGAGTAATCCTTAGTTCTATAGGTGGACGCCTTTTCGAGATATCGCCATAAAGGTGGACCAAGGGTGACTCTAGAATGTTTGTACGATATGGGTATCAAACGAAAGGTGTGACTGAGCATTTTAAGAGGAGTGGGCATGAGGTCTATAAGTGGACGCCTTTTCGAGATATCGCCATTAGGGTGGGCCAGGGCTGACTCTAGAATGTTTGTACGATATGGGTATCAAGCGAAAGGTGTTACTAAGCATTTTAAGAGGGAGTGGGCATTAGATCTATAGGTGGACGCCTTTTCGAGATATCGCCATTAGGGTGGGCCAGGGGTGACTCTAGAATGTGTTTGTACGATATGGGTATCAAATGAAAGGTGGTAATGAGTATTTTAAAAGGGAGTAATCCTTAGTTCTATAGGTGGACGCCTTTTCGAGATATCGCCATAAAGGTGGACCAAGGGTGACTCTAGAATGTTTGTACGATATGGGTATCAAACGAAAGGTGGTAATGAGTATTTTAAAAGGGAGTAATCCTTAGTTCTATAGGTGTACGCCTTTTCGAGATATCGCCATTAGGGTGGGCCAGGGGTGACTCTAGAATGTTTGTACGATATGGGTATCAAACGAAAGGTGTTACTGAGCATTTTAAAAGGGAGTGGGCATTAGATCTATAGGTGGACGTCTTTTCGAGATATCGCCATTAGGGTGGGCCAGGGGTGACTCTAGAATGTTTGTACGATATGGGTATCAAACGAAAGGTGTTACTGAGCCTTTTAAGAGGGAGTGGGCATTAGGTCTATAGGTGGACGCCTTTTCGAGATATCGCCATTAGGGTGGGCCAGGGGTGACTCTAGAATGTGTTTGTACGATATGGATATCAAATTAAAGGTATTAATGAGGGTTTTAAAAGCGAGTGGCCCTTAGATGTATATGTGAAGGCATTCTCGCGACATCGACCAAAATGTGGACCAGGTGATCCAGAAAATCATCTTTCGGGTACTGCTAATTTATTTATATATACAATACCACTAACAGTATTCCTGCCAAGATTCCAAGGGCTGTTGATTTCGCCTTGTAGAACTTTTTCATTTTCTTCTACTTAATATGGTAGGTGTCACACCCATTTTACAAAGTCTTTTCCAAAGTTATATTTAGCGTCAATAAGCCAATCCAGTTACCATGTTTCATCCCTTTTTTCGTATTTGGTATAGAATTATTGCATTTTTTTCATTTTTCGTAATTTTCGATATCGATAAAGTGGGCGTGGTTATGGTCGGATTTCGGCCACTTTTTATACCAAGATAAAATTAGTTCAGATAAGTACGTGGGCTAAGTTTAGTAAAGATATATTGGTTTTTGCTCAAGTTATTGTGTGGTAACGGCCGAGCGGAAGGACAGACGGTGGACTGTGTATAAAAACTGGGCGTGGCTTCCACCGATTTCGCCCATTTTCACAGAGAACAGTTACCGTCATAGAATCTATGGCCCTACCAAATTTGAGAAGGATTGGTAAATTTTTGTTCGACTTATGGCATTAAAAGTATTCTAGACAAACTAAATGAAAATGTGCGGAGCCACGCCCATTTTGAAATTTTCTTTTATTCTTGTATTTTGTTGCATCATATCATTACCGGAGTTGAATTTTGACTCAATTTACTTATATACAGTAAAGATATTAAATTTCTTGTTAAAATTTGAATTAAAAAAAAAAATTTTTTTAAAAAGTGGGCGTGTTCTTCATCCAATTTTGCTAATTTTAATTTAGCACATATATAGTAATAGTAGTAGCGTTCCTACCAAATTTCATCATGATATCTTCAACGACTACCAAATTACAGCTTGCAAAACTTTTAAATTACCTTCTTGTAAAAGTGGGCGGTGCCACGCCCATTGTCCAACATCTTACTAATTTTCTATTCTGCGTCATAACGTCAACCCATCTACCAAGTTTCATCGCTTTAACCGCCTTTGGCAATGAATTATCGCATTTTTTCGGTTTTTCGAAATTTTCGATATCGAAAAAGTGGGCGTGGTTATAGTCCGATATCGTTCATTTTAAATAGCGATCTGAGATGAGTTCCCAGGAATTTACATACCAAGTTTCATCAAGATACCTCAAAATTTATTCAAGTTATCGTGTTAACGGACAGACGGACGGACGGACGGACGGACGGACGGACATGGCTCAATCAAATTTTTTTTTCGATACTGATGATTTTGATATATGGAAGTCTATATCTATCTCGATTCCTTTATACCTGTACAACCAACCGTTATCCAATCAAAGTTAATATACTCTGTGAGCTCTGCTCAACTGAGTATAAAAATAATGGACATACTTCAATTACAAAATGCCAGGGTTTTTTTGAAAAAAATGAAAAGCACTCCAAATGATGCTGGTAATAGCTGTGTGCACTTGGAATCTACCCAGAATTGCTGATACGTTTTAGGTTCATCATCTTCAGTTTGAGAAAAAATGTTTCCATTGTTTCCAAGTCCTCAAATATTGTACGTAATTGATGTAAACGATATTTGTAGAAAATATTTTGGGTAACTACATCATTCGTTTTCAAAATTGGTTTCAAGATTTTCAGCAATGTTAAACTATTGGTGACAAAACGTGACCACATGTCGCCACAGCGTGCCCTTCCTCCAGATTCTCATTTCGTACATAATTACAGCCATGAATTTCAAGATCACGTGAAATATAGAAATCCAGCAAGTTTGTGTAAGTGCATTTCCACATTTGCGCAACGTACACGTTCCAACATTTGCTTAACCTGCAGGTAATGCTATTTTTAATACGCTTGCTATTCTAACTTTTCGAAATAGTATATCGTAAAATAACCTTATGCATTGGCATTTTAATTTTCATTCACCCGCCTATGCCGCAACAACAAATCCTACGGCAGCAAACAACATGCTAGATAATTTTGATTATCAAATATATGAGAATAGCTTGAAAATCCTTGTTAATTATAGGCATGATATTTCTGCTAATGGAAATTCAACAAATAAATCGAAATCGGGATATATGCCAGCCAGTCAATAACTTTATGCTTTGGCATTTAACTTCCTTCCTTACCGCATTTCTTTCTCAGAAAACTTTGCCAAGTTACTAATGAAGCAGGTGTCCAGCACCATGTCGTCATCATAACACCCGAACAAAAAACGCATAATAAATGCAGCTGCAACAGAGCAATGCTTGGACGGTTTTCAATTTTACAATCTAATTTCAAATCAATTTAACATTGAACAGTACACGTGTGCAGAGGAGCTATTACGTTTGATTGCACAATATGGCCACATGGAAGAGTTGCTGCTCGAACTTTTAGAAATTATTGAGGAACAAAAATCAGAATATAATTTCACAACAGCATTACGAGCATTCCAAGTGGTTTTGCTAAGAATGGGTGATAAGAAGTCGAGAGCGCTTGATTGAAAAACTACTTATATACTATATTACTGTAGCGCTCTTCTATGAACCGTTGCTGAAAGATGTGTTGTCGCAGCCACAATCTAGTGATAAGATTTTTTATGATACCAGCATAAATCGACGGAATGTGCTGTGCTGTTTTCTCATACAAATGTTGGGAAAACCATTAGCACTTTTAGATTTGACTGTAGATGAGCGTAAGAGCAATACTTACACACAACAATGTCCACGGAAGCTTACATAGGCTGCAACAAAATGTCTTGCCGATCCGCTTCGTTTGCTTTCAATGGGTGAGCAGCGTGTACGCTGGCGACGGCGCTTGGATGCGCAAAAAGTGTACATGAAATGAGTTCAAATAATATATTCTTTATTGATGGTAAATTACCATTAGATGCTTTAGCAATTTATTTTATATGATATGTGTGGAGATTAGTTTGGATGCAGTCCCAAAAATATATGCAAACCTTTATATATTTGAGGCATGTCTCTACTACGCAAACGAGCTGTTGGCGCATGAAGAACCAACGCTTCACTACCGCGCATTGCTTCTTGCCACACGTTTATTGGATGAACTGCTAACACATTAAATGAATTTGAATTGACGATCTTTGTATGCAACTTGCCCAGTACGATGCTTGGCTCCACGGCCATCCCTCTCCATTTTTTAACGCTCACCCATATAGAAAAATAGGTAAGACAACGGAAAAGAAGCCGACACGGAAAGATTGTCCAGTGGGTTTGATGTGTTTACAGTGGCTTATACGTATCGCCTGAAAGCGAGCCAAACCGGCATTGAGCACAGTGCCACCTTCGCAGAGTTCCCAAAAATTAATTTACTTTGCCCATTAAGTACAGCGTCGGTGGCAGCATATCAAGTATTTTAAGGTAATATGACTGTTCATTGAAATATTTTAACCTGAAAATGTAAAAGCAAAATTGATTAATGAAAAGAAAGAAATAAGGTTAAAAATTTTACTATAGGAACAGTAACTATATTCACCGCATGTCGTAAAACGTCTAAAGTCTACACGACATTCCTGACAAACGTGCACTGCATTAACGACGCTAAACGTTCGTACACTAACCACATTACGCGCGAAAACATTTCAATACTACTCAACAGTATATAGAATGAAGAGTTAAAATCCAAAAGAAAACCAAACTTCACGAACTACAGTAAATAGTTAACGAACTATTATAATAGGTTTTCAGCTAAGTTTAAAACCATTTTTTTTATTTTGCGTTGGCAGGTCACTTGTTGTGAAAATAAAGTTCACCACAAATCTAAAATAAACTTTAATACTACTTCGGCGACATCTACCGACATAAATCGAATTACAAAACGTATTAAATGCGCTAAAGCACCAGCCACATCGCATGGATGAGTGCTAAATCCGTTTTTTCTTCATTTATTTGCGCACATAAGTATTTACTTATGGCCTTTAATTTTTGATTTTAATTAAATTTTTTATCAACAAAAATTTGATTTCCTTTGCGAAAATATATTAGATATAATTTTTTTGGCTTACGCCACCCAAACAACATTCCGCCAACCTCAATTTGGGCATGATCAATGATACCAATATTCTTTCAGATCATGACCTGTTACCAAACCTTATTGGCCAAGTCAAAGGGAGGCGCAAAGCACTTCGACGTCGCTTGCCTGCTCTGCGGCAGGTATCATAACCTTAAACTCTGCGCAGAATATAGGAAAACATCCCCAGAGGAAAGGCTGCGGGCCGTGCTTCTGCACAAATATTGCCCGAATTGTATGTCTCCTTTCATCGCGTGGACAAGTGCAAAAGTAAATATCGCTGCAAACGGCGCCAGCAAAAGCTCCACACCACGCTCCATCTAGATGAGCGTCAATCTGAACGCGATGATGCAACAACCATTGGCGACGACAACCCGTCCGACGACGCGCTCTCAATCCACCTAATGGGCTCAGCAGGTGGAAGAAGAGGATATGGAAGAGGAGAGAGTGAAAGTGGAGGAAGAGCGAGCAAAAACGGAAATAAGACCCTCAACGAGCAGAAACGGGATGCGCAGTTTCCGCCCACTGTTGCAGCACCAATCTGCGATAAGGTCAAGGGATCAGATATCATCGGCATTGCAATCGGCAGGTTTCCCATTGCGAAAATGGACGTCCAACGCAAGAAAATTCTGCAGGGTATACCGAAGCACCATTTATTAACAGAGGACTTTTAGAGTTTGAAGATACTAGTATGGTTAAAGCTCTAGGCATTAAGTGGAACGCGCATTCCGACCTATTCTATTTTACTGCTAAACCTTTTGAAAACAGCGATGCCATCACAAAAGGGCTATACTTTCTGCGATTGCAAAGCTGTTCGACCCTCTTGGCTGGCTGGAACCAGTGGTATTTGTAGCCAAGATTATAATGCAAAATATTTGGTTGGAAGGCACGGGTTGGGACGAAGAAGTATCACAAACTACTCTAGATCGGGGGACCGCATTAATGCAAAAACACGGAAAAATCAACGATATCCGCATACCGCGATGGGTTCATTTTACTCCAAAGGACAGCGTTGAAATACATGGATTCAACGATGCTTCGAAAAAAGCAATTCAGCCACTGTCTTCCTGAGGGTTCAGACAAAGGATCGAGTATTCACCAATCTGTTAATTGCAAAGACAAGAGTAGCCCCGGTCAAAACTGTATCATTGCCACGACTGGAACTCTGCGGCGCAGTCCTTCGTAAGACTCGGCCATAGAAAATATGAAACTTTCCAATATTAAAGTAACCCTTTGGACAGATTCCACTATAGTACTGGCATGGATCCAAAAGCCACCATGTTCGCGGTCAACGTTTGTCGAATAACGAAAATCATCGACAAAGTAGGAGACAAAGTGTGGCGGCATGTAGAATCCGCGTCAAATCCTGCAGATTTGGCGAGCAGAGGCCTCCTCACGTCGGATTTAATCGACAATTCTTTCTGGTGGCAGGGACCTTCTTGGTTACAAGAAGATAACGAAAATTTGCCAATACAAGAAGAGCATTATAATACGAATATGGAGGAAAAGAGGGTGAAAGTTCCTACAACTTCCTTCAAAAATAACTTTGATATTCTGGATAGATTTTCCGATTTACCAAAGGCTTTGCGGGTTATATCCCATATTCTTCGGTTTTTCCAGAATACGCACCCAACAACTAAAGCCTCCTTTAAAAAGGAATCTCATTCGATAGCCCCTGACGAAATAGAAAAACAACACAAATATTGATAACAATATGCCAAAGGCAACATTATCAAGAAGAGTACGCAAATCTCAAGTCAGGAAAACTAATAAACGGTAAGAGTGAGATTTTACCCCTGGATCCATATAAAGACGAAGAAGGCATCGTTCGAACTGGGGGGGGGGGGGGCAGACTGGGGCATCCAAAGACAAGTCCCATAACGAAAGTCATCCCATTATCCTTCCATACAATTGTAGGTTAACCAGACTCCTAGTCGAATTTATCCATAAGATCTCCCTCCATGGAGAAAACCAGCTGATGATGCGCCTTATTCGCACTCAGTACTGGATTCCGCGCATTAAAAACATGATTAAGTCTCTCATCAACAACTGTAAAGTCTGCACTATTTACAAGAAGCGGGCGCAAACTCAACTTACGGGAATCCTCCCAAAGGAGCGCACAAAATTTACTAGGGCCTTCGCCAACACAGGGGTAGGTTTCTCCGGACCATTTGACATTAACCCTTTCGACTCCGCTCATAAACCAGTAGTTCTAAAATAACAATTTTTACTTGTATTGGAACATAGATGTATGCCACATTTCGCACATTTTGATAGTGGTGTTGCAATTTTACAGTGGCGGCATCGGCCTTTTTCTCCCCATATTACCCAATGAAGGCTCCCATCATATCTTTTGAAATTTGGCGGATCGTGAACTAATTTACGGTGCTTAGGATTGAAGATGGATGCACAATCCGATGACGGAGATGATGATGTGGTATCGACTTGGTACTGTTCCGATATGTTTTCACTTGGTCGACCTCTTTTTCGTTGTACTGAGCTGGTTGATGTGGCATTTAGCAACTCATTTGCTATCTCCATTTGAAATTTGATAAGTGGTATGTGTTTTGCATTCGGCTCAACGTTCTTCAGGTCCTTACGATACAAAAGCCAAGAATTTGTTACGGCCGTCCCTAAAGCCCAGTAAAGTATTCGCATGTACCATTTAGTGGACCGATGATTAATTTTATAAAGCTCCATTAGCATGTCTGCCAGATCCACCCCTCCCATATGTTTGTTATATTCTGACACAATGGCTGGCCTCGTTACATCAATAAATTGTTTTTTTTGTGCTCCAAGGACGGCAGGTACCAATTGGTTCATCCCCAATAAATGAAGATAATAATTGTGCCGCTTTATTGTCCAACCAGCGAACTGTGGCAATCCCATAGTTCCCTTCGCACTTCATATCATACGATCCTCGGCCCAATTTCTTTAAATCAGCTTCTGATTTCATATCGCAGTTACCCATACGATTTTTTCTGACAGTGCCGATACAAAATATACCCATCTCTTTCAAGCTTACATGCAAACTTACCGAAGTAAACCAATTGTCGAAATACAGCTTGAAGTTTTTGAATTTCGGGACCGAGGATGCCAAATATATGACGATATCAGATGATATGCCAAGTCCATATGATGGGCAAGTTCCATCCCCTACATAAAGCGGGAAGTCGTATATTATACCCGATGAACCTGCTCGGATAAACATTTTCAGTCCCCATTTATGAGGTTTAGCTGGGTTATATTGTTTCAGTGCTGATGCTCCTAAAAAGGGCGATTCAAAAATATTTATTTTTGACATTGAAAAAATATCACTCCCCTTTGTACGCTATTATTTGCTCGTCAATACTTTGATGTTCTTCCTGAGGTAAACTGTTGAGCTTGTCTTTCAGCATTGACAAAATTGGACGAATTTTGTACAGTTTATCATAGTTAGCATCCCCTTTTTTGGGTTGCTTTGATTTGTCAGAGAAATGTAAGAATTTCTTTATTTTTTCAAATTTGTTGCGGGGCATCGAATCCGTTATTGCGGTCAGCTTTAGTTCTTGAGACCATGTCATTTTGAAATTTGGAAGCTTAATCACTCCCAAATATAACAAAATACCAAAATATCGGTGAATATCCTCTTTAGTACATTTTAGTTCAGTGCCGGACTCCTGCAGTGCATACAGGTTAGTCTCTTTTACGAAAAGTTCTATGACTGCTTCGTCAAAAAATGAGTTGAAGTATTGTATTGGGCTTTTAACCAATTGAGAATACTCTAGAGGATTTTCGAAATGGGTATTTGGTATATCAAATGACGACTTTCTCCACCGCAATGTTGCCAGATCGATTTTTTCAGCTATAAAACTTTCGGATCTCTCCGGATAATCTTCACCATGTCCTTCGCTGTCGATATTTTCTAATAAATTTAGCTGGATTTCCTCAACTTCACCTAAATTATCTTCCAAATCGTTTACTAAAGCTTCCTCCTCGTCAACTTCACTTTCTTCATCAGAAGATTCATCCCAGTCAAATGCTAGAGCTGCAGCTATATCCACTTCAGAAATACCTTTACGTTTGCTCATCTTTTTTTTTACTACCACCGTTGCCCAAAGATGCTTATAAGCAACTTCAGTAGAAAAAAAAATACTAGTCTAAATATTGCAACTTTTTCTCAAATATTATATTACTTACTTTTTATAGAACTTTATAGCTTTGAAACGGCGTACTTATTTTTTTCAAATTCTATTTCGAATATATTTTTATTTAATTTTTAATTTTGCTCTACAATTTAGGCACGCGCACTTCACTTGACTTCCAACTAAATAAACATTTACAGTTATTTTTATCGCAGCACAAGCGAAACTTTGTTAGTGTTTTTCTTTTCATGGAACTACAAGTTATTCATTTCATCCAAGCGTTTAATCTTTTCGATCCCTTTGGTTCGAAAAAAACTGTGCTGAAGATCGAAGTTGCTTATAAGCAACTTTGGGGTCGAGAGGGTTAAGTCTTACCGAGGGAGAGGGTCTCGGACCTCAAAGAGATAGGTCTGTCTGTTTGTCTGCTTTTCGACGAAAGCCATCCATCTAGAAGCGACAAACTACCTTAGTTCCGGGTCCTTCCCAGCTGTATCCGCTCGATTTGTATCCAGGCCAGGCTGTCCGAAAAACGTTTACTCCGACAATGGTACCACTTTTTCGGAGCTTCGTGATCTTTCCGATCCCAGTCTAAGGCATTTCTGCTTGAAGCAAGGGACGGAGCATTGAATAAATATAGCCATCACACTTTAGAATGGCATTTTATATCGACAAGTGCTCCTCACGTGGGAGGTTTGTGGGAAACGGGGGTAAAAAGTTTTAAGACCCAGTTTAAAAAGATTGCGTCCGATCATAAATATACTTTCGAAGAGTTTACAATCCTCTTATGTCGAATTGAGGCCTGCCTCAACTCTAGACCTCTCAGTCCCTCATCCAACGACCCTTCCGCCCTGGAGGCGCTTACTCCAGGCCACTTTCTCGTAAGTGGGCATCTTTTATCTCCACCTGAACTCGATTGTAGTGAAAACCCTGCCTCAATTGTAAACCGATGGCAGAAAATGAAGGCCCTCCATCAAACATTCTGCAAAAGATGGAAATCGGAATATCGGTCGAACTTAACACCCGCGGACCTAGTCGTCATAAAGGAGGATAACCTCCAATCAAACGAGTGGAGAATGGGGAGAGTCGTCAACACACACCCAGGTTCCGATAACCGTGTACATGTTGTTGACGTCCATACAATTAAAGGACAAATTAAGAGACCAGTCGGGAAACTGGTACTACTTAAGCCCAACGACAAGGAAAATGAACCTTAATAGTCCACATTCCTATAATAACCCAGCTCTCGTTCACCCCGAACGAGGCCAACACACCCTAACGCAGATTCACTATCTGCCGCAGAGTACAATTGTATCATTCTTTTTCTCATTATCATAAAAATCCAACTTGCTTATTGCCAATTTCCTCAAACGGGTTTTTGTGTTTGCTATGTCTGGTACGTGGCACCCGCAACCGATTGTGATTAAATGTACAATAATTTTTTCTCAACTGTGATCACTTAAATGAGTATCCAAATGTATTATTTACATTTCTTAACAACAGGTAAATAAAATCAACTACGTATGTATACTGAGCCTTGTCCATCCGAATGGCACGTTGTTAACAATTTTCCCAAATTATTTAACAAATTATAAAATTGCTTCAAATAAACGTTTCCATACATTTAAAGCGATAGGGGCAATCGCCGCTTAACTCATACAAATAGACCACATTGGGTAATTCGTTGTAGTTCCATAAATGGACCACTAACAGCAACATTACCAAGTTTCTTTGAAAACCGCCTTACCAACAAGCATAACTTTAACACATAATTACACACAATGTATGCAGTGTGTAAAACAATAAAATATGAAAAGAATGCAATTGGAAATGTGCTGGTAACACTTCAACCATCGTAGGAGTGCGCGTTCAAAGCCCACTCCCGGGATCAAAGGCTTCGAAGAGTCCTGCTGTAGCATGGCAATCAATTTAATCATCACGTGCAGCTGATAAGCCTCAAAAATTAACAATAACCTTTTTTTCGCTCTCTGAATTTTTCACGAATTTTGACAAACGCAATTTCTGCGATCAATAATCATGTTTACCATAGTGATGTCACGACAGACCTGCAACCAGCGCTTACTATTTAGCGCAGGTTCTTTCTTGAAATTACCGTCCGATGAACCGCGTCGCACCCAATGGATACTAAATCGCGGAAATAAAACCTCGAAAAATCTTACAAACTCTCAAACTCGGGACAAATATATCATAGAAAGTGGTTACCAAAAAGCAATTCCACAGGCATGCAGTACTAATTTCACATCTAAGGGTACCATCGACGAGCCAATAACCCAAAGATGGCAGCAGCAGTAAAGGATACTGTTTTGCGGGGCAGTGTGGACCCGGGGAAGTCGGGCGTGTGCGTCGCAAATAAAAAGAAAGCAAAGAAAAGAATTAGGGCGAGTAATAACAAATGTATTCACGTTATAAACAATATAAATTCTCAGCTTTATTTATTATCAAAAAGGGAATTGCTTCACAAACTAATTCGAATTCAATGTTCTTAAAATTGTTAATTACACATTCGTGCACGGCAAATGTTAGTAATATGACGACCGCAAATGGTTGGATAAATTACAATTCAAAAATAGAAATATTGGTGGCTGATTGCCAGACAATTGCCAAGTGCAAATTCTAATGTTAAAATCGCAATTATTAAGAAGAATCACAATAGCAAAGTGCGATTATCGCGTAAATTATATGCACAACCTATGAAAAGATACGTAATATGATAACTCACCTGTGAGATAGCTGCTGGCTCGTTGACGTTCCAAAATAGAAAAGAAAGTTCAAAACCGCGAACAAGTCCGCGGCACCTGCCGATAGCTAACTTTCGTTGAGTTTTTCCCCTTCAAAGTTAGCTCTCGGCTGGTGTTAGCCGTTACCGGTAATAATAATAAATAAATAACTAATGTGCGTGTTAGGGTGGTCCGAAATATTTAGGCTGGTGGCCTAAACATGCCGGCCCCCTTGCGGCGAGCAACTTGAAACTCGGTGAGTACGCCAGCAACCTTCCCAAGGCGGGATAAACTAAATAAATTTAAAATATGATACGTATGTATAGTAGGATCGTAAGTACGATCTCCGGCGGACATCCGTGCTCGCAGTACTGCAGCCTCGCTGAACTGTGGATGAAAAAGAAAAGCGTTAGTATTCAAGTACGTGGGGTTGCTTGGTTTAAAATGCACCTTGTGGTATAGTTTACGGTTTTATAGTGGGTGGGCTCCGGACACGACGAGGCCGAATATTGTGGCTTGGGTGAGGAGCCCGCGGACAGTCGACGCGGGTGTGCCGCCGACCATAATATTGGCGTAGACGTCGGCGCCCAAAGTGAGCAACACTGGCGACGATCGGTAAAACGTCGGATCGGCCAGCTTCATGAACTGGAATGGGGCCGCTACCGACGGGTCCAGATTTGCCGTGGGGTTTAACCTGGCATAGTTTGCTATTACGGTGGCTTGGGTCGTGATTTTTCCCGCTACCCCATACTTCCCTCGAAGAACGATGGTGCACCTCGACAGACGTGCCGTATTGTTACGCTCCAGGTGTAGATCCTTGCACAAATTGGCATCGATAATGCTGGTGGGAGCGCAGGCATCTAACAGGGCGCGGACCAGGTGTAAACGGCCTCCTGCCTCAATTCGGACTATGGCTGTCGGCGCGATGCCGATCAATGCTCGAGTTATAGTCGGTGCCGTTAAATTATCCCGGAGTCGACCACTTCTGAAGCCGGCTGGGTTTGTTGTTTGGCGCGCGAGGGTGGTTGTGGTACCCTCCTTGCGTGGTGGATACGGGGCCGCTCTGTCAGTAGAGAGTCGGGTCGAGCGGAACGGACGCGGCTCCGCGCCGCCTCGGCGCCCACTGGCATTGCGGTACGATGGGCGGAAAGGACGGGTCTCCGCGCCATCCCCGTGTTCCATGTGTCGCTGATTGCTTTTCTGCTTCTCATGCTGAAGCAGCGGTCGGAAGGATCGTGCTTCTCCACTGGCCGTTGGGGCAATGGCTAAGGCGGCTGCACCTCTCGTGCACTCTTCCATCTCCTTCTCCTCCTCTTCTACCTGTTGGGCCCACGATCGTGTGTCCTCGGTGAGGTTGATCGACATCACCTCGTCGCTTTCGTCGTCGTCGCGCTCTTCGCAAGGGATCGGGCGTGGCCGTGCTTGCTCGTCCTCCATATGAAGCGTAGTGTGGTGTGGTTCACGGCAGCGGTGGCAACGGTCGTTGCTAGGGCATATCTCTAACCGATGGAACGGCGATAGGCAATTGGGGCAGTGCCGGTGTATCAGGACGGCCCGGAGGCGTTCTTCTGCCGACATTCCCCTGTACCGCGGGCATAGTCGTATGCCGTGGTTCTTCTGGCACAACCGGCAGAAAACGGTGAAGGAGTCAACGCGTTGCTCCGTCTTGGTGCGTTTGACCGAGAAACCCGTCATTCTGGAACGGGAACTTGTTATTATTTGTTTTGCATTTTAAGGGAATTGGGTGGCGTATGGGCGGAGAGTAGAGGCTTAATTGGTCGAGCTTGTGGTTGGCGTACTCGGGATAAAGGGTTGTGTGGAACGAATAATCTTATTAAGTTATTCTGTCGATGTAATGATGGGTTTGTAGTGGTTGAAACCACTGTTATATTTAATATAATTTTATTGAGATACGCCTAAAGGTATCTTTAATTTTGGTAAATATCCTCATCATAACGAAATTCTGATATTGAAAGCAGTCATTTTTTGGTGTTTGCCTAATACAGGCAATATGCGGTAATATACGTTACATTTGTGTAGCAGATGGTATCACGAGTTACCCGTGTATTTTCACGGCTCCTTGTAGTTGCCCTACAAAAATTTGGTCACAAAACTCACCCACGCCGATACAAATGTGGCTGTGAATATAACCTATGAATCCCTGTAAAATGACTAGTCAAATGACGTCGTGCATACAAATGTGCGACAAATGTAATGAGGCCTTTATTTGCTGTCTGGGAACACTCTTTGTGTTGATTTGGGCCATGTTGTGTGAGAATCACAAATTGTGGTGTGTTTGTTGATTCCAACACAACACTGGCGGGAATAGCCAACAATAACGAGTGTGGCAATTTGTAGAGCTGTCAGCTGTTCACTCTTCCAATTGTTGAAATGAGACCGCTGTGCGGTGCTGCCCATTGCAATGTAATGATACATAATGGCCATGTCATGAAAGTATTTAGGGACAGCTTGCGTCTGAGTCCTGACGCGACATTAAATTTAAAGTCTGTTCTAAAAAGTTTAATTTCTCCCTTGTTTGTAACATCGAAAGCATAGATGACACTACTTTATTCCTGCTGGGATTTCAAGCAAAAAGGGGACTGACGAAAGTCTGTCGAAACTTCAATACACAAAAAAAGCAATTTCTGTCATGAAAGCGAGACCACTATTGAGTGTGACATGTTTAAAATGTAAAACACAAACTAACAACGTTTCTCAAAAAAGAAAGAAGCAAAAAGACGGCTGAATGTCAGGAAAACTATCGAAATACAACCTGGCGCGTGTGTTTTCAGTGAAACCAGGCTGTATCTTCAGGGTTTTCGTTAGTTGATTTTTTGTTCGGTTACTAACACTCGAGTTTGTTGGATCCCGCGGATCCGTGTTGTGATACTCTTTGGATCGCGCGCAATGTGCTTACTACGTAAGAACCGAAAAAAAACAAATGTCATCGAGTGGCAACCTTGTTTCGTTCACTCAAAATGTCATTCATTCATGGAAATGAGTATAGAGACATTTTGAATGAATTTTCACTATGAAGAAAACTGGTGATGGGTAAGTATGAGTATCGTTCCCTTTTTTGATAATTTTATAAATTTACTAATCTTTTATTCTTTTTTTTCTCATTTCAGATGGAAAAATACTTATGTGCTCTGGCACATAAATTCGCTTTTTCTCTACATCTCGTGGGGAAGGATTTTGTCTGCTCTCTATTTGAAGATAAATTTAATGCAAATTATAATCTATTTTCAAATAAAAATCAGTGCAAATCACTACTAACAAGAGTTCCCAGCAGCTTCAGCAACAGCAGCTGCATCAGCAGCAGCAGGCGGGGTTTGCACCACGACGTCAATATGATGGTATTGCACCAGCAATTCTTACCGGTATAGAGACTATAGCTAATGGTCATATGCAACAACAACCGAAGGTCGAGATAGCTACGCGTCCAAATACGTCTAAAAAGGAAACAATCGCTGACTTGACTGCTGCTACCAGCAAGTTGGCCATTGAGGAATCATTAAAATTGACCGATAGCAATGGTTTGGCGATGAAGACGCCGGTTTCTATTTTACAAGAATTATTGAGTCGTCGTGGTATAACACCAAATTATGAGTTGGTGCAACTCGAAGGCGCCATACATGAACCGACTTTTCGTTATCGGGTCGCATTTAATGACAAGGATGTTCCATTTACGGCCATGGGTGCTGGACGCTCAAAAAAAGAGGCTAAACATTCAGCTGCCCGAGCACTAATTGATACGTTAACTGGTGTGCAGCTGCCTGAGCCAAGTGCTGGAGCAGGTGCTGGTGGAGCCTCTGGTGGCTCTGCAGGTGCTAGCAATGAAGGCAACGCAAATACAGCTGGAAATGGCGACGGAGGCGATAAAGTTGGTGGAAATCCAATAGGTTGGTTACAGGAGATGTGCATGTCACGCCGTTAGCCGCCACCAACTTATGAGACCGAAACTGAAGTTGGTTTGCCGCACGAGCGTCTATTTACGATTGCCTGTTCGATTCTCAATCATCGTGGGGTGGGAAAGGGCAAAAGTAAGAAGATTGCTAAACGATTAGCTGCACACAAGATGTGGACACGGTTGCAAGAAAATTCATTAGATAACAATCAAATATCTGAGGCTATGCGTGCCGATCTGGATGGTGATGTGGAAAACTTGTCTAAAAGGACCCAAAATTGATTACGTAAAGTTGTTGTCGGACATTGCTAATGAGAATCAGTTTGAAGTTACTTATGTAGACATTGAGGAAAAGACATTTACTGATCAATGTCAATGTTTGGTTCAACTATCCACTTTGCCGGTTGGTGTATGCCATGGCTCTGGACCAACGCTCTGTACTGCTTAATCGTAAGCGATAGTTGGTTAGCAAAATTTCAGCTAGTTGAAATGAAGTGGGCAGTTTGTAGGGAAAAATTCTTTGATGGGCAATTGTAGGGCAAGCAATTTTTGTAGGGCAAGGAACCTCCATATGAAAAGCAAGTTGCGTTGGGGACTATATGCCTTTGCTACTGGAATAAAATATTTGGAAATCGCTCGTATATTTAAAATTACATTGCGGACAACAATATGCAGAATTATGAAAAGCGTTGCCGAATCAATTATAAAAACATTCGGTGATCAATATTTATATGCCAACTAGTGAGGAGGAGTTAGATGAGATTGGGGAAGCCTTTTACAGTGCGTCTAAAAAAATGCCACCCGTAGCCATTGGGGTGATCGGAGTATGTGAAGTGCCGGCTAAGCCCCAAGTCAATAGCAATTCTAGCGAATCCGAACATTCCGCAATCATATTGCAGGTGCTGGTTGATAGTAATATGTTATTCCGTAAAGTAAAATTGGACACAAACCAACCGTCACTATTTTTGGAGGAAACAAACGAAATTACAAACCTCTCCCCAAGATTAATTAAGAATCAACCAGTTTCGCGCTTCATTGTCACACCAGACACATATTATCGATTAAGAATGTCGCTTATGCACAAATATCACGATCCTGTTGAGCCGCACGAATACGACCTTAATGAAGCCGTCGACCATCTATTCATATTTAGAGACCGGGCTTTGCAACGACTTCTTGTACGATGGAGAATACTAAAATTTAATGGTGATATTGATCTAAGAATGATGGAAGAAGTTGTTCTTGCTTGTTGCGTTTTACACAACGTAATAGGAAGGAACGAAAAAACATTTAACGAACAATGGTCTAAAGGGCCACATTCAGATAACACTAAATATACAATGAGCAGTCGATTCAAACCAGTTTTGAATGAACTCCATGGAAAACCCAATTCTTGGAAAGCAGACGGTGCATCCAAAACACGCAAGTTGCTTGGATAGGCCATATATTCTACAGACATGTAGACTTTACCTATAATGTGGTTGTTTTTAACTGAATCACTTTCAGACGCAATCTTCGTACTATTCGAATTGCTGCTACAAGTTGTTGATTTGATAAGAAAATAATAAAACAGTGCGAAAAATGGATGTTTTGACGATTATATAGATGTTAACCGACATCATCCAACGACCTTTTAAAACACTCGTCGAATATTTCAAGTACCAAGGTCACTATTCTCCTGAAAATCGTTTATGGACCATATTATGCCGCGCATACTGCTACAATGTTCCTTAACGGTTTCTTTTCTTTTGTATTATAGGTCTTTCTATATATCGTGCGTGCATTAGTCGAAGCTTACATTTATGTCCATCTCTTCGTTATTTTGCATACATGCCACTTTTATGGTTGTACCACTTCGTCAATGTACCGCATAGCACACTTGATTATGCTACGTTTAACGGTGTGGCCCAGGTACTGCCTTTACTGCGACGCTTGAAGTATGCAATGTCTATACTAGAATTGATGGTTCGGGACGTGAGTCCGAGATGAAAATCGAACAGGGGCTCTACTTAGGTAAGCTTACCTCCTTCTTAATGTGTGTGTATAATAGTAAAGTATTCCCGCTTTCACACAGGTAATCGCACTGTAGTGACACCTATGGAAACATTGAAAGGGTATAACATATATTGAAGCTGGACTCAGTGCCGTTGCCACAACATAGAGGCGTGCAAGCTTCCTTACAACCAAAAATGTGCACGGTAAGTTGGAACTACCCTTTGGTTTTTTTTTAAGTGAGGTATTACAAAGCATTTCCGTCTCATGTGCGTAAAGGTTTGATGTATCTGCCGGTGCTGCTAATATGACATGCTTACTTCCAAACACCTGACAAAGCAAATTATGTTCAGGATCATAATGTGACATTAATCAAATCGTTTTCCGCGTTTATCTTTTTCGAATGAAGACAATATTAGACAAACGCTGGTCTCTGTATTTTTCCTTGCGTTTTCGATACGCCTCGCCCCCAGCTGAAAATTGAGTTTTGACGTTCTGACAAAAGTGTTCTGACTCATGTCTGCTAAAAGCAAAATTGGGCCGTAAAATGCATAGTTCTCTGGTTGATATCCAAGGGCATCCTCCACCCTTTCCGAGATCTTTAGAAATGTACAGTTCTCATATGATTGATAACCACTGAACCATATGAATACTTTGATGATCGAAAACTGAATATAGTTCTCAATCATTTTTGGAGTCATATGCGAATCGAATATGTTTACTTTAGATGGTCAACGATTTTTTAGTCATTTTCCATTCAGCTTTCTGAATCTGCCCTGATTATCTTGGTTGACTGATTAATGAATATTCTACGTGTTAAAGTTTTACCTCTCATTGAGGATTTTAGTTGGTCTGAGATATGGATCAGAAGTGATTATTTAAGCATAATCACAATTAAGCTACATTTTCGTCTCGACAATAAATTAACTTTTGAACCGAAAATACCTTTGAATCTGAACGTTTTTAATCATCCATGATGTTTGAAGGGTTTGTGTCACTGGATATTCTGGTGGTTCGTGAATAAAAAAAATTTTTTTTTTTTGGGGTATGCGGTGGCAGATAGTTTATCTGCGGTAGGGTTCTGTTGGCCTCGTTCGTGGTGAACGAGAGCTGGGTTAGGGGATTTGTTGGCCTCGTTCGGGGTGAACGAGAGCTGGGTTACGCGGGTTGTAGGCCTCGTTCAGGGTGAACGAGAGCTGGGTTATACGGGTTGTTGGTTATAACGGTTGGGAGTTACAAGTCTCCCTCACCCTCACTGGAGGGTGGTAGTAGGACCAATTTCGTGATTGGTCTGGTGGTTTGTCCTCTTGCCGTATCAAGTTCGACGACTCGAACTCGGTTATCGGGGCCATAATGGAGGTTGGCTATCCGACCTAGTCTCCATTCGTTGGGGGGCAGATTGTCTTCTTTAATGACGACTAAGTCCCCCTGTTTGAGATTCGATTGTGGATGCTTCCACTTAACGCGCTTCTGCAGTTCGGTGAGGTACTCCGTTTTCCACCGCTTGCAGAAGGTTTGATGCAGCGCCTTAAGTTTTTCCCATCGATTGACGAGTGAAGCGCGATTCTCGCTGACGTCAATCTCGGGTGGCGCTAGTAGGTGGCCCCCGACTAGGAAGTGCCCGGGGGTGAGTGGCTCCAGGTTGGACGGGTCATTGGAAGATGGGCTTAGGGGTCGGGAGTTGAGACAGGATTCAATCCTACACAGGAGGGTGCTAAACTCCTCTAGAGTAAATTTATGATCCAATGCGATCTTTTTGAAATGCGTTTTGAAACTCTTGACTCCCGCTTCCCACAGTCCGCCCATATGAGGAGCAGCTGCTGGTATGAAATGCCATGTAAGGGTTTGGTGGGCATATTTAGAGAGGGTGTGGTTGCGCGCATCAACGAGGAATGCCTTGACCTCTGAGCGGAGAGCCCTCGACGCACCGACAAAGTTCGTTCCGTTGTCGGAATAGAGGTTTTTCGGGCATCCTCGTCTGGAGACAAACCGACTAAATGCTGCTAGAAACGCGGCGGTGCTGAGGTCGCTATTCGCCTCCAAGTGGATCGCCTTAGTCGCAAAGCAGACGAATAGGCAGACGTAACCCTTAGACATGCGGCATCCTCGTCCGCTGTAAGACTTTATGTCAAACGGTCCTGCGAAATCCACCCCGGTGTTGGTAAATGCCCTGCTAAAGGTAGTGCGTTCCGCAGGGAGGGTTCCCATGAGTTGCGTCGGGGAACGTTTGCGGAATAGCGTACAGGCCTTGCAGTTATGTATGATGGATCGGATCATGTTTTTGACCCGAGGTATCCAATACTGCGTGCGTAGGAGCCGCAGCATTAGTTGGTTTCCGCCATGTATGGAAATGGTGTGGACAAACTGGACCAGGAGACGGGTGAGTCGGCAGGCGTAAGGGAGGATTATCGGGTGACGCTCGTGGACGGGAATGTCCCTGGATGCGTTGAGGCGACCCCCCCCCCGAAGGACATTATCTTCGTCGATAAAGGGGTTTAGAGAGAGAATCTCGCTTTTGGTCGCGATGGGTTTCCTAGTTCGCAGAGAGCTTATTTCTTCGGCATAGTGGTTGGTTTGGAATATCCTTATGAGGCGGCTAGGCGTAGCCTTGATTTCGTCGGGAGAGATCTGGTGAGACTCTGCTTTAAAGGACATTTTAGTTTTTGGACGTGTTCTATTCGAGAATCGTATAATGTAGGAGATTACCCGCAACGCTCTTGATAGATCGGAAAACCGATCAAGAATATCCTCGCTATTGTTGATGTTCGTTGCTACATGCACTTGTACTCGTTTTTCTTCGATGTTTGTGTGGTACTCCTGTTCGCCTTGAGATGGCCATTTTGCTTTGCCTTCTTGCAGCCAAGAAGGTCCCTGCCACCACAAAGAGTTGTCGACTAGGTCTGTGGCTGGAAGTCCTCTGCTGGCTAAGTCCGCTGGATTTGATGCGGACTCGACATGATGCCATGCTTTAGTTCCTACCTTCTCGACGATTTTCGTTACCCTGTGAGCTACAAATGTTGACCAGGAACACGGGGGTTTTTGAATCCATGCCAGGACGATGGTCGAATCTGTCCATAGGTGCATGTTAAATGTGCCTAAGTTTAGGTTCTCCATCACATTTTCCAAAGTTTCAGCCAGCAAGACCGCACCGCATAACTCCAATCTTGGTAGTGAAATTGTTTTTACTGGTGCCACCCTCGTTTTCGCCATGAGTAGACTAACGTATGCCCTATCGTTGATCTTAGCTCGCACGTAAACCGTAGCCGCGTAGGCTTTTTCGGACGCGTCACAGAAGCTGTGAATTTCTATATCGTTGGTTGGGGTGAAGTGCACCCACCGAGGTATACGAATCCGGTTAATGGCGGGGTACTCCTGCATAAAGGTTTGCCACCGATCTAAAGTGATTGTGGATACCGGTTCATCCCAATCCGTCCCCTCCAGCCAAATGTTCTGCATTAATATCTTAGCTACGATGATAACTGGAGCCAGCCAGCCTAACGGGTCGAAGAGTTTGGCGATGGCCGATAGGATCGCCCTTTTTGTTAAGATGTCTTGGTTTTCGATTGGTTTCGCTGTGAAATAGAAATTGTCGGAATGCGCGTTCCAACGGATGCCTAGGGTTTTTACCATGCTCGCCTCCTCGAATTCCACAAAGTCTTCCGTAAGCCTGTGAGGTTTGGGTATGCCCTGTAGTATCCTACTGCAGTTGGATGTCCACTTCCGCAGAGGGAATCCTGCTGACTTTAATGCAGCTGTGATTTCATCGCGGGCCGCGATCGCTGCCTCGATGCTATGTCCCCCTGCAAGGACGTCATCGACGTACATACTGTTTCGCAAGATATGCGCTGCGGTTGGCAGAGACGCCTCGACGTCATCAGCAAGTTGATGTAGGGTTCTGATCGCTAGATAGGGGGCACAGTTTACCCCAAAGGTTACCGTGTTGAGCTCAAACACGCTGACAGGGTCCTCTGCTTTGAGTCGAAAAACTATTCTTTGGTATTGGGTTTGATTTTCCTTTACCCAAATTTGCCTGGACATCTTCTCAATGTCGCTATTGAAGACGTACTTGTAGAATCTCCATCGGAGGAGCAGTATTGTTAAGTCGGATTGAAGTACTGGGCCGGTGTGTAGAACATCGTTCAGGCTTATGCCATTGGATATAGGGCACGACGCTTTGAATACGACCCTTACTTTAGTCGTTGTGCTTTCTTCTTTGATCACCGCATGATGCGGTAAGAAGTAGCAATCAGATGATTGTGGTGGTACTACGGTGTGCACTTTAGACATGTGCCCTAACGTGACGTATTCTGTCAGTACCCTATTGTATTCCGTCTGTAGGGCCGGTGTCTTGGCTAGGCGCGTCTCGTTCCGATAGAACTGAGAGCAGACGCTCTTGAGAGATGGGCCCAAACAGACGGTTTTTGGGAAGCTTTGCTTGAATGGAAGGGCGACGGTATATCTTCCATCTGAATTCCTTTCCGTTGTGTTTTTATATAGTGCCTCGCAATAGGCATTATCTTCGGTCAGGGCCTTTTTTGTAGGTACGTTTTCAAGTTCCCAGAAAGCGGCTAGCTGCTTGTCTAGGCTAATTTCATTGAAAAAAGATACCCGCATATTGGTTGGGTGAGGTGCATCTGCACGACCGGTTAAAATCCAACCGAAGACAGTTTCTTGGGCGAGAAGCGTATTTATAACGTTCTTCCGTATACCGTTTAGTATTATCAGCGGATAAATGTCGCCTCCAAGTATGAGATCGACTGGTTCATTAAAGAAAGAACCTCTTATCCGCCAGAATCAGATCAGGGAACGCTTGCCGAGTCGTGGCGCTCACTTGGCAAGTCGGAAGGTCCCCTGTTAATTGAGGCAGGACTAGGGCCACCGTATTGATGCTTACTAAGGGGTCTGTAAGCGAACCTAATGTAATCGCACATGATTCCTTTACCTGTGCAGATGGCGTACTATTTATTCCTGACACCTGCACATGCAAACGTTTGGACGGAAGGTTTATTCGCTTCTTTAGTCTTTCAGTTATGAAAGAGCATTCGGACCCAGAGTCTATCAGCGCTCTGGCGGAAAATTTCACCCCGTTGTATATTATATGAACCCGCGCTGTTCCTAATAACACCCCTTTAGTGGTGTTAGCATGACACGAAGAGACGTTATTAGCATTATCTTGTCTTTTTTCAGACTCCATCCTTGCCCTAGCCTGTTGTGAGGTTGACGGTGTATTATCGGTGGTGTTTTGAGTCCACCTTTGAGGAGTTGTCTTTGGTTGTGCTGTCGGAAGATGGAGCAAGGTGTTGTGCCTGGCATGGCACGTGCTGCAATTAAATTGGCTAGTGCATCGTGTCACGGTGTGTCCACCCGACAGACAATTCAGACAGTAACTATTGTTCTTGACAAATTCGATTTTCCCTGACGTAGACAACCTACGGAATTTTTGGCAATTTCGTAATTTGTGCTCCGTACTGTTGCACATCTTACATGCCGATTTTGGTACGCTGGCTTGGTAAACCCCAAGTTTTGTAGAATTTTCCCTAGAATTCGAATTTTGACTTTTGGGTGCTTTTGTAGTTTTGTTACCCCTAAGATCGGAAACCGTCTCTAATGTCTGGAAGCGATTGGACAGGAATTTGTCCATATCCTCCCATTTCGGGATATCTATCTTCCGTTCTACGGTCTGTTCCCAAAGAGCCAATGTAGATTCAGGGAGTTTTGTGGAGCATAAGTAAGTTATGATTGCATCCCAATTTGTGATGTCAATATTATGACATTGTAGCGCAGAAATGCAATTGTTGATCTCACGTTGCAATTTTTTGATTGAGGTTCCACACTCCTGTTCGACTGCCGTCAGATTAAATAAGAGTTTAAGTTGGGTGTTTACTAGGATACGTTTCTTTTCGTACCTGTCGCTTAAGTTTTTCCAAGCGGTTGCAAAACCCTCGTTTGTTAACGAGCACCTGCCCACTATTTCTTTTGCCTCCCCTTGCGTTTTTTGCTTCAAATAGTATAATTTCTCGACATCTTTCAGATCGGTATTGTGGATGTATATCGCCGTGAACATATCTCGAAAAGCTGGCCAGGAGAGGTAGTCGCCTTTAAATACATCGGTGTCACAAGGCGGCAGCCGCATTTTATGTCCACGGCGCGAGGAGTCTTCCTCCTTTGCTTCATCTTTCGCGGGCTGCGGGGTGATAGCTTCGGCTTCAGCCGCCACAGGAGACATGCATTGCAGGTAGCATGCAAAGCAACTTTTATTTTTCTTTCTTAATGAGCTGAGCTCGTCTTTGGACAGTTTAGAATTGCTGAGAAGACTTTCATATGTGGACTTGGTCTTCTTCCATAGTGCCCTTAGCTCCTCTTGCAGTAGTGCAAGGGTGTGCTTGTTCCGGGATTCGGCCGGGGTGGAGTTGAAGTCTTGTTCAAACTCCACTATGGAATCAGCCAATCTAATATAAGTCTCCATTGATTTTATTAATTTGAATATTTTGTCTCTTTGAAGGTGTCGAGCTCGGAGGTAAACGACTTAGTGGCTTTGGTGTAAATGCAACCACAACAAAAAATTATAAGAGTGTTTTCGTTTTTGCTGTGATTGCGCTGTATAAGTAAAAGCTTTAGGAACACACGAATTCTGATTGAATGTGTTAACACAGATAGCAATCTTATGTGAATAGTGCTAAGCAAAAATTTAAGCAAATGTAAATTATGCCGTGTATGTAATGTGGCCAGTGATATGAACCACTTATAGAAATCCTCACGAGGATTGTGCAAGCCACAGATAGAAATTCTGACGAGGATTTAATGTGTATGCAGTGATATGGAAATAAACACAAATAGAAATCCTGACGAGGATTTAGTGTGTATAAACTGATATAAATGTAGTGATATGCAGCACAGATAGAAATCCTGACGGGGATTTAATGTGTATGCAGTGATATGGAAATAAACACAGATAGAAATCCTGACGATGATTTAGTGTGTATAAAATGATATAAATGTAGTGATATGCAGCACAGATAGAAATCCTGAGGTTCTAGTCGGTGCAAAGTGATATTAAGCACGGATAGAAGTCCTGAAAGGATTTAATGTGTCTACAGTGTTATGCAATGCAGAGAAGAGAATCGCCTGCCAAATATTTAATGTGTCTTAACAGGTGTGTTGGACACAGATAGAAATATTTTGAAAACTTAGCGTGTTTAAAAAAAATTAAAAACGTAGATGGTAATCCCAATGTGGATATAGTGTAAAATGTGAACCACAGATAAAAAATCCCAATGAGGATTTAATGTGAAACGCAGATAGAAATTCTGACGAGGATTAAATGTGTATACAAAGTGAAAGTGCACGCTGAGTATTCCCGAGTAGCCAACCAGGGATCTTTCCCAATATAAAAAATAAATTTGTTTATCCAACTTACTGTGGAAAATTACGATTTAAAGTATTTATTAAGAAAAAAAGTGATAAAGATACAGCTATATAATATAAAACTCAGTATAAATTGTGTGATCAAGCCACTAGCCACCCAACGTAGTGATACTTTTTTGGCTTTTGGTAATATTTCAGCTCGCAAACTGATTACTAAAGTGAATTCCGTGATAGACAAGCTACGGCTATCAACCAAGTGAAATTATGGTTCCTGACTAGGAAGTTTGTCAATGTATGTGACGATGAGGGGGTACAACACAGTGCAGTGATGAGTGTGAAAAAAAAACTAAAAAAAAATTCACTGACTGTCTGCCTTGAGCGGTGTCGAGTAACCCTTACCACTGGTGGGGGGAATTACCCGATCGTCAAAAGGCGATTGGTGTGTTTATAACCACCAATTCTAACAATTTCACTTGCTTTGCCTTTTTTGTCTAACACGGAATGCACTTTCCGTGCGTAAATCACGCAACTAAAAAAATGTTTTGTGCAACCAAGCAACCACGTACCTTGTGTTTTTAGTTGATCGTTGGGCAGCGATGTGTTTATGTGATGGACTGTAGAGTGATGACAAATTGTGCTGATGATATGATGTGTATGACTGTAAGATGTGATGCTAATGTATGTGTTTGATGATGGACTTTGACTGATGAGTATGATGATGATAAGATTGTATGTGATGTCGTGACGATGATATTAGTGGACTGTATGAGTGATAATGGACTGTATGATGATGTGATCTCGACGTCAATAGACTGTATGTGATGATTTGTGGCTGTATGTGTGCTCGCTTGTTTTGTGTTTTCGCTGGTTTTTATGTTGTTGGATATAATAAATAACCTCTTTCGACTTTGTTCGCTTTATCCAAACTATGAAAATTGGCAAAAATTTTTAAAAAAAGTGCTGTTTTCTCTGGAGTATGCGTCTGTATATTAATTTCCTCGGCGCGTAAGGACCAATGTTTTGCGGGGCAGTGTGGACCCGGGGAAGTCGGGCGTGTGCGTCGCAAATAAAAAGAAAGCAAAGAAAAGAATTAGGGCGAGTAATAACAAATGTATTCACGTTATAAACAATATAAATTCTCAGCTTTATTTATTATCAAAAAGGGAATTGCTTCACAAACTAATTCGAATTCAATGTCCTTAAAATTGTTAATTACACATTCGTGCACGGCAAATGTTAGTAATATGACGACCGCAAATGGTTGGATAAATTACAATTCAAAAATAGAAATATTGGTGGCTGATTGCCAGACAATTGCCAAGTGCAAATTCTAATGTTAAAATCGCAATTATTAAGAAGAATCACAATAGCAAAGTGCGATTATCGCGTAAATTATATGCACAACCTATGAAAAGATACGTAATATGATAACTCACCTGTGAGATAGCTGCTGGCTCGTTGACGTTCCAAAATAGAAAAGAAAGTTCAAAACCGCGAACAAGTCCGCGGCACCTGCCGATAGCTAACTTTCGTTGAGTTTTTCCCCTTCAAAGTTAGCTCTCGGCTGGTGTTAGCCGTTACCGGTAATAATAATAAATAAATAACTAATGTGCGTGTTAGGGTGGTCCGAAATATTTAGGCTGGTGGCCTAAACAGATACCAATGAACAAATAAGCATTGATTTAAATTATGAAAGTGCTGACACACAGAAGACAACAAACTCGGCTGTCGCAATTACCTCTATCAGTCCTAAATCCTATATTATATTATGTATTGGCAAGTTGTGCCAAAGAATTGGAACCCGTTCCAATGTTAAATGGGCATTCTGATCGGCATTACCAGAACTCATAGGCGATTGAGGACTATAACTCCGGCAGCACATCATCACAACAACAAGAATTACCCACTATGTCAAATATTGATTCAACAATTTAACAATATTAATATAGCAACTGCAACAAAGATGCTTTCAAATGCGGAAAATTAAGATATTCCTAGTGATGATTTCGACATTATGCGTTATAACTTGTATATTTATTCTAACGTTTAAATGCGAAAAAGAAACTAAAGCAAAAATTTATATACTCACATATTTTGAATCTGGCGATGATGTGGTGCTGGAAGATTAGAAGTAATGTAATGTTTCTATAAAACTACCGAATTTATTTCCGAGTTAGCCTGCTAGGTGTAATATCTGCTTATACAATTTGGAACTTGTTTATAACTTACCCACATGCCCTTTGCAATTTAAAGTTGCATCCCAAATAGCAAATAGCGCAATTTCCTTTTGGGTGTCCTGAAAAGTCGTGCAATTTTTGAGTTTGTTTAAAAGTGATTTAACGCGAACGAAAGCCTTTTTTATTATACGAATACAGTTTCCAAACCTGATTGGCTTCCTCATCCGTTAATGAAGTTGTTTTAACAACCATTGAACCATACCACAATGACGTAGGATCATTATTAAAGCAAATTCCTGTTGCAATGTACGCTTGATTTGGGTTCATACTTTGATCTCCATTTAAATCGGCATCAGGATTGAGTTTATGGCTAATTTCGCCTTCGTGTACTTTAAATTCCGATCAAATGTTTTAAAGTTGAAGCTTTTACAAATTATATATTCGAATATAATAGAATTACTTCGCCTTTTGAGTTCAATATAAAGTGTTTTTTCTTAATTTAGCATAGCGGCTGCAAGAAAGTCTTGATTGCAAGTTAAGTATCAAAGGACAGGGCATATACTTCTCGATTCCTAATTAAATCAGTTACATTTAAGGTTTTTAGGAAAAGATGTTCATAAATTCTGGTGTTTATATCTGAAAGTCCTATGGGTCGTTGAATTGGTGCTTTTTCAATTTCAAAATATAAAAATAATGGACATACTTCAATTACAAAATGCCAGCGTTTTTTTGAAAAAAATGAAAAGCACTCCAAATGATGCTGGTAATAGCTGTGTGCACTTGGAATCTACCCATACGTTTTAGGTTCATCATCTTCAGTTTGAGAAAAACATGTTTCCATTATTTCCAAATCCTCAAATATTGTACGTAATTGATGAAAACGATATTTGTTGAAAAAATTTTCGGTAACTACATCATTCGTTTTCAAAATTGGTTTCAAGATTTTCAGCAATGTTAAACTATTGGTTACAAAACGTGACCACATGTCCCCACAGCGTGCTATCATTGGCCCTTCCTCCAGATTCTCATTTCGTACATAATTACATCCATGAGTTTCAAGATCACGTTAAATATCGAAATCCCTTTGTGTAGCAGATTTGTGTAAGTGCATTTCCACGTTTGCGCAACTTACACGTTCCAACATTTGCTTAACCTGCAGGTAATGCTATTTTTAATACGCTTGCTATCCTAACTTTTCGAAATAGTATATGGTAAAATAACCTTATGCATTGGCATTTTAATTTTCATTCACCCGCCTATGCCGCAACAACAAATCCAACAGCAGCAAACAGCATGCTAACTAATTTTGATTATCAAATATATGAGAATAATATCGTTAATTATAGGCATGATTTTTCCTTTAATGGAAATTCAACAAATAAATCGAAATCGGGATATATGCCAGCCAGTCAATAACTTTATGCTTTGGCATTTAACTTCCTCAACGACTTCTTTGCCGCATTTCTTTCTCAGAAAAGGTTGCCAAGTTTCCAATGAAGCAGGTGTCCAGCATGAATGCAGCTGCAACAGAGCAATGCTTGGACGGTTTTCAATTTTACAATCTAATTTCAAGTCAATTTAACATTGAACAGTACAGGTGTGCAGAGGAACTATTACGTCTGATTGCAAAATATGGCCACATGGAAGAGTTGGTGCTCGAACTTTTAGAAATTATTGAGGAGCAAAAATGAGAATATATTTTCACAACAGCATTACGTGCATCGCAACTGGTTTTGCTAAGAATGGGTGATAAGAAGCCGAGAGCGCTTGATTGAAAAACTACTTATATACTATATTACTGTAGCGCTCTTCTATGAACCGTTGCTGAAAGATGTGTTGTCGCAGCCACAATCTAGTGATCAGATTTTTTATGATACCAGCATAAATCGACGTAATGTGCTGTGCTGTTTTCTGATAGAAATGTTGGGAAGACCATTAGCACTTTTAGATTTGAGTGTAGATGAGCGTAAGAGCAATACCTACACACAACAATGTCCACGGAAGCTTACAGAGGCTGCAACAAAATGTCTTGCCGATCCGCTTCGTTTGCTTTCAATGGGTGAGCAGCGTGTATGCTGGCGTCGGCGTTTGGATGCGCAAAAGGTGTACATGAAATGAGTTCAAATAATATATTCTTTATTGATGGTAAATTGCCATTAGATGCTTTAGCAATTTATTTTTATATGATATGTGTGGAGATTAGTTTGGATGCAGTCCCAAAAATCTATGCATACTTTTATATATTTGAGGCAGGTCTCTACTACGCAAACGAGCTGTTGTCGCATGAAGAACCAAAGCTTCACTACCACGCATTGCTTCTTGCCACACATTTGTTGGATAAACTGCTAACACATTAAATGAATTTGAATTGACGATCTTTGTATGCAACTTGCCCCGTACGATACTTGGTTCCACGGCCATCCCTCTCCATTTTTTAACGCTCACCCATATAGAAAAATAGGTAAGACGACGGAAAAGAAGCCGACGCGGAAAGATTGTCCAGTTGGTTTGAAGTGTTCATAGTGGCTTACACGCATCGCCTGAATGCGAGCCAAACCGGCATTGAGCACAGTGCCACCTTCGCAGAGTTCCCAATAATTCATTTACTTTGCCCATTAAGTCCAGCGCCGGTGGCAGCATATCAAGTATTTTAAGGTACTATGACTGTTCATTGAAATATTTTAACCTGAAAATGCAAAAGCAAAATTGATTAATTAAAAGAAAGAAATAAGTTTAAAATTTGCAAATTTTACTATAGGAACAGTAACTATATTCACCGCATGTCGTAAATGAATGATGTGTTCTCATTCAGGAAATGAAAAAGCGGAGCAAACGTCAAAAGTCTACACGACATTCCTGACAAACGTGCACTGCATTAACGACGCTAAACGTTCGTACACTAACCACATTACGCGCGAAAACATTTCAATACTACTCAACAGTATATAGAATGAAGAGTTAAAATCCAAAAGAAAACCAAACTTCACGAACTACAGTAAATAGTTAACGAACTATTATAATAGGTTTTCAGCTAAGTTTCAAACCAGTATTTTATTTTGCGGTGGCAGGCCACTTGTTGTGAAAATAAAGTTCACCACAAATCTTAAATAAACTTTAAGACTACTTCGGCGACATCTACCGACATAAGTCGAATACAAAATGTATTAAATGCGCTACAGCACCAGCTACATCGCATGGATGAGTGCTAAATCGGTTTTTTCTTCATTTATTTGCGCACATAAGTATTTACTTATGGCCTTTAATTTTTGATTTCAATTAAATTTTATATCAAAAAAATTTGTTTTCCTTTGCGAAAATATATTAGATATAATTTTTTGGTTTACGACACCCAAACAACATTCCGCTTGCCTCAATTTAACAATATTCTTTCAGATCATGACCCGTTACCAAACCTTATTGGCCAAGTCAGAGGGAGGCGCAAAGCACTTCGACGTCGCTTGCCAGCTCTGCGGCAGGGATCATAGCCTTAAACTCTGCGCAGAATATATGAAAAAATCCCCAGAGGAAAGGCTACGGGCCGTGCTTCTGCACAAATATTTCCCGAATTGTATGTCGCCCTTTCATCGCGTGGACAAGTGCAAAAGTAAATATCGCTGCAAACGGTGCCAGCAAAAGCACCACACCACGCTCCATCTAGATGAGCATCAATCTGAACGCGATAATGCAACAACCATTGGCGACGACAACCCGTCCGACGACGGCCGACAAAGTCTTGGGCTCAGCCGGCGGAAGAAGAGGATATGGAAGAGGAGAGAGCGAAAGCGGAGAAAGAACGAACAAAAACGGAAATAAGACCCTCAACGAGCAGGTACGGGATGCGCAGTTTCCGGCCGCTGTTCCAGCACGAAACTGTGATAAGGGCAAGGGATCAGATATCATCGGCAATGCAATCGGCAGGCTTCCCATTACGAAAATGGACTGCAAGAAAATTATAGAGGGTATACCGAAGCAGCATTTATTAATAGAGGACTTTCTAGAGTTTGAAGATACTAGTATGGTTAAAGCTCTAGGCATTAAACGGAATGCGCATTCCGACCTATTATATTTTACTGCTAAACCTTTTGAAAACAGCGATGCCATCACAAAAAGAGCTATACTTTCTGCGATTGCAAAGCTGTTCGACCCTCTTGGCTGGCTGGCATCAGTGGTAATTGTAGCCAAGATTATAATGCAAAATATTTGGTTGGAAGGCACGGGGTGGGACGAAGAAGTATCACAAACTACTCTAGATCGTTGGACCGCATTTATGCAAGAACACGGAAAAATCAACGATATCCGTATACCGCGATGGGTTCATTTTACTCCAAAGGACAGCGTTGAAATACACGGATACAGCGATACTTCGGAAAAAGCATATGCAGCCACTGTCTTCCTGAGGGTTCAGACAAAGGATCGAGTATTCACCAATCTGTTAATTGCAAAGACAAGAGTAGCCCCGGTCAAAACTATATCATAGTACTGGCATGGATTCGAAAGCCACCATCAACGTTTGTGGCACATCGAATAACGAAAATCATCGACAAAGTAGGAGACAAAGTGTGGCGGCACGTAGACTCCGCGTCAAATCCTGCAGATTTGGCGAGCAGAGGCCTCCTCGCTTCGGATTTAATCGGCAATTCTTTGTGGTGGCAGGGACCATCTTGATTACAAGAAGACAACGAAAATTTGCCAATACAATGAGAGCATTATAATACGAATATGGAAGAAAATAGGGTGAAAGTTCATACAACTTCCGTCAAAAATAACTTTGATATTCTGGACAGATTTTCCGAGTTACCAAAGGCTTTGCGGGTTATATCCTATATTCTTCGGGTTTTCCAGAATACGCACCCAACAACTAAAGCCTCCTTTAAAGAGGAATATCATTCGATAACCCCTGACGAAATAGAAAAAACAACACAAATATTGATAACAATATACCAAAGGCAACATTATCAAGAAGGGTACGCAAATCTCAAGTCAGGAAAACTAATAAACTGTAAGAGTGAGATTTTACCCCTGGATCCATATATAGACGAAGAAGGCATCGTTCGAACTGGGGGAGCGGACTGGGGCATCCAAAGACATGTCCCATAACGAAAGTCATCCCATTATACAGACTCCTAGTGGAATTTATGCATAAGATCTCCCTCCATGGAGAAAAACAGCTGATGCTGCGCCTTATTCGCACTCAGTACTGACTAAGTCTATCATCCACAACTGTAAAGTCTGCACTATTTACAAGAAACTGGCGCAAACTCAACTTATGGGAATCCTTCCAAAGGTGCGCAAAAACTTTACTATGGGCATTCACCAGCACAGGGGTAGATTTCCCCGGACCATTTGACATTAAGTCTCACCGATGGAGAGCGTGTCGGACCTCAAAGAGATATGTCTGTCTGTTTGTCTGCTTTTCGACGAAAGCCATCCATCTAGAAGCGACAAACTACCTGGGTACCCCGGGTCCTTCCTAGCTGCCTTCGCCCGATTTGTATCCAGGCCAGGCTGTCCGAAAAACCTTTACTCCGACAATGGTACTACTTTGCCGGAGCTTCGCGATCTTTACGATCCCAGTTTAAGACATTTCTGCGTGAAGCAAGGGAAGGAACATTGAATAAATATAGCCATCACACTTTAGAATGACATTTTATACCGCCAAGCGCTCCTCACATGGGAGGTTTGTGGGAAGCGGCGGTAAAAAGTTTTAAGACCCATTTTAAAAAGATCGCGTCCGATCATAAATATACTTTCGAAGAGTTTACAATCCTCTTATGTCGAATTGAGGTCTGCCTCAACTCGACGCCTCTCATCCAACTACCCTTCAGTCCTGGAGCCGCTAACTCCAGGCCACTTTCTCATAGGTGGGCATCTTTTAGCTCCACCTAAACTCGATTGTAGTGAAAACCCTGCCTCAATTGTAAACCGATGGCAGAAGATGAAGGCCCTCCATCAAACATTCTGCAAAAGATGGAAATCGGAATATCTCTTCGAAATCCAGAAACGGTACAAGTGGAAACATCCACAGTCGAACTTAACACCCGGGGACCTAGCCGTCATAAAGGAGGATAACCTTCAACCAAACGAGTGGAGAATGGGGAGAGTCGTCAACACACACCCAGGTTCCGATAAACATGTACGTGTTGTTGACGTCCATACAATTAAGGGACAAATTACGAGACCAGTCGCGAACTGGGTACTACTTCCGCCCAACGACAAGGAAAATGAACCTTAATAGTCCACATTCCTCTAATAACCCAGCTCTCGTTCACCCCGAACGAGGCCAACACACAAATAACCCAGCTCTCGTTCACCCCGAACGAGGCCAACACACCCTAACGTAGATTCACTATCTGCCGCAGAATACAATTGAATCATTCTTTTTCTCATTATCATAAAAATTCAACTTGCCTATTGCCAAATTCCTTAAACGGGTTTTTGTGTTTGCTACATTTGGCACATGGCACCCGCAACCGATTGTGCTTAAATGTATAATACTTTTTTCTCAACTGTGATCACTTAAATGAGTATCCAAATGTATTATTTATATTTATTAACAACAGTTAAATAAAATTAACTACATATGTATACTGAGCCTTGTCCATCCGAATGTCACGTTGTTAAAAATTTTTCCAAATTATTTAACAAATTATAAAATTGCTTCAAATAAATGTCTTCATACATTTAAAGCGATACGGTCAATCCCCGCTTAACTCATACAAATAGACAAAATTGGGTAATTCGTTGTTGTTCCATAAATGGAGCACAAACAGCAACATTAGTAAGTTTCTTTGAAAACCGCCTTACCAACAAGCATAACTTTAACACATAATTACATACGATGTATGCAGTATGTAAAACAATAAAATATGCAAAGAAGGCAATTGGGAATGCGCTTGTTATACTTCAACCATCGTAGGAGTGCGGGTTCAAATCCCACTCCCGCGATCAAAGGCTTCGAAGAGTCCTGCTGTGGCATGGCAATCAATTTCATCATAACGTGCAGCTGATAAGCCTCAAAAATTAACAATAACCTTTTTTTCGCTCTCTGAATTTTTAACGAATTTTGACAAACGCAATTTCCGCGATCAATAATCATATTTACCCTAGTGATGTCACGACAGACCTGCAACCAGCGCTTACTATTTAGCGCAGGTTCTTTCTTGAAATTACCGTCCGATGAACCGCGTCGCCCCCAATGGATACTAAATCGCGGAAATAAAACCTCGAAAAATCTTACCAACACTCGAACCCGGGACAAATATATCATAGAAAGTGGTTACCAAAATACAATTACACAGGCATGTAGTACTAATTCCACATCCAAGTATACCATCGACGAGCCAATAACCCAAAGATGGCAGCAGCAGCAAACGATACAAATGAACAAAAAAGCATTGATTTAAATTATGAAAGTGCTGACACACAGATGACAACAAACGCGGCTGTCGCAATTACCTCTATCAATCCTAAATCCTATATTATATTATGTATTGGCAAGTTGTGCCAAAGAATTAGAACCCGTTCCAAAGTTAAATGGGCATTCTGATCGGCATTACCAGAACTCATAGGCGATTGAGGACTATAACTCCGGCAACACATCATCACAACAACAAGAATTACCCACTATGTCAAATATTGATTCAACAAGGCAACAATATTAATATAGCAAATGCAACAAAGATGCTTTCAAATGCGGAAAATTAGGATATTCCTAGTGATGATTTCGATAAATGCATCAGCGCAGATAATTCTTACGGATCGGATGAACATTATACGTTATCACTTTTATATTTATTCTAACGTTTAAATGCGAAAAATAAAACTAGAGCAAAAATTTATATACTCACATATTTTGAAACTGGCGATGATGTGGATGCTGGCAGATTAGAAGTAATGTAAGAATATCGGTCGTAGCATCTGCTCGTTAATCGTGTGTATTCTGTTTCTATAAAACTGCCGAATTTATTTCCGAGTTGTTTATAAATTAACCACATGCCTTTGCAATTTAAAGTTGTATCCCAAATAGCTAATAGCGCCATTTCCTTTTGGGTGTCCTGAAAATTCGTGCAATTTTTGAGTTTGTTTAAAAGTGATTTAAGGCGAACGAAAGCCTTTTTTTATTATACGAATACAGTTTACAAACCTGATTGGCTTCCTCATCCGTAAATGAAGTTGTTTTAACAACCATTGAACTATACCACAATGACGTAGGATCATTATTAAAGCAAATTCCTGTTGCAATGTACGCTTGAGTTGGGTTCACACTTTCATCTCCATTTAAATCGGCATCAGGATTGAGTTTATGGCTAATTTCGCCTTCGTGTACTTTAAATTCCTATCAAATGTTTTAAAGTTGAAGCTTTACAAATTATATATTCGAATATAATAGAATTACTTCGCCTTTTGAGTTCAAAGTAAAGTGTTTTTTTTCTTTATTTAGCATAGCGGCTGCAAGAAAGTCTTGATTGCAAGTTAAGTATCAAAGGACAGGGCATATACTTCTCGATTCCTAATTAAATCAGTTACATTTAGGGTTTTTAGGAAAAGATGTTCATAAATTCTAGTGTTTACCTCTGAAAGTCCTATGGGTCGTTGAATTGGTGCTTTTTCAATTTAAAATATAAAGATAATGGACATACTTTAATTACAAAATGCCAGCGTTTTTTTGAAAAAAAAATAAAAAGCACTCCAAATGATGCTGGCAATAGCTGTGTGCACTTGGAATCTACCCAGAATTGCTCATACGTTTTAGGATCATCATCTTCAGTTTGAGAAAAAAATGTTTCCATTGTTTCCAAATCCTCAAATACTGTACGTAATTGATGTAAACGATATTTGTAGAAAATATTTTCGGTAACTACATCAATCGTTTTCAAAATTGGTTTCAAGACTTTCAGCAATGTTAAACTATTGGTGACAAAACGTGACCACATGTCGCCACAGCGTGCTATCATTGGCCCTTCCTCCAGATTCTCATTTCGTACATAATTACAGCCATGAGTTTCAGGATAACGTGAAATATCGAAATCCCTTTGTGTGGGAGATTTGGTTAAGTGCACAACGCACACGTTCCAACATTTGCTTAACCTGCAGGTAATGCTATTTTTAATACGCTTGCTATACTAACTTTTCGATATAGTATATCGTAAAATAACCTTATGCATTGGCATTTTAATTTTCATTCACCCGCCTATGCCGCAACAACAAATCCAACGGCAGCAATCAACATGCTAGCTAATTTTGATTATCAAATATATGAGAATAGCTTGAAAAGCCTTGTTAAATATAGGCATGATTTTTCTGCTAATGGAAATTCAACAAATAAATCGAAATCGGGATATATGCCAGCCAGTCAATAACTTTATGCTTTGGCATTTAACTTCCTCAACGACTTCTTTGCCACATTTCTTTCTCATAAAACATTGCCAAGTTTCTAATCAAGCAGGTGTCCAGCACCATGTCGACATAATAACACCCGTACGCATAATAAATGCAGCTGCAACAGAGCAATGCTTGGACGGTTTTCAATTTTACAATCTAATTTCCAGTCAATTTAACATTGAACAGTACAGGTGTGCAGAGGAGTTATTACGTTTAATTGCACAATATGGCCACATGGAAGAGTTGCTGCTCGAACTTTTAGAAATTATTGAGTAGCAAAAATTAGAATATATTTTTACAACAGCATTACGTGCATTGCAAGTGGTTTTGTTAAAAATGGGTGATAAGAAGCCGAGAACGCTTGATTGAAAAACTACTTATATACTATATTACTGTAGCGCTCTTCTATGAACCGTTGCTGAAAGATGTGTTGTCGCAGCCACAATCTAGTGATCAGATTTTTTATGATACCAGCATAAATCGACGTAATGTCCTGTGCTGTTTTCTCATACAAATGTTTGGAAAATCATTAGCACTTTTAGATTTAACTGTAGATGAGCGTAAGAGCAATGCCTACACACAACAATGTCCACGGAAGCTTACAGAAGCTGCAACAAAATGTCTTGCCGATCCGCTTCGTCTTTCCGATCCGCGTTTGCTTTCAATGGGTGAGCAGCGTGTACGCTGGCGTCGGCGTTTGGATGAGCAAAAGTGTACATGAAATGAGTTCCAATATTATATTATTTATTGATGGTAAATTACCATTAGATGCTTTAGCAATTTATTTTTATATGATATGTGTAGAGATTAGTTTGGATGCAGTCCCAAAAATCTATGCATACCTTTATATATTTGAGGCATGTCTCTACTACGCAAACGAGTTGTTGGCGCATGAAGAACCAACGCTTCACTACCGCGCATTGCTTCTTGCCACACGTTTATTGGATAAACTGCTAACACGCTAAATGAATTTGAATTGACGATCTTTGTATGCAACTTGCCCAGTACGATGCTTGGCTCCACGGCCATCCCTCTCCATTTTTTAACGCTCACCCATATAGAAAAATAGGTAAGACAACGGAAAAGAAGCCGACACGGAAATATTGTCCAGTTGGTGTGAAGTGTTCATAGTGGCTTACACGCATCGCCTGATAGCGAGCCAAACCGGCATTGAGCACAGTGCCAACGTCGCAGAGTTATCAAAAATTCATTACTTTGCCCATTAAGTCCAGCGCCGTTGGCAGCATATCAAGTATTTTAAGGTAATATGACTGTTCATTGAAATATTATAACCTGAAAATGTAAAAGCAAAATTGATTAATGAAAAGAAAGAAATAAGGTTAAAATTTGCAAATTTTACTATAGGAACAGTAACTATATTCACCGCATGTCGTAAATGAATGACGTTTCCCCATTCATAAAATGAAAAAGCGCAGCAAACGTCTAAAGTCTACACGTCATTCCTGACAAAAATGAAATGCATTATCGACGCCAAACGTTCGTACACTAACTACATTACGCGCGGCAACATTTCAATACTACTTATCAGTATATGGAAATGAAGAGTTAAAATTCAAAAGAAAACCAAACTTCACGAACTACAGCATTATCAACAGTACTCGTTGATAATGCTGGTGAATAGTTAACGAACTATTATAATAGGTTTTCAGCTAAGTTTCAAACCAGTATTTTATTTTGTGAAAATAAAGTTCACCACAAATCTAAAATATACTTTAAGACTACTTCGGCGACATCTACCGACATAAATCGAATTACAAAATGTATTAAATGCGCTAAAGCACCAGCCACATCGCATGGATGATTGCTAAATCCGTTTTTTCTTCGTTTAATTGCGCGCATAAGTTTTTACTTATGGCCTTAATTTTTGATTTCAATTAAATTTTATATCAATAAAAATTTGTTTTCCTTTGCGAAAATATATTAGATATAATTTTTTTGGTTTATGCCTCCCAAACAACATTTCGCCAACCTCAATTTGGGCATGATCAATGATACCAATATTCTATCAGATCATGACCCGTTACCAAACTTTATTGGCCAAGTCAGAGGGAGCCGCAAAGCACTTCGACGTCGCTTGCCAGCTCTGCGGCAGGGATCATAGCCTTAGACTCTGCGCAGAATATAAGAAAAAATCCCCAGAGGAAAGGTTGCGGTCCGTGCTTCTGCACAAATATTGCCTGAATTGGCTGTCGCCCTTTCATCTCGTGGACAAGTGAAAAGTAAATATCGCTGCAAACGGTGCCGGCAAAAGCACCACTCCACGCTCCATCTAGATGAGCATCAATCTGAACGCGATAATGCAACAACCATTGGCGACGACAACCCGTCCGACGACGGCCGACAAAGTCTTGGGCTCAGCCGGTGGAAGAAGAGGATATGGAAGAGGAGAGAGCGAAAGGGGAGGAAGAGCAAGCAAAAACGGGAATAAGACCCTCAACGAGCAGGAACGGGATGCGCAGTTTCCGGCCGCTGTTGCAGCACGAAAGGAGTGCGGAGGAAGTACGAAACCAACAAAATAATTGGCTGCGCCATGACGTCGGACCCCGTCGAAGCTCCACTAAATCGTCCAAACTCACAAGGCAGCAACGGCGAAGGAAATCGACGCCATATATTTCTGACGCCCAATGTGCAAGAGCAATATCGCGCGACACACCGGAAGGCTTTCGTACAGGTTGGCTTCTGCAGGCTACATCATCGCCCATCATGTGACCTTTCGTGCCCATTGCGCCGACGGCCATCGTGCGCATCCAATCGCGTGGGCACTTACACCCAGCCCGTGTCATCACCGAACCCTGCGCCACCAGCACAATCGTCGATGCAGAGCTGGTACGCGATTTACAGTTGCAGCATCAAGGACATGGGCAATGCGCACTCGTACTGCGTGGCAAATTCGGGTTATCGACGCACATAGAAACTCAAGCAGCCGTCGTCGAAAGTCATTACCGCTTGAGTACACCATCCAATGTGGACCCGAAGATTGCCGCGCCCTTTCAATTCATGCGGCTAGCGGATCCGCAATTCTACCGCTCATTATCAATACGGCTTACACTCGGCGCTGACATATACGCCGAAATTATGGTGAGCGGTACACCGGCATCGACGGTTGACGGTCTCCTAACCCAACCGACCGTGTTTGAGTTGGTGGTCTCGGGAGCCTGCCAAAAATAAATTACCGATTTTCGCGCCCCACACATGCGCCATCTTATATATATTTAAGTAAAGATGCACGGAATTCAAAACCACGTACGTGTATTTAATAACTTCTTATCTTTTTCCACAGGAGAGCGAAACGTGAGGTCAACCATCTGGCGTGCAGTGCTTGCAGTCCGCATCTGCGCTGCCTTATTTCTATACAGCGCCTTACTGGACGTGCGATCACATGGCATTTCTTTTTTTCATTTTTTCTTTGTTGCTTACGGCAAGGGGGTCGGTATGGTTAGGCCACTTGCCTAAATATATCTCCCCCCCCCCCCCCCCCCCTCGTAACATAATTTTCTTTAGTTTATTTTCCTTCGTTTAAAAGGCAGCAGCCAGCGAAGGTACACGTTATCTCACGTCACGTAAGTGTTAACATTTTCAAATACTTTCAAAAGTACATATATTTTCACAACATTTGTTAAAATCCTTTCTTAACACTTGTTGTTTCTCTTATATACATTTAAGAAACCCCACTTTTTCCTTTTTATTAACACGAAACTTTTTTGGTGTTTTTATTTTCTCCCCTTTTTACCTAAACACATATCCTTTTGCAATTGCGTGGGTGCGCTGCCACCACGTGATTTCTTCAATGGACATAAAAAGGTAAATTTTGACATTTGGTTAAGTACAATTAATATGCCGATGTGACCTTGTTTTGATCGCGGAAATGGTCCAACGAGATCAATATAAAGTCTCTGGAAAATTCTTTCGGTAGGAGTGAGATTACCCATGGGAGGTCTTAAAATTTTTGTCGAGTGTTTGGTCGTTTTGCAAGTTTCACATCGTGATACGTATTCTACAACTGAACCATAAAGACCAGGCCGGTAAAAATATCTTCGTACTCTCTCAACGGTTTTGGAAATTCCACCGTGAGCAGCTGTATCAGCCTCATGGCATTTACCTATAACTTGGCTTCGCAATGCTAACTCTTGTTGCTCTTCGTTACCGCTATAGAATTCCGATATACGATGATAAATATACTTTCCGGATATGCTAAAATCTGGATGTGTTTCGCCCTCACGAGAAAGTATTTCTCTCAGATTGCCTTTCTTAAGCAATTCAGTTAGAGGATTTGTAATGGCAGCAAAATTTGCTATAAAACGCCTATACCATCCCACCATTCCTAAAAATCTTCGTAGTTGCTTGGCAGGAGGTGGATATTCACTGATCGCATAAACCTTATCTGGATCTGTTTGAAGGTTGCCGTAACCAACAACATATCCAAGATAACGAACTTGCTTTAAGCAAAATCTACTTTTTGCGATATTGATAGTAAGTCCAGCTTTCTGAATCAGCAACGCTACTTATTGTAAGAGACTCATGTGTCCTTAGAAACTAGGAGGAGGTCATCTAAATATACGAAAACGCGTTCTTTTAGGTGGTAAGGAATAACCGTATCCATTAATCGGCATATAGTTTGAGGAGCATTACATAAACCGAAGGGCATTACTTTAAACTGATAGAGCGGCCTATTTGGTACACTAAATGCCGTTTTCTCGCGATATTTCATTTCCAATGGGATATGCCAGAAGGCGTCCTTCAAATACAAACTGGAAATGAACTCTGCCCTTGGTAATCTGCTCAATATGCCCTCTATGTGCGGTAATGGATAGGCATCCTTCACCATCAAGGAGTTAACTTTGCGACTGCTTAGACATAATCGTACTGTGCCTGGCTTCCTAACCAAGAACAACAATAACAACCAGGAACTATTCGACTCCTCTATAACTGCTAAAGAAATCATGCGATCTATTTCTTCGCCCATCAGCTTTTCCACAGGTGGCGATATAGGATAATGACGTTGTTTGATCAGTTTAGCGTCACCAACATCTATCAAGTGTTGAAGGAGCTTTGTTTTGCCTAAGCTTTTTCCTCGAACAGCTGCGTTAAGCTTTTCATTTTGAATAGTTGATAATAAGTGAATATTTTCTTCATCTTCATGAAGGTTGATTTCGCTAAGCATATCGGGTGCAATTTGAAATTTCTTCCAGAAATTTACACATATATACACGTCTTGACTAAGACTGGGAACGATGTAAAAGTCAATTGGATAAGATTTGTTGTGGTACTGAACAACAAGAGTTGCTATACCTATTACTGTTTGTTTAGTGCCATCTGCTGTGCATAGGCTTGAGTCGAGTTTTGTCATCTTTAGTTTTCTTTCCATAACCTCCGAAGCCCATTTTGAGCCTAGACAATGAAATGAGGCACCTGAGTCAAGCAAACCTAAAACACTTTTGCCTAAAATTTGTACGGTTGCATAGGGTCGGATGTCACCTGGCTTACATATAGTTATAGCAGACAAACGCACATTTTCTTCGTTTACGTTGGCCCAATAGTTTCTTACTGTAGTTGTCGAACGTGGTTTTGAAAATATCTCCGCTCGCTTAGCTTCGTACTCTTGCAACCGCACGTACAAAGGACGAATCCGATATTTTGGCAAATCTGGTGAATCCATTATTTTAGTCCTAGTCAAAATTTCGGTGTTGGGTTGGGATGTCTGCTGGTGTTGTTGAAGAAACCCCTCTGTCTGTTTTCCGAACCATTGCAGAAAATCACATGGCTGTTGTTGCTTTGTAAGCCTTGTATTGGGTTTACTCATTTTGCCACACAAGAAAACCAAAAATAATCACCAACTCGAAGATTTTATATTAAAGTTGCTTTTTACTTGTTTGGAACGTAACCACTTTTATAAAAAAACTCGCAGATTGCATATCTGGCGGTATATTTTTTCAATGTCGCCGTTGAAGACATATCTATACAGTCGCCATTTAAGAATGATAAGCATCAGGTCATTTTGGAAAGTGGGACCTGTGTATAGTACGTCATTGAGTGAGAGACCTGAGATCATCACGTATAATTTTTCGTGAGCTTGTGTCACCTAATGAATCTTCTGAGCTTTATACTGTTTTCACACAGAAACTTAATGATCTCATTTCACCTGCTAATGAAATCGTAAATTTTTTGCTTTCACACAGAAGTAACTGCTCGATTAGTATGAAGGATGAGACAGACAATCATGGCGGAACGATACAAGGTGGGAGCATGGTGACATACCTACAAAGAAAAAAAATTCCATGTACTTGTAAATTCGATGGACAAATGTCAAAATCGTACTGCGCCGGTAGTTGATGTATCAAATCAAATAAAAAAGGTTATAATCAGCTGTTTGATGCGGCCACCTTGTATCGTTCCGCCATGCAGACAATGACATTTGCTTTGAAAACTAAGAAGCGGAAACGGAAGCGGAACGCTGTCAACAGAGTTACATTGTGCTTTTGACTTATGAAATAATAATAAATTCGAATTTTGTAGGGAAGATTGAGCTCAATAAGCGTCTTAATGTAGAAAACTGCCTTTATTATTCAATAAGCCGTCTGTGTGAAAACAGTATTAGACTACCTTAGTGGGGAATGCTGATATATTTTCAGAGAGAGGCCCGCTTAATATCCACCCAAATATGGAGTTTTGGGCTAATAAGCTTATACCAACATCGCGTTAGCTCCGGAAACATATCTTTAGTGAACATATTTTGTTCGAGGTTTGAACTGTACCACCGCCCATACCCTTTACTTTGAAGAAGCTTTTTGTTGTTGGTAGACGAATCAGCTTTTGTACACGAGAGGTTACAAATGTTTTTTCAGATCCTTGGTATACGAAAGCTGTGAGGTTATTTATTTCTCCGTTATGCTGAACGGGAACTATTGCTGTGGGTAGTAGGGTTCTTACGCTTCTACTCGTGAAATGTGAGACAACATTTTCATCATTGCTTTGAGATGCATGATGTGGATTTTTCGCTGCGGCCTGTCTTGAGGAGCTTGGCCTTCCTGCTTCAAGAATCACGTGAGATATGACGGAATTTTGTGTAGACTTTTTGTTGTTATATTGTGTGGTGCTAGGTAATGGAGAAGGGAATGATGCCGTTTTTGGCAATAAACGCAGGTGAAGCTGCTTTTAGTACATGAGAGTACGCCGAATAGTTTTTGCAGTAGTTGTTTTATCTAACAAACTTTTTTCGATCTGCAATTGAAAGTTCTTTGAATTTAGTGCAACTCATCATAGAGTGATTGGAGTTACATAGCTTATAAGAGGCGTGGCGTTTTTGCTCGCTATGTAAAGAGTGAGACTTGTTCCTAGATTTGACCGGTTGATAGGTAGGAGTGGAGGAGCGGGACGTGAAACTTGTTTGAGTTGACTTAAATTTAGTTGGCCTGTAAATGGTTAGCCCCTCGACCACCTCATAACGACTAGTGAGGAACTGGTCCAGCCTCCAGCGGGTTAGGGGGTCAGAATATACCAGCGGTAGGTATGCCTGTCATAAGAGGCGTCTAAAATACCAGATTCAAGTGGCTGTGTAGCACAGATCGTCATGTTGCCAGCGCAATATATAGCTTCTCCAAACCCAATTGTCAACCTCACCTATCCGCGCCGAATACTGTCTCACTAACAGACGAGGCTCAGGCGACCCCAAGTTCCTCATGGAACTTGGGTGGGGAGGAAGGGACGGCCTGAAGGTTTAATGTGGCCATATAAATCGTTCCCGAGATGGTCGGGCAAGCACCTTAATGGTGCTGTGTTACCGGAGCGTACCGGATCTGTATCCGGCAAAGGACCATCACATCGATAACACTTCCCAAAGCCTTCGGGGAGTGACCTCATCGCTACAACAACAACAACAACAGGAACTGGCCCATTTCGGACCAGAGAGGTAATTCCTTTCGAGTGTTTAGGGATTGTTCCAAGAACGCGAGCGATTCGTCTGGGAGTTTTGAGGAGGTGACATATAATGGGTATCAACTTTCTCTAGACACACCATTCGTTTTCAGAGTCGAAATACGATTATTTATTGTCGTCTGTATAATATGATATTTTTCTCCATTTTCAGTACTAAAAGGCTGTGTATTGAGGAGGATTTTTATATGATTGTCAACAACAAGTTACATCACTCACAAGATGAAAATTAAAATCATTGAGAGCATAATTTTTAATGAGAAGTAGTGCCTTTCCGCGAGTTTTGCGTGGAAGGTGATATAATTTTTGGGGGTGATTTATGTACACTGCAGTAAACATATCCCTAAACGCAGGCCATTCTTCGTATCCTCCGTAAAATATTTCCGTGTCACATGCAGGTACTTTGAGGAAATTTCCTGATGTATAAGGGCGGGTACTGCAATCTGCTCCGGCTTGCAGATGATCGCTTGAGTTTGAATTTGTTTGAATTTACTAAGAAGTTCGTCTTTCCTGAGCTTTGTCTGCAATGCTCCGTCGCTCGATGAGTCGTATTTTATTTGACATTGATCTCGGGTCTCTTCTTCACGGTAGCTTTTTTGGAGGCTTTCATTAGTAGCGTCGACCAAAGCCATATATGTATTATTCCAGTTGATCAAGGTATGTTTTGAGTCTATCGTCTGTATGATCATTTTCGCCTATGCTCCATGCTTCTTAATCGTCAGCTTGAGACTTCGACCGGTTCCTTGGGCCTTGTTGTTGTGCAACTGGTAGCCTATCTTCCTTTTCAGTGGGCATTGTGCTATATTATTCTTTTTATTTGGAAGTAGTTGCCCACGATTACTAAATTGCTTTTTAGAACGCAAACGTCAAGCTGTGTAGTTGATTTTTTATCTGTGCTCTTGTGATTTCAATAAATATGTTGTTTGTATTGCTAAATATAGTTTTATTGTTGATATAATTAGTGAAGTGCAATCATTGTGTTCGCTGAATTAAAAAATTGAATTAAATTTCAATTGTTTTTGCTAAATTTTTAATATCAAAAATTTTATTTTCATTAATTTGCATATACACGTACATACATTTTTACTTGCAGTTGAATTGCCGAGGATTTTTGCATTGTGTTGTTGCTGTTGATAGGCTTCAGTTTTTAATAGTGTATTTGTTTTTATTTTTGATTTTTGCGTGCACATTCTTCCTTCAGTGTCACAGCTGTTTGCGTGGTTAATTAAGTGTTATTACAGTGCACATCAAACTGCTCGTACAGCGTATCACTTTTTACAGCTACTTTCAAACTGTTTTATTTTTTTCTTTATAACTCGTTGTGTTATCTTTCAATACCATAACCATACTTTTCCTATGTTATTAATTTTCGGTTTTCTGTAGCTTTTATATATAAAGTTTATCATAAAAATGTCTTGTTTATATCCAAACTGCTTAATAAAAAGTGAATCACATCCCTTCGTGGCATGCTGGCTTTGCGATGGGCTTGCCCATATGAAGTGCGCCAGTTTGTCAGCAAGAGTGGTCAACGCACTTAATGATAGCGATAAGGGCGTGCGTTGGGCTTGTTTGAAATGTAGGCCTACCGAAATTGATCTTTTCAAGATTTTCAAGCAGGCTCGAGACGGTTTCACTGAAATAGGTAGAGAGAGTTCCGCTTTGCCCGAGAAATTTATGCGTTATGAAAGCTTATTTAAGTAATTCAAACACTCAAATGTCAACATTCAAGATGATAATCATAGGTCTATAGTTGTTTCCGCTCCGACTATGGATGCCATTCCCAAAGTTCCTCCACCTCCAGTTCTTCCAGTCCCAACTGTGGTATTAATAAATCTGTCCTCACAGAGTCCCTCAGTAGTGCAACCATCGACATTGATGGCTGCTTCAACTGTTTCTAATGTACCCTCCATAAAAAGGAACCAGGCTCGCCTCAACCCCTCTACGGAATCTGAGCCGCCGGCTAATAGATTGGTTACTGTCCCCATTAGAAAGTCGATTTTCGTGTCCAGATTCGAGAGAGACACTACAGAAGAGGACCTGAAGTCGTACATCATAAATAAACTTAAATCCGAAAATTTAATTTTAATTATCCCAGAGACATTCGTCATTTAGGCTTGACGTATCCGCGCAACGCTTTGAAACCATTTTAAATAACTCATTTTGGCCGCCCGGTGCTTTTGTACGTGAATTTGAACATAGACGTAACGTTAATATTCCCAATCTTGCTACCGTTCCTCATAACAATACTGCAGCAAAAAACTGTGAAGTTCCATTTCGGAACTTCTTCAAAAAATTTTTTTGTGCGCATTCTAATACACACACGCACTTATCAAAAACCAAACGCACTATTTTTAGTAGAAGTTCCTTTATTTAGTTAGTTTTAGTTTTATATCAGATAGTTTTCAGTACTTTAGCACTACACTTAGTTTTATTTAGTTTGTAGGTACTGTCTTTTATGTTCGCGCAAGTAAATTAAATTAAAAGTTTTAGTCTGCGTACTTAGTTCACAAGTATTTTTTCTTCGTTCAACATTACAATTAATGATGGCCGCCTTTCTTTTCGAGCCGACCTCCCCGTTGACAACTTGTTTCAACGCCTGTTTTCCATTCACAATAGACAACAGGGTTGCACGAAGTGAGAAACAGGGTGAGATCATAAGGCTGCTGTTACACCATCCCCCTTTTCGAAAAAGGGTTGAAGTCGACAAGTTAATCAGGTATGAGGAAAATTTTGAACTTTCGCGGCAAATATACCTAGGCTAACTTGGCTAATTTAACTAATTACATTTATTTGTATTTGAACCAACATATTTACTTATCTGAATATTAGTAGTTTATATATATTTGTTTGGGTTTTTTTTTTTGTAAGTTATCTTAGTTAATTTAGTTACTTACGTTTATTTGTACCTGAAGCCTACATAGGTACATATATTAATATTAGTAGTTTATATGTATTTTTACTGTTGTTTTTTTTTTTTCTGTTTTCTTTCTTTTTTTTTTGTAATTCAAAATCTCATTTTTGTGGGTTTCTTTTTGTGTATTAGCTTATACGTACGTTTTCTTTTTGTTTATTTTACTTAAATTAAGTATTATTTTAAAGTATGATACATTTTTTCCATTTGCTTAAATTTAGTGTAATAAAATGATTAAACAAATTTATTTTGACTATCTCAAAATGAAATTGGGTACATCCGATTTTATTTATCTGGGTGCTCCCCTTATGCGGTTTTTATGTACCGTTTTGTATTTTTTTTTCATTATCAAAAATGGTTACATTTACACAGTCTATATTTGTTACTAAATATGGACCCTGATATATGCTTTTATGTTTTTCCCGTGGTTCTTTTTGAATTAAAACCATATCGTTTACTACTATTGGTTGTGCATTTTTGTCGTATGTATCTTTATTCCTTATTTTGTGTTTTTTTACTAACTCTTTAGCCAAGACGTGGCATTTTTGCATTCGGTACTTTACTTCTTTTGAATAATTTTCGATATTATAAATTGGTTGGTTGTTTCGTTCTTCAGTTCAGATGGCACAATGGCCTTTTTACCAAAAACTAGTTCGAAAGGAGTAAGTTTATCATCGAATACCGTATTTGGTGTTGTGTTATGCCAAAACGTGAAATATTTCAAATATGTATCCCAATCATCAAAGGAATCATTTAAGTACGCACGTAGGTACTCGTTAAAAACTCTATGGTTTCTTTCGACAGTTCCTACGGTTTCATGATGATATGGTGTAGAAAAGTTGTGAGGAATATTTAATAAACTGGTTAAATTTGTAAAAATTTCATTTTTGAATTCAGTGCCTAAATCTGATTTAATGGATTTCATAGCACCGTATATTAAAATGAAGCCTTCGAATAGTGCTGAAGCGATGGTTTATGTACTTTTATCAGGTATTGATATTGTAACTAAGTATTTTGTCAGATCGCAGATTATGGTAAGTGCGAACTTATTACCATATCTCGATTCTGGCAATGGGCCTATGGTATCAATTACGACAATGTGGAAAGGTTTATTAGGAGTAGGAGTTAGAAAGAGTTCTTCTTTATTTCCTATTTTGACTTTGTTCAAAAGATCCAGTAAAATTTGTTTCGTAATTTGGCGTATAATTTTTGCGTTCCACAGTGACCTCCAGTGATGGGATCATTGTGATAAATAGCTAATAATTTTGATTTTTGTTCCTGATCAGTGATTGTTTCAATGGGATCCATTGAAATAATTTCTAAAAATTGTAAAAGCTTATTTCCTCTTTCTTTAAAATTTGTAATTGTAATGTATTTGAAAATTAAATCGTTTTTTGGCCATTCTATTTCCTTAATATTAAGTTTTCCGGCTTCTGTTTCTAGCCTCGAAAGTAAAGTATCGAAATTCTTTATTTCGTTAGAAAATTCAAAATCAAGTAAAATTGTTCTTTTATGCTTTATATGCGCGCACATTCTTAAAAATTGTTTATTGTTTTTATCATGAAATATTTCTGATCTAATACGAAGAATTTTTTTTGAAAAGTTATAAGTGAATTTATCATAAACGTTTAATGTTTGTATATTTTCAAATAAGTCTATATTTTCGTTAGAACTACATTTATCTTTTTTCTTACTCATTCCCCTAGTCTGAACTACAAATATATTTTTGGTTGATTCTTTTATTTCGCCAATGGTTATACGAGAAAGTGCATCAGTTCCTACATTTGATTTTCCCTTTATGTACTCAATTGTGAAATTGTATTCTGCCAACTCAAGTCTAATTCTAGAAAGTTTTGAAGATGGGTCTTTCATAGTTAATAAATAGACTAAAGGCACTGATTTTACAATAAAGTGATTTCCATAAACGTAGGGTCTGAATTGTTTAATGGCAAAATAAATGGCTAATAAATCTAACTCAATGAAGGCTTTCTTTTGCTCTGCATCATTAAAAAATTTTGACGCATAACAGATGGGTAAATCGCTGCCTTGATGTTCTTGGCTATTGGTATTGCTCCACATCCCGTTTTAGAAGCGTCTACTGTAATGGTAAACTGTTTGGAAAAATTTGGGTATTGTAATATCGTTGGTGACATTAGGGATGCTCTTAGTGCATCAAAAGCTTTATCGCATGCTTCGCTCCAGTTAAATTCTACTCTTTTTCTATTCAATCTATTCAGAGGTGCTGCCAGAGATGCAAAGTTTGGAATAAAGCATCTGTAGTAGTTGGTAAAAGTTACAAACCTTCTTACAGCGTCTTTGCTGTTGGCTTAGTATAGGTACGAATTGCGTTTATTTTAGATTCGTCTGGTGACAGACCTTCAGCTGAGCATTTGTGTCCCAGGAATGTTACTTCTGGTCTTAGAAAATTACATTTGTTTGGATTGAGTTTAAGGTTGAATGATCTACAAGTATTGAATACTTGAGACAAATTTTTAATGTGATGGGATTTGCTACAGCCGATGAATATAATGTCATCTACATAAAGAAAAGCTACATTAGGTGGTATTCCTGAAAATGCGATGGTCATCATTCTTGAAAACGAGTTTGGTGCAATGTTAAAACCAAATGGCAATACCTTCCATCGATACGCACCGCGATCAATAGAAAATTAATCTACGTGTAATGGTATTTGGTGAAATCCAGAAAAAAGGTCTAAGGTTGAGAAAAATTTGGCTCTGCAAGATTGTCTAAAATATTATCCATTCTAGCTATTGGAAATTTGTCTGCTATTAGCTTATTTTTAACTGCGCGAAAGTCAACGCACATTCTGTATGCTTTTTTCCCATTTATTTTCTTTTTAGGAACTAGGATAAGGGGACTGTTGTAGTTAGAATAGCTTTCTTCGATTAAATCATTTTCTAGTAATTTTGTAACTTGTCTGTTGATTTCTTCCCGCTGCGAATAGAGTAGACGATAATTCTTTATATACACTGGTTCGTTGTCAGTTAACCGCAATTTCTGCTCACAAAAATTATTTAACGTCATTTTATCGATGTCAAGCGCGAATATGTCAGAATATTGTAAGCATAGATCTAAAAGTTCAGATGGTGCATCTTTTGGAATTTGATCTTTTAAAATCGAAATTATTCCGTTAATTCGCTTCTCATCTGACTTAGTTTTGTCGATTACATAGACGTGATAATTTGATAAGTTTTCTGCTTTAATAGAATTTTTGCGTACGAATTGTACATCACTTGTGGTATTGATTACTTTTATGACTGGGTTATTGGAGTTTGTAATGCATCTTGCAGTAAATACTCCTTTTTGTATTTCTTGAAATTCAACGAAAAGTGGAGTTGTTGAGT